>NW_022196905.1:93305429-93322064 GCF_008632895.1 Mastomys coucha
AAAAAAAAAAAAAACCAAAACCAAAAATAAAAAATCAAAATCCAAAAACCAAAAACCAAAACAAAAGAAAGTATTCAGGATGTGGTTAGAAATGACTCTGGTTGGCAAAGTGTCAGGAGAAGGTTCTCCTCAAGGTTCTATGACCTCACTAATTATGGGCAATTGTCTAGGTTTATAGTACCAAACACCAATTCCCTCATATTGAGTGGCCCTACACCTAATTAGATGGCTGTGCCTAATATATAATTGCCACTATTGTCCCACTGGGGACATCTTGTCATGGTAGACACTGTTGTGCTCTATAGGCACCACAGCTGGATAAAACTGGATAAAATTCTTCTCGACTGTTATGCCTTCAGATACTATGAGAGCTGTCTTCAGAGAAGTTCCCAGTTGAGTTCCTGTTCAATTGTTCCAAGCCTTGTATTTGAAGAGTGCAGTGTCTTCAGCAACAGCCGCTTACCTCCAAGTTCTGGGAGGAAACAAAGGGCAGCGGCAATAGGCTACAGTGCTAGGGCAGCAGCAATAGGCTACAGTGCTAGGGCAGCAGCAATAGGCTACAGTGCTAGGGCAGCAGCAATAGGCTACAGTGCTAGGGCAGCAGCGGCAATAGTCTACAGTGCTAGGGCAGTGGCAATAGGCTACAGTGCTAGGGCAGCAGCAATAGGCTACAGTGCTAGGAGAATCTCTTGGATTCCCCTGAGTATAGCCAACCTTTGGCTGAAGTCTTGTATGGCCTGGAAACCTTTTCTTTCACAGGACTTCTGTCTGCACATCTCAACAAGAGCTGAAGAGACCATGCACCACGGGGAGTCATGACTAAGCTTCAGGGTAGATATTCGGATGTCTCTATCTGAGCAGAATGTAAATGCTCAGATATCTGTCTTTATAGAGCTGTATGTGTATTTATTATACATACATGAATAGTATACAATTTTAATATATTTCATGGTACATGAAATATTTGAAAAATTTACTATAAAGCTTTGTCTTCACACACACACACACACACACACACACACACACTCACACATGCTGCATTAGTTATTCTTCTGTTCCTGTGATAAAACACCATGACCAAGGGTGACTTAAGAAGGAATTTATTTTGGCTTATGGTTCTGTAGGGTTTATAATGGTAGAGGCAACATGGTGGCAGGCATGGTGATGTCAGGAGCTGCAGCCTAATCTCCTCTAGCAGGTCATCAACTGGCGACCAAGTGCTCACGTACTTCAGACTATGGGGGCATATTTCATTCAAACTATCACCCTTAAACTTGATTTGAGAATATGTCGAAGAGCACTATAGGCATACTTTCATTAGAGGTCCCCAAGTCTCTCAATGTATATGGTTCTTTAAAATTAGAAAACCAAAGAGAAAAGGACCACGTAAGATGTTGGAGAGCTTTAATTGACGTGGGCTCCCACTGAGGATCTGTGCTGTTCTGGAGGAGCCTGTCAGGTCTGGAGTCACCCCTACAGGCTTGGGTTGTTCCACTGTGGCAGATCACCACACTGCATCCTGCGGTTTGAGATGCACTGACACAGCACCTTGAACTGCCCTTTAACCTTTGTGAAATTCAACTTCTGCCTTGCAGTGAAACCTGTGTTTCATTGACTGTGAAATTAGGAGAATCTCCAATGAGTTAAGAATAATTAGCTTTCACTTTTGGATGAGAACATTCCAAGGACAAATACTGATTTGGAGAGATCCTTTACGCAGACCCTCACGCCTTATAAAACCTTGGTCCCAGGCAGCTCATTGGAACATTAGGTATAGTTCTTAGCCAAAATTTTACCTTCTACTTCATTACTTCTCAGCATATCTTGGGGACTTTCTAAGTCAGTTGCTCACGACCTCAGATTGTAATGTTTCAAGGGGTAACGACATTGTTGTTGATGTCCAAGACAGCAAGTGTTTAAGTGCCTATCTTTTGTAAACTCATTTAACTGGTGTCTTTCTTCCAGTCTTCCCAGCTGAGGTGTGTGTGTGTGTATTTCAACTCCAGCTCCTTGTCCCTGCTTTTACTAGATCCCTCATCACTGTGTTCCAAGTATTTGTCTATATAATTTTCTCTTGTACTATAAATTGCTCCAAAGCAGGACCTCTGTCTTTATGTTCATTTGTAGCATGTGGCATGGGACTTAGAACATATTGTTAAAGTAAATGTTGGCTGAATGGACTAATTGCATGACCTTTAAAACATGTCAGTATTAGGAGAGTGGGTAAGTTAAATGTGCAGGTGTGAGTATCGCTATGACATTTGTATTTTATTTGCAAATTGCCAAATTTGGAGACCTACACTGGATAAAGGCTTGGGTGGATCCTCGGACCTCAGGGCTCCTCTCTCTTCTTTGGCTTTACTCAGTTGAAGTATCTGTGACTCTGGTTTCATAGCTCATTATTTTGTCTTTATTTGTTGTTTGTGACTTTTTTGAGGGAGGGCCTCATGTATCTTAGGTTAGTCTTGAACTTCCGAACCAGTTTCCTCAAGTACTGGGATTATAGGTGAACATTGACTGCCACCCCAGGCGTCAAGTTGAGATCCAAAGTACAGGCATCTCTTTCACATTAGAGAGAGAATCCCACCGCTGAGTGAGGTTCAAGAGCAAAGGCTAACTGCCTTCTTGCCCAGGTGAGTCTCACCCCATAAGATAAAAATTTAAACCATTGTTTTCAAGAAGCAAAATGCCTACTGCATCGTAAAGGGCCGCTATTGCCTTCCATCGCCGATGCCATTCCCCTAAAAGTAAGAAATTATATTGCTTATGTGAAATAACTTTCTTTCTTTAGTTGTTCAATTTAATCGGAGGATTTTTGATTAAGCATTCAGGGTTATGAATAAATAAGAGCCACAGTCCAGTAACCCACTCGACCTCGGAAGGTGGTAACACATTAAATGTTTGGCTCCCCTGTGCTTCTTAACAGCCTCTCCCTCCTGCCTTCCGCCATGGCTGTGCCCCACCCCAGAGGCAATCCTGGTATTGCAAGCTTCAGAAGTTAGCATTAAAATGAATACTTTTTAATTTCTGTGGATGAGATGGGGCTCTGGGCTCTGGGACAATGCTGATGGATGATGTTTTAATGCAGCTGAAATGTTATTTTTACTGAACCAGGGAAAACTATAAATTTTGCTTCATTGCCACTGATGGCTCTATGCATAAAAGTATGGCGGCGCCCATCGGCCGTGAATAATCACCTCCGCACAGCAGATGTTACTTTGCGGGGGGAAAGCAATTCTTATGCCGAAGAATTGTGGAAAGATTAATTGTCTACAGCTGTTTCATGGCCCACAGCAATCTTGATACATTTATGATAAGTTTAAGAGCCCACAAGAGGCAACTCCTATTCCCTGTTGTGAGAAGTGGGCGGGGGACGGAGCCGGTGGCTTTATTTTGACACCTGGATTCATAGAATCTGTCAGCTCCATTACAGCCTTCATAGAAATCCGGCAGTTGGCAGTTCTGAAATGATTGTGAGTGAGGTAAGATGCAGGAATTATCCATAAGTAGATAAAGAAAAGGAGACGGAGAAGAATTATTCAAATTTGTGCAAATGAATTGCTTCCATTTTTCCTCTCTCTGCCAAGTGGAAATTGAACGTGACCCGCTCTGACCTTTCTCTATTAAGTGCGGCAAATTGCAGTAAATGCACCGTTCTGAGCGCCCTAATGGGACAGAGCCCCAGCAATGCCTCATTAATAAGGGGAGTCTGACCTTGCTGGTCAGCCCTTCATTCGATATTGAAAAGAAATAAGAAAAAGAAGAGATGACCCACTGTAAATTTTGAACAATACATTTGATTTAGTTTGCATATACTCCCAGCTAGGCGTTTCTGCGACCTTTTCCCTCTCCTGGATTCCCTTCAGCCACCGGCTAGCCGGAGTTCTGGGAGTTTACCTTGAGGCACCAATCCAGAGTGAGATTATTTTCACTGCGCAGTGAATGGCAGGCTGGGTGGAAACCATTGGCCTCGCCACTCCTTTCCTCAGACCACACCCACCAAGCCTCCACGCCTTCCCGTTCCCTTTCTGTTCCCCCTTTCCTATTTCCCTTCTTTTCTTCCTTCTTCCCTACCTTCTGTTTTCCTTTTAGAGTAAGGAACCTCAATAATTTGGAAGTGTGTGTGTGTGTGTGTGTGTGTGTGTGTGTGTGTGTGTGTGTAGGTGTTGGGTAGATTCTCTGAGTTTTACTGTGGCTTTGTGCAGATCTAGGTGTGAGTTTCTCTTTGATGGAAGAAAATCTAGGGCAAGGAGTAGAGCCTGCTGCTTGTTTGAGAATGAATGACTTGACTTTATCAAACATGGGAAGCAGAGAATCAATGAATAAAAAAACCAACATAGTACTGGCACAAAAATAAACATGTTAATTGATGACATCAAATTTAAGCCAGGAATGCACACTGGAATAAAGATAGCCTCCTCAACAAATGGTGCTGCTCAAACTGGATGTCTGCATGTAGAAGAATCCAAACAGATCCATACTCCTAACCCTGCGCAAAACTCAACTCCAAATGGGTCAAAGACCTCAACGTAAAACCCAGATACACCCAACCTGATAGAAGAGAAAGTGGGGAATAGCCTTGAACTCACTGGCACTGGAAAAGACTTTCTGAACAGAGCACCATTGGCACAGGCTCTAAGATCAACAAGTCATAGATGGGACCTCCTAAACCTGAGAAGCTTCTGCATGGTAAAAGACACCATCATGTGGACAAAGTGGCAGCCTACAGAATGAAAAAATATTTTCACTAAGTACACATCTAATAGAGGGCTAATCTCCAAATATATAAAGAGTTCGAAAGACTAGATATCAAAAAATACCCAGCCCAATTCTAAAAAGTGGGGTACAAGTCTAAAGAGAATTTTCAAAAGAGAAAATTCAAATGGCTGAGAAACACTTAAAGAAATACTCACCATCCTTAATCTTCAGGAAGATGCAAATTAAAACAACTTTGAGATTTAATCTTATGCTCATAAGAATGGCTAAGATCAAAAAAAGAAGTGACAGCTCATGCTGGTGAGGATATGGAGTAAGAACAATCATCCATTGCTGGTGGGAGCATAAACTTGTGCATCCAGCATGGAAATCAGTGCAGCAGTTCCTAGGAAGATGGGAATCGAACTACCTCCAGACCCAGCTAGATATATCATATACCCAGAAGACACTTCATCCTACCACAGAGAAATGTGCTCAGTCGTGCTTACTGCTGCTCTATTCATCATAACCAAAAAGTAGGAACGACCTAGATGCCCCTCATCAAAAGAATGAATCCAGAAAATGGGAAAATGTGGTACATCGACACAATGGTACATTCACTCCACTATTAAACAAAAAATAAAACCAAAAAATGTGCAGATCAATGGGTAGAACTAGAAAAAAATCATTCTGAGTGAGGTATCCCTGACCCAGAAAGACAAGTGTGGTACATATTCACTTATACGTGGAGATTAGCTGTTGAGTCAATGATAACCAAGCAACATAGACTCACAAAGGGTAAGTATAGAATAAGGGGCTAGGAGGTACAGATAGATCTCATTAGAAAAGAGAAAGAGAATAGAGAGTTATAGATGGACTGGTGGGACTGGGATGGAGGATCAAGTGGGGAGGGGTGGAGAGAGGGTGACAAGGGAGAGAATAAATGGAAAGACAAGCAAAATTAAGGGCCATTTAAAGGACTTAAAGGATAATATGGAATCCTAATATAGTAGAAACTTCCATATATATAAATGGCATACATATAAATATATATACACATACACACATAGAATCTAAATGAAATCACAAAATAACGTGATAGACAGAGCTTACATAATGAAGGGGACATCAGCATTCTACACTATGAATTTCACATTGACTTTTGAGCTTCTGACCCTTGGCACACACCACCACAGGAGCCACACTTCCCTCCAAAGCAGTTTGGTGCATTCCTTTGGATTCAGAAATTCCATTCAATTAGACCTCATGACATAGTCAGAACCAAAAAGTCCCAGTATTCCCATTTTACAATATACATGAAAGACTTATGCTAATCTTGGTTTCTGGTAAAGAATTCCAGTCCCAAGGTGATTTGCCACCTTCATGATCAGTGTTGTAGAAAAGATGGACACCTCATCTAGACATTGGGGAAAGCTAGGTTCTAAGGTCCCTTTGAATACAACATCCTTTCAATAGCTCCTCTTGAGCTACCTGCTTTAAGCTCTGTGTATTAGGAGTTATTGTTTAAGCAAATTAAGTCTTTTATCTGCCTTGCTCATAAGCCTTCCTAGAAAATTCCTTGAATAGTAGTGGTAGAGGTGCTATGGGTATTGCATGGAAGCAAGCCTAAAGAGTTAGATTTGAAGCACACAAGGCTGATATGCCTTTTATTTAAAGGTCTGGGGGTTCTGAATTCATTTGAATTTTTTCTTTTGAAATTTTAATTTAGACTTGTACCCCACTTTTTAGAATTGGACTGTTTTTTTTTTTGATATCTAGTCTTTCGAACTCTTTATATATTTGGAGATTAGCCCTCTATTAGATGTGTACTTAGTGAAAATATTTTTTCATTCTGTAGGCTGCCACTTTGTCCACATGATGGTGTCTTTTACCATGCAGAAGCTTCTCAGGTTTAGGAGGTCCCATCTATGACTTGTTGGTCTTAGAACCTGTGCCAATGGTGCTCTGTTCAGAAAGTCTTTTCCAGTGCCAATGAGTTCAAGGCTATTCCCCACTTTCTCTTCTATCAGGTTGGGTGTATCTGGGTTTTACGTTGAGGTCTTTGACCCATTTGGAGTTGAGTTTTGCGCAGGGTTAGGAGTATGGATCTGTTTGGATTCTTCTACATGCAGACATCCAGTTTGAGCAGCACCATTTGTTGAGGAGGCTATCTTTATTCCAGTGTGCATTCCTGGCTTCTTTATAAAAAATCATGTCCATATATATGTGGACTTATATCTGGGTCTTCAATTTGATTCCATAGCTTAAAATGTTTGTTTTTGTGCCAGTACTACGCTGCTTTTTATTACTATTGCTCTGTAGTACAATTTGAAATCAAGGATGGTGAGACCTCAGGTAGTTTATTTATTTATTTTTAATTTTTAAATTTTTTAAATTTATGATTGTTTTGGCTATCCTGGTTATTTTGTGTTTTCATCTGAATCTGAGATTTGTCCTTTCAAGATCTGTGAAGAACTGTGTTGGAATTTTGATTGGGAATGCATTGAGTCTGTAGATTGCTTTTGGTAGGATGGCCATTTTGCTCTATAACCATACTGCTCCGTGAGCATGGGGGAAGCTTTCTATCTTCTGATGTTGTCTTCAGTTTTTTTCTTCAGTGTCTTAAAGTTTTTATCATTCAAGTCTTTCACTTGCTTAGTTAGAATTACTCCAAGATACCCTGAGGTTTTGAGATCGCAGTGAAGGGAATTCCCTGATTTCTTTCTCAGCCCACTTGTCATTTGCATATAGAAAATCTACTTATTTTTGTGAGTTAATCTTATAGTGTGCTAATTTGCTAAAAGTGATTACCAGCTCTTGTGGAGTTTTTAGGGTCACTTAGATATACTATGATATCATTGCCTAAAGAGATACTTTGACTTTTCCCTTTCCAGTTTGTATCCCCTTGATTGCCTTCCGTTGTCTTATTGCTCTAACTAAGACTCCAAGTACTATATTGAATACGTATAGAAAGAGTTGGCAACCTTGTCTTGTTTATAATTTTAGTAAAATTGCTGTTTCTCTCCATTTAAGTTAATGTTGGCTGTGGGCTTGTTATAAATTGCCTTTATTATGTTGAGTTGTACCTCTTGTGTTTCTAATCTTTCCAGGACTTATAAAGGGGTATTGGATTTTTTTCCAAAGGATTTTTCTGCATCTAATGAGATGATTATGTGCCTCTTGTCTTTCAGTTTGCTTATATGGTTGATACATTTATTGGTTTACATAAGGTTGTTTATATAGTGCATTATGTTTATTGATTTACATATACTGAACTATACCTAGATCTCTAGGATGAAGCCTACTTGATTGTGGTAGATGATCTTTTTGATTCTTGGAGTCAGTTTGCAAGTATTTTATTAAGAAACATTGCATCTATATTCATAAGGGAAATTGATTTATAATTCTTTTTCTTTGCTGCATCTTTATGTGGTTTAGGTATCAGAGTAACTGTGACCTCATAAAACAAATTAGCAAATATTCATTCTGTTTCTATTTTGTAAAATAATTTGAAGAGCCTTGGCACTGACTCTTTATTGAAAGCCTATAGAATTCTGTACAAAAAAACATCTGGGCTTGGGCTTTTTTGTTGGGAGAATTTTTTTTTTTTTTGAGACAGGGTTTCTATGTGTAGCCCTGGCTGTCCTGGAACTCACTCTGTCAACCAGGCTGGCCTCAGACTCAGAAATCCACCTGCCTCTGCCTCCCAAGTGCTGGGATTAAAGGTGTATGTCACCATTGCCCGGCTTGTTGGGAGACTTTAATGACAGTGTCTATTTCACTAGGGGTTATAGGTTGGTTGAAATGACTTATTTAATCTTGATTTAATTTTAGTAGGTGGTATGTATAAAGAAAATTATCCACTTCTTTTAGATTTTCCAACTTGGTGGAGTACAGGTTGTTAAAATATGTTCTTAGGATTCTCTGGACTTCCATGGTATCTGTTCTTGTGTCTGTCTCCCTTTGTGTCTTTCTAGTCTTTCTCTCTCTATGCCCTTTAGTTAATTTGGATAAGGCTTTGTCAATCTTATTGATTTTTCTATTTGTTGTTATGTATGCTTCTTGTTCTTGATGTCTTTCTTTAGGTTAGGAATTTTTTTTTCTATGATTTTGTTTAAAATGTTTTCTGTGCCTTTGACCTGAGTTTCTTCTTCTTCCTCTACTCCTATTATTCTTAGTTTTGATCTTGTCCAAGATTTCCTGGATGTTTCATACGTAGAATTTTTAAAATTTAACTTTCTTTTGACCTAGGTGTCCATTTCTTGTACATTGTGCTCAATGCTTGAGATTCTCTCTTTTGTTGGTGAGGTTTGCCTCTGAAGTTTTTGAGTTCCTAAATTTTGTTTTCATAGATTTCTCTCAGTTTGGGTTTCTGCATTGATTCTATTTCCATTTCAGATCTTGAACTGCTCTCTTCACCTCCTTCTATGCTTGTTTGTGTTTTATGGATTTTAAAAAGGGATTTATTAATTTTCTCTTTATTAACCTGTATCATATTCAGAAAGGTCCTTGTCTTGTGCTTCATTCATGTTGTATATCTCAGGGTCTACTGTGGCAGTCTTGCTGGGCTCTAGTGGGGACATATTATCCTGACTGTTATTGATTGAATTTTTTACAGTGGTGTCTAAGTCTCTGGGTTTGGGATAACTGTATTTTTAGATGCTGATATCGGGTCTTTGTTGAGTGGGTGTTTTTTTCTCTCTCTTGCTTTCTGTTGCCCTTTCTAGTTTTTAGAAAGCATAGTGGCTGCGTGTTGTCTGGTAGAGAATGCTTCTAGGATCCTGCTAGGTGTGGCCAAGGGAGTTCCGGGTATAGTGTGTCTCTAGGTACCAGGAGCTGGCACTTAGGGATGGGGTTGGAATAGAAGTGGGGGCACGTGAGGGGGCCACAAGAAGGAGGAAAGCAGGTTGTTCCACCAGGATCTGCTTCATTTCATGGGAATGGGAACAGAGTGAGTTGAAGCCATAGGAGGTAGTCTGCTCCAGAGATAGGGATAAGACTTGAGCAATGGATTAGGACAACAGGAGAGAGAAGTAAAGTTCTGCAGTTAGCTTCCCTGTTTCCCTGTATCATTTACCTTTATTTATTTTATTTTGTGTGTGTGTGTGTGTGTGTGTGTGTGTGTGTGTGTGCCATTGTGTAGCAGCATAACTTGTAGGAATCAGTTCTCTCATTCTGTCATGTGAACTGTAGGCAGTGAGGCTGCTCTGTCAGGTTTGACAAGCATTCTTCCCTATTAGCTCATCTTGGTGGCTCAGGATGCTGATTTTGATGAACATTTGCTCTACTTTGCAAAGCCACTTCTTGCACCAAAGTCCTGATGTTTGTTTATTCCCCCAAGTAAATGTGAATTAATAAACTTGTTGTTTTTATTTTAAATTTTGTACGTACTCTGTCTCTCATTCTTTTTAAAAAACATCCAGCAATGTCTGTAGAGTGGGATCAAGAAAAATTCCGGATTGAAGTCTTACTCCTGCTACAACAGCACTACTGAATAAAATTTTACCATCGTTAGTGTGTGGCCCTGTGTTTTTCTGCCACTGAGTAAGTGAACACTTAATATGGCACATTTCCACAGACCCAGTGAAGCTTTCCTACCATCCTGGTGCCCACTCTGCCTTGCTGCTTCCATTCTCAGTCTATGTAGAAATGATGTCTTCGCTGGATACTAATCATTTTGAAATTCAGTTCTAAGTTTTAAGAAGAATGTTTTAGTAACTTATTCTTTTAAACCTTCCCGGTCTTAGTGGTTACCCAGGCTGTCAGGGTTGAGGTCATCCTAACAGAAAACAGGGAAAGAGAAAGAATCCGGGCGTATGTTTCCCTTTGGAAACAGGAAACGATTTCTGCATTGGGCTTGAAATGTTACATTTGTTGCTTGCTGACGGGGAGGAAAAATACCCCTGTGGATGAAGGAAACCAAAGAAGCTGAGATGCGAGAAGGAACAGTGGGATGAGAGCAGGGTGGTGGCTGCCTAGGGTCGCGCACGGGTCGGGGCGGGGTGGGGTGGGGGTGGGGGAATGGTGACCATGGCTGGAGGGCAGGTTTATCTTTTGTGGAGGGGAAGGGAATGTTTCAAAGCTGACTGTGGAAATGGTTGTATGTCTATGTTTTTTTTTTCCCCTCGAGACAGGGTTTCTCTGTATAGCCCTGGCTGTCCAACTCACTCTGTAGACCAGGCTGGCCTTGAACTCAGAAATCTGCCTGCCTCTGCCCACCAAGTGCTGGGATTAAAGGCATGCAACCACCACTGCCCGGAGGTTGTATGTCTATGGGAACCTACAAAAATCGATTGAACTGTGCACGTAAGAACATCCTAAATTAATGTCAGCAGTAAAAACAGTGTGTGGTGCAGCTTTGCCTTGTAAACTTGGGGCCTAAAACGGGCAATGTGTGAGACATGCGCAGTGGGGCTTCCCTAACAACTTTCCTGTATATCTGGAATCTAAGTTATTTTATGCTAATTCCATTTATAAGTAATTTCCACAGATCATATCTAATGTATATTTCTAGACACTAAGAAGGAAAAGCCAGAAATTAAAATGATTAAAAAAAAACAGTTAAAACTGAGTAAGACATATGGCATACCTAGGGATAAACATTACAAAAGATGTGTAAAACCTATACATGTATAATTAAATATTATTCTGAGAGAAATTAAAGAAGACATAACTAATGGAAATATATACTCTGCTTATGAGTAGGAGACTATATTAGCATATTAATTATGCCCAAATCAATCCATGTATTTAACACAATCCCAACAGACATACTATAGAAATTGACAAGTCAATTTGGAAATCCATATGGAAATGAAAAGAATTAGACTAGATAAAATACCATTGCAAAAGAACAGTGTTGAAAGGCTTATCCTAAACTATCCACAGTCTTACTGTAAAGCTATATTAATCAAGAAAATGTGGTATTGGCGTTAATGATGGACATATTGGTTATGGAATCAAATAGAGAGTTTAGAAGTCAACTCATACATATGTGGGTAAGTGATTTCTAAGTTCTAAAGGCAACAGAGTGAAGAAAGAATACTTTTTCTTAACAAATATTGCTAAAATGGTTAGATATACACATGTTAAACAATAGACTTGGATATATGCCTTGCACCATTAACTGGAATTAGATAAAATTATGACTATAGTTATAAACATAAAACCTAAAACTCTAAAAATTACAGAATAAAATAGAAAGCTATTGTACTCATGGGTTAGAAATACAATATTTTAAGCAATGATATATGACAGAAAAAACTAATATTAGACTTTAATAAAACAGATTTAAAAGAGAATAAATAAAAGGATATCAAAGACTAGAAGAAAGTATTTGTAAATTGAATGTCTGATAAAGACTTGTAACTGAATATACAAAGAATGTTTGGAATTTACTACCATCACTACTGCTAAATAACCTTATGAAAATTAGGTCAACTATTTGAACACTCTTTCCCACAGAAGTCATCTGATGGCAAAAGAGCCCCTGGGAAAATGATCAGTGTCACTGTCATTAGGGAATGCAAACTCAACATTCCAGTGGCCATCTCTACTTCCATGTTAAAGTGTCATCTCTACATCCATGTTAAAGTGGCTATCTCTACACCTCTGTTAAAGTGTCTGTCTCTATGTCCATGTTAAAGTATGGACCCACTGTGTCAATGGCTGGTTGGAATCTGGAGTGGGTCATTGTTTACTGGCAGGAAGATAAGATGATACAACTACTCTGGCAGAGTTGGCAATTTCTTTAAAAGCTAAATATATAATTACCAAATGTCTGCCCTCTTTGTTCTTAATGGAATCAACCCACCAAGACTTGTACGTAAGTTCATGTCAGCTTTATTTGTCATATGACTGACTAAAGAAACAATGGGGTATTGCTGGGTGATAAAAAAGAAAGAATTCATAAAAACATGATTGAAACTTTGAAGGTCCTCTATTGAAGGCAGGAAGCTAATAAAAAAATACCCAACAGTACACACTGTGTGATTAAATTAATATAAATGTCAAAACTTAGGTTATTCATTAGTATATATCATCAATGAATGTGCAGTTTAGATGCATGTAGTTTATTATATGCCTGTCACACTTTGGTCAACTTGGTAAAGTATCTCTACTGTATAAGAGCACAGTCTCTGTATATGGTTAGACCTCTAGGTGACTGGTTCTGTTCTATGGTTTCCCTGAGGTGACACATATATAGCACCAGCAGCCAGTTCACACAGTCTTCTCTAGGTGACACAGTGGTATCATAGCATGTTTTCATTTTAGTCCATTTTATATTATGGGTGTTTTGTTCTGAAAAAAAAATGAAGAAAAGAAGAAAAAAAAGATGGCTATACTCTATTAGCTTTCCATTTCTTGCAGAATTAAACATAAATTTCTCAGCTTGTCACTAAAAATGAGCCACCATTTGATGGCTTTCTGCTCTTCCTTGTTCAACAGACATGGAAATAGAGAGCCATGGGCTCAGAGGACAGAACATTGATCCAAAGATTATTCTCCAACTTGACACCAAGCATTACTTAGCTTGCTTGGGTTTGGAGCTCTGTGGGATCTCTGATTTCTTACTTTCACATCCTATCTTTGGAAATGGAAGGGGAGGTCTGTCCTCAATGTGGGCAACTACCACTGAGCTGGATGTCAGATGGAACTTCAGAGCTGGAGTGCTTCCCTCATGTTCTTGGCTTTTTAAACTCCAGGCTCTGTGGGTTTTTCCCTCTGGAACACAGGCCCTCCCTCTCTCCCTCCCTCCCTCCCCTTAGCTCATAGGTCTATAACATTACACTGAGAGTTACAATGGCTGCTTGCCTAGTTCTGTGGCTCTGGCCTGTGACTGGGCTGTGCTACTGAGTGAAGTTCTCTGGGTCTCCAACTTCTACACATCCTCGTGTGACTTCTCAGACCCCGGAACCAAGTCATTGCCCTGAATGAGTTTGTACTTCTGTCCTTTGATGCTACTGGTTCTGAGTGGTTTGAATGAGAATGATAATGGGAATGTCCCACATAGGCTCAGCCCCAGCAGGTGGCACTGTTTGGGGAGATTTAAGAAGTATGACCTTGCTGCAGAAAGGATGTTACTGCAGGCAGGCTTTGAGATGAGAATCCTTTGACCATTTCCAGTTAAGTCTCACTGCTTTGGGCTTGCAATTCAAGATGGGAGTTCTTAGCTTCCTGCTCCTTCTGCCATGCCTTCTGCTTGTGGCAAGCCTGAGTTGCTTATGTTTTGTGGGTGTTCATCATAGACATTGTCTTGGAACAATAAGCCAAATAAAATCTATTTTCCTTAAGTTGCCTTTGGTCATGGTGTTTTATTATAGCAGCAGAAAAGTATCTAATGCAGGTTGCATCTAGTGAACTGATTATAAAGACTATA
This sequence comes from Mastomys coucha, assembly GCF_008632895.1. Taxonomy (NCBI): domain Eukaryota; kingdom Metazoa; phylum Chordata; class Mammalia; order Rodentia; family Muridae; genus Mastomys; species Mastomys coucha. The sequence continues at coordinate 93,319,504 of NW_022196905.1, forward strand.
TATGAGTATGTATGTATGTATGTGTATATATGTATAGATATATTACACACAACTATATATATGTATGTGTGTGTGTATATATATCTATACACATATATACATATATATCTTCTTTTTTCGTTTTTGTTTTTGTTTTTTTTTGAGACAGGGTTTCTCTGTGCAGCCCTGGCTGTCCTGGAACTCACTCTGTAGACCAGGCTGGCCTCGAACTCAGAAATCCGCCTGCCTCTGCCTCCCAAGTGCTGGGATTAAAGGTGTGTGCCACCACCGCCCAGCCATATCTTCTTTTTTCTTACTTGAATGTATAGCTGCCCACTTAAAGTTATATTCCAATCTCCTTTGTGTTCAGCTGTGACCAAACAAATTAGTTATGACTCATGCAGCAGGGGCAGTGATAGATGCATTATCTATAGTAGGAACCCAAAGAACCTGAATAAAATCCACTGATAGGAGTGTTCTGCCCACTGCTGGCTGGAATGTGAACATCCTGCCTCCTGAGGTTTCAGATTGAAAGATACTCATTTCAGCATGTAGAAGAGCTGAGATCCAGAAAGATAAACACTGTGTATACCCTCTCCCATGTTTATCCTAATTTCAAGTCTTTAGGTTTGTGTGTTTAATTTGAGAGACCTCCTCTAGAAGCCAGGGGAGTAGAAAAGGGCCAGAACAGGTAGAGTAGGGAAAGAGAGCTTAAGAGGGGAGCAGTAGAAAACAGGGGGTATTTAAGGGGAAAGGAGAAAAACAGGGGATTTAAATGGGGGGGCAGTGAATGGGAAGGTAAAGCACAAGAGGGGGAGGTATTGCTAATACTGAGGATGTTCAAAAAGCCATATGAAAATCTACTGTTCAATGAGCATCTATCTATCTATCTATCTATCTATCTATCTATCTATCTATCTATCTATCTATCTACCTACCTACCTATCGTCTATGTATCTTTCATCTATCAATCAATAATCTATCTATCATCTGTTGGGTTTAATTGGAGTTACCTTACACAGGGAGATAATGTTCCTCCAAGAGCCCATAGTTTATTAAACAAATAAACAAACAAAAAATCCCAGTGTCAAATGTGATGCCTTCCTTTGAGTTGTTTGTCAGGAGTTCCCAAAGACCTCTCTTAGGGTCTTTGGGAACAGCGACTTTTATAAAGGAAAACATTCAATTAGAGCTGGCTTACAGTTTCAGAGGTTTAGTCCGTTATCATCAAGGAGGAAACAGGGAAGTGTCCAGGCAGGCATGGTACTGGAAAAGGAGCTGAGAGTTCTACATCTTGATCCAAAGGCAGCAGAAGGAGGCTGTGTGTCACACTGGGCACAGCTTGAGCATAGGAGGCCTCAAAGCCTGCCCCCGCCCAAGTGTTCTAACCTTATGATATCATAACTGTGGCTGCTTAAGGCCATGCTGGCTCACATCTACCACCATCTTCCTTCTACCTTCTCACTCCTATGCTTTCCGGCTTTACCTCCCTTCTACCGCCCTAATGTGATTGGACAGGGAAAACCCTGCAACAGTAACCAACCACTGTATGATCAGATTTAAGATGGGCTCCTTAAAAGGAAATCCATTCCTGGTATGGTAAATCTAGTAAGAGTCTATGATTTGGGAGCTCTTAGGCTCCAGGTGGTGAACCTACTAATACTCTTTTGCTGAAGTACACAGAATCAAGCCACCCTCTAAATGTGTGTTTCTATATCGATTTCAGCCTTTAGCAAGTGTGCTTTTTTTTTTTTTTATTCAAAACTGGCCAAAGTTCAAAGAGTGAGTGTCTATAGCATGCCAATTCCTTTTTTTTTTTTTTTTTGGTTTTTCGAGACAGGGTCTCTCTGTGTAGCCCTGGCTGTCCTGGAACTCACTCTGTAGATCAGGCTGGCCTTGAACTCAGAAATCCGCCTGCCTCTGCCTCCCAAGTGCTGGGATTAAAGTCGTGCGCCACCACTGCCCGAGCATACCCATTCCTAAATGGATATTTGCATCACATTCCCTTACCCTAAGGCCCAGGGAACATCTTGGAAGAGGCAATGGAAAGATTGCTAAGAGTCTGAGGATGGAAAGCAGTGTTGAAAACAGAGTCCTTCTGGGCATGGCAGGACTGATAAACTCATGAACTCACAGCGGATGGCGGTGTCTGCATAAGGCCAACACAGTAACAACTTATGCAGGATTTCAGCATGGAGGAGCATTGATGTTTGAAGGCCACTGCAGAGGGGGTAGTGAGGTTTTTTTAAGGGTATGGTTTCTGATAGATTGCCCAAGTTCCAGTGAATGTCTGTATACCTATGTGGACATTGGATGCACTGAGCTCTGAGTGTTATATAAAAAAAGAAAAGGCCATGAAATTGTTGGGAAATGTGGTGAAGATGGGGAGAGGCAGACATGATCAGAACACACTGAATACATGTATGAAAACGTTAAAGGATAAACAATGCATAAAAGGTTATCTGCATACATGTGAATATGTTTACATATGTGATTAAAGAAGAGATCAAAAGTTTGGGAGGGAAAGGGAGGAGCTGGACGGGGAAGAGGAGGTATGGGGTGATGTAGATGTGGTAGCTGAT
>NW_022196905.1:93322074-93334574 GCF_008632895.1 Mastomys coucha
AAACCTGTCTTATGCAGACCATTGTGATTTCCATTCCTTTTGTTATAACAGAAATACAAACAGTATAAGTAAACAAATACATACATACACAAATGAACACACACACACCCACACACACACACACGCATACACGCACACACAGCTCTTTAGTTATTGAATGCACTAAATCATCCTAATTGGAACAGAGAGCCTCTGTAGATGGGGATGTCTTAGATTAAAAATGTCAGCATTATTTCAACTTGTATAGTTTTCTGTTTCTATAATCAACATTGTCTCTTAGCAACCGCAACGAAGCTCCCCATTAGCTGAATGTAGATTGATGAGCGGGGAGGTTGAGATTACCTCGGCATAATTCAATCAGACTTTCTGATGAGATCATAAACCGAACTCAGAGAATATTTTGCAGCCATAAATTCCCAAGTGCCTGGTACGAGCTTGGAATTTGTACATGTCTCTGAGTTAAGTGTAATTTTTAGATTGACTATAAAAAGAGCACGCTAAGTCAGAGGCTAAATGGAAATAAATACAATCAACAACTCCACAGTTAATCCTGTACACCAAGAATTTGCCCCTCAGGTCTTTCTTGGTGAATTTACCCAACATTGGATATCCTATGAACTTTTCATTGGATTTTTTGAACTTTTGGTACCACCCTTTGAGACATTATAGTTGAGGAGGCTCAACAGTTGGCCATCTCTAATTGCAGTGAAGTGCAGGAACGTGTAGTAAGAAAGGACCATTGGGGAAGGACTAGGACTTTATACACAGTGGAGGAAGAGGGAAGAGAAATGATCTAGAATATTAACCCCTCACTTATTGGATGTTTATTAAATGCCTGCTATAGATCATGTATGAGATGCTAAGGGCTCAGAGCCTAATATTTAATTTCTATCCTTAAGATGTTTATGATACTGAGCAGACAAACGAGTCAACTGGTATTTAAAAAAAGTTTATTACTATTTCTAGAGACAATTCTATGCTGTATCTGTAGAAGCACTCCACAGTCCTGGGCACTGATGGCCAACTGTTGAGCCTCCTCAACTATGATATCTCAAAGGGTGGTACACTGTAGCTGTCTTCAGACACACCAGAAGAGGGCGTCAGATCTCATTATGGATGGTTGTGAGCCACCATGTGATTGCTGGGATTTGAACTCAGGACCTTCAGAAGAGCAGTCAGTGCTCTTACCCGCTGAGCCATCTCACCAGCCTCCTGGGTGATTCTAGATCCTGTCAAACTGAGAATGTGCATGCGCAGAGTGAAAAGCAGATATTTTTGGGGGGCTCATATGAGATCATATTTTATGAAGTATACAAAGTCTGCCTTGACATTTGTCTTTTTGTATTCACACAAACGTATGATGTTTGTATGGTACTTACCTCCTTCAAGTGTGAGAGATGAAAATGGACTCCCTCAGGCCCTGGGGAAGAGAGGAGGGCTGGGGAAGAGGTTGCTCTGCACTGCAGAGTCCCTGCACATCTCTCTGCAAGGCTCTGCTGGGCTCTGGTGTTGACTGATCTTCTTTTTATTTTTTCACTTACCCTCCAGTCACAGAATTTCCCAGTTCTGGCTTTTCTGAGAATCTGTCTTACTTAAAATAATTGTCTCTGCCCCAGATCATCTAAACTTGGATTTCCACATCACCACTCCACCCGATAGATCAGGGTGTCCTCCATTAGAGTCTATCAGAGAAAATGCAAATCACTATGTTTTGGAGTCACTTACAAAGGCTGAGACCCAAACAAAATGTGTCTTCTTGTAGGAATGATTTTAGATGTGTGTGTGTGTGTGTGTGTGTGTGTGTGTGTGTGTGTGTGTGTGGTGGGACACATTGTCTTGGACAAGGGTGAACTAGGGCAGCATGCCCAGGAATAGAAAGATATGTTCCAGTTTGGGAGCTGACTTTTTGCTGGGTGTATATCACCAAATCTCTGTTCCCATGAAGACGTCACATGAATGTGTGCTTTTACTGTAAGTTATTTAGCCTGAAGATTACTTTATTAGTCATTGTTGACATAGATTAAGAGGTGGGGGACTGTGTTAGTTAAGGTTTTACTGCTGTGAACAGACACCATGACCAGGGCAACTCTTATAAGAACAATATTTAATTGGGGCTGCTTACAGGTTCAGAGGTTCAGTCCAGTATCATCAAGGTGGGAACATGGCAGCATTCAGGCAGGCATGGTGCAGGAGGAACTAAGAGTTCTACATCTTCATCTGAAGGCTGCTAGCAGAATACTGGCTTGCAGGCAGCGAAGGATGAGGGTGTTAAAGCCCATGCCCACAGTGACACACCTACTCCAATGGGGCCACACCTTCTAATAGTGCCACTCCCTGGGCCAAGCATAGTCAAACCATGACAGGGATCGAGAAGATATTATTGTGTATATTTAGCCACTGGATACAAATTGCAAGTGAACAAATGGGCAGTGATTATTATCCTGACATCTGGGCTGCTCCGTCTGTGTCATCCTTCCTTTTCCAGAATTCCCCTTGACCCGAAATGATGGCTTGGCATGCTCGTGGATATCTTTCAAAATCTGGAGAGAGAGAGAGAGAGAGAGAGAGAGAGAGAGAGAGAGAGAGAGAGAGAGAGAGAGAGAGAGAGAGAGAGAGAGAGAGAGAATGAATATAAATGTGTATAAATGCAGACTCACTGAGCAGTGATCTGCAGTTCCGTTTTCCCAGGACACATCATTCTGACTCTCTCTCACATCTGAAGGCAGTTTGTCTCCTTTTTATTTTGTGTTACCCATGTTTAAGTGTATCTTTGTAAGGCCCCTAAAGCTATCTGGCAGCTAGGCAGAGTATAAATAACCTTTATTATTATTATCATTAGATGTAGCATGTACTCTGTTTTGATGTCATTAATAAACCATTCCAGCAATGTTGTTGCAACATATAATATTAGCAGAAGGCTCCCCAGGGATGCATGGAAGAGGGTGTTTAATATTCTGCTTGTTTCTTAGTCTCCTTCCTCATGGTCAGAGACGTTAAAGCATGTTCAGCTGAAAAAACCCGTATCTATGGGATCAAAACCCAGCATAAACGTGGTTGTAATTCATAGAACTGCCTTTAGTTTAGCCATTTTGCTAGATTAGAAGATTGTAAATTGGCTCAGTTAATCTGCTCTTGAATTTTTTATTCCTTTTTAGATACTTGCAATTGAACAAATGTACAGAAGAGTTCTCAAGGCCCTATATAGCAGAGACAGCATCCCACCAATGTGATAAACTGGTTCAGCAAGAAGCAGTTTCCAAGCTGCGTGCATCTTCTACTCACACGTTCAGTTGAGGACCTAGCTTTTGAAAACAAGCAATCTGTACTTCATTTGGCTATTTTTTTTTATCATAATACATCATGGATGCCTTGGTGAATTTACCACTCCTAGCAAGGCCTAGGCCTGCCGACATGTTCAGAGGGCCAGAGGCAGCACTTAGGCGTGAGTAAGCACCACACGCTGCTATGAGGTCTGGTCCTGAAGAGTTTAAGATTTATATTCAAATCTCAAGAATCTACTCAGATTTGAAAGTTAGCCCTCTGAATTCCAAACATATTGCTATTGACCAAAAGGATCTGTGAAACTTAAATCATTTTATCTTCTCCATTGTGCCAATCAGTAGTAGCTGCCATCTTCATGAAGAAATCCTTTGAGGGTTTGCTTAATGGAGTTATGTGTTTTTTTTCTTTTTTTGTCTGCCACAAACTAGAAATTGAGAGCTTGGACAGAAATGCTTATTTAATGCAGGATTCTGTGGTTTAGTAGTGTGCGTCAGGCTCAGACTGGAAATTTCTCTGATTATGATGGGATTCACGCTTGCTTCTGTGGGAAACCATGTCCAACACTACTATTTTGTGTCTGAATTGACTAACAAATGGTGTTTTGACAGAGATGGCAGGGCAACCTGTGTTTCACTATATTGTAGGCTAGCTTGGTGCTACGGTTTTATATAGAGCATTCTTCATGTAGGCTGGGCTGCCAAGCAGCCAAGGCAATACTGAGGGGTAGACGGAATGTTAGAGGGTAGGACCTAGTGAAGGAAGTGACAGTACTCAGGGGGCTGCCCCCAAAGGAGATATTGGAACCCTACTGTCACTCCCCATTCCTAGCTACGATGAGGTAGACAACTGTTCCTCCACATGACCCCTGCTGGGATGTTCAGCCTCATTATAAGCCTAAAGTGGTGGGGCCAAGTGACCAGGGGCTGAGACCCGTGTGACTATAAACCCAGATGAGCCTTCCCATCTCTTATGTTGATTTATATCAAGTGTCCAGTCACAGTGAGAGAAGGCTGATTAACACAGAGCATTGGTCCCAAGCAGTCAGGTCATTACAGGGACCAGATTTTACAATATTCTGTTAAGACGTCTGGAATTGACTTGGGTGAATTTGATAACTTTTGAAGAAACAGGTTAGAAAAAGCTTAGAGTGTTGTGAGCAGAAATTAATGGTAGGACTTTAGCCTACCAGAATGCTGGTAGGAATGTGGGCAGCAAAGGCTGAACTCATGCATGTTTAGACGGGGTGGAAGCTTTGCTGGGAACTGGACCCTACATCATTGTGCTGAATTTTGGAAAATAGCTTGTTTACATTTGAATATGGAGTATTCCCAAAGTTCTTATGGGCCAAAGGCCTGGTTGGCAGTCTCTTGTGGTATTTGGAGACAGAGCCTCTCAGTAGGTCTTCCTGGATGTTGACTAGGAGGGGAGATTCAAGGGATAAGTGTTAGATTGTTGGACACGCCCTTGAAGATGATACTGCAACCATGACCCTTTCACTCTCTTTGCTTCTTGGCTACCATGAAGTCATCAAGTTTTCCCCCTGAAATACAGGCCTATTCCAGAGTGCTGCCTTGCACAGGCTTAAAGCAAGGGGCTAAGCAAGCATAGACCGAAGCCTCTGTAGCCATAAGTATAGGTTTGGAGTTTTCAAAACCTGCTTTCATAAGAGTTCTTAAATGCTTTGACCTCCCTTCTAGCCCATCATCCAAAGGTAGGGGAGAAAAGATATTAAATAGGACAAGGGGATATAGGCTTGTTTAGAAGTAGTTCTTTGGGGGTGATTCCAGTCTCTGTCAGAATACCAGCATCCACTTCACCAAAGATTATTATTGTTGATAATAATAACAATAATAATAATAATAACAATAGACATCATCATCATCATCATCATCATCATCATCATCATCATCAGCAGCAGCAGCAGCAGCAGCAGCAGCAGCAGCAGCAGCAGCAGCAGCAGCAGCGGAAACCACTAGGCCTCCACCAAATCGGATGAGTCAGTGGGAAAGACCAGGTCCTGCTGGAATGCCAAGAGTTCTCTGCCATGCCTCTCTCAGTGAAGTAAAGATCAGTGAAGATGTGAGACCAATGAAGAATTGCACAGCTAGCTATGCAAGTGCCCCATCACTGTCCACTGAGCTCCACTTATACTCTCTCCAAATATCACATGTCCTCCCACTGTCTTGCCTCAGTAAAACCCCATGTGAGTCTGCATCACAAGACACAACCAGAAACGCCCACTTCACACAACTGAAAGGTAAGTCTTTCTTCTTTACAAGTTAATCTGTTTACTTTGTCACAGCAACAGAAAGCTTACCAGCACAACTGGGCTCAATCACATGGTGACACAAAGTTCTAAGGAGTGGTTGGGAAAGAATAAGCCCATTGCACAAGTGATAATCAAATAACTGTTTGTTAATGTTCCATTGACTTAGTTAAGTCAAAGCTGTTGATTGAGGCCAGAGTTTGAATGGGGCACTTGAAGATATATGATGGGGCATCCTGAGCAAGGGACAGAGATGGATTTGAGATGGTTCTTATAATCCTTTGTAATAACAGAGGTGTCTTTGAGTAGCTAGAAGTAGATGTTGGCAATAGTTTATCAATAACCACCGTAATTGTATTATCTGTCTAGAAAGGCACAATGATTCTTGCTACCGTGCCTTTGCTCTTCCATCAGTGACTCTAACCCTGTAAGGCTCCATTAAACACTCTCTTTTGTAAGTGTTCTGGGTCAAGGCATTTTCTCACAGCAATAACAAAGTAGCAAAGACAGGCAAAAAAGGGAGGTAACAGCAAACTGGGGTCAGGCCTGGAGGACTCTACAGAGCTGGTGCACTGCTTCCTTGGCATTGCCTCTCTCATGGGGCCTCTGAGGAGTTCATCTGAGGTTCTGCACTGGGGACTCTGATTGCGGCATCCAGCACTCCAAGTGGCCCAGTTCTCTGTTGTGACTACACACTCTGTAGGATGGTCCTCTTAGGTGAGTTCAGTCATCTCCAGGGAAGCTCCTTTCTGCTCACTCACTCTTTGCTACACTTTAACTTAGCCATAGTGTATGAACCTACTTCCTTGAGGGTCAGGCTCCAGTATTTAGGTCTATAAATTTTCTGGGACCACTTGTTAAGTTTTTGTTGCATTTCCCTCCTATGAGGTGGGAAAGGGACATGACACATCCCAAGGAAAGTATTATCTCAGCATCCTCCCTTCCATCACCTGCACTGGAATCCTCCCTAAAGTCCTCTCTAAAGTCCTCAGTACCTTTGTAAAGTTTTTCCTCATGTAGCTTAAAGCTGGGAATGTGGATGAGTGAGCACAACTTTCATGCTCTTCACATACAAAGCTACAAAGTTTAACTCCTTCCAGAATGTAGGGAACCCAAAAATTGCCATGCTCTCCACCATGATGATAATGGACTAAACTCCCGAAACTATAGGCAAGACCCCAAATTAAATGCTTTGTTTTCTAAGAGTTGCCTTGGTCATGGTGTCTCTTCACATCAATAGAACAGTGACTAAGATATGTAGGTATAGAGATGTGCATGTACATATATTTAGAGAGAACAATATAAATACCCCACAAACTGAACATAAGAGCAGAAGAACTTAAGAGAATGGTCCTCAGAAGGCCAAGATTAGAGTCTTGACCAGCGCCCGAATCTTGCCAATCTTTGAAACTGAGACACCAAGTTTCCGTGAAGTCACCGGTCTGGGTCTGGCTTGTTTTATTCTGGCCCCAGTTGGTCAACGTAGATGTCTCCACCTTTAAAATCAAAGTCAAATTCTAAAGCTGCTCATGAAGATTCTTTAAAAGCTCACCTCATATCCTTAAAGGCATGTCAGCTCAAGGAAGCCCCTCCTTGACTGAAGAGGATGCTAGCCCTCACGTGTCTTCTCCATTGGGAAAGCTCAGCCACAGCACGCACAGTGTTAATATTATCTCCACAAGAGGACAAGCTCCATTCCCTGGTTTCTTATTTTGTTAGTTTTCTAGGGTTTGAATATCTCATGGACTGATTTCCTCATCCATGACATCAATACTATAGCAATTTCCTGTAAGCTACAGTTTGATCGTACTGAAATATATTAACTGTGGTGAGCGGTGAAATTGCCAGTGCTGTTGTTGTGAGGGTCAGACATTAGGGAGAAATAGTGGCAACCCCTGAGAGATTACATTCACATGGTGGAATCTGTGATCTCCCCTGAACCCAGATAAATGGCATTGGTTTAGAGGGAGGAAGTTGAGAACTGAACAGAGTTATTTTAAAATCAGCCCAGTTCTATCTTTTGTGTCTGAGAATTATGCAGGCATCTACTGTAACAGGGTTTGCAGATAACAAAAACAGAAAACTAAAGTTCTTTGGACTTAAAAGATGTATTTTTTCCTCTCTTTCAATTCTTAAAGCATTGCCTGTTGATACCAATCTTTGGCAGTTAGGTTTTAAACTTTTCAAATATAAGGACTGTAGTTTATCACTTATATTCTCAGAAAGTATCTTTAAAAATTATTGTTATTTTATGTGTATGGGTGTTGCATACATGTATGTCTGTGCAGCACATATGTGCCTGGTGTCTGTGGAGGCTAGAAGAGGGAGCCAGATTGCCTGAGACTGAAGAGACAGATAGTTGTAAGTGAATCAAACCTGTGAGTCTAGAAGAGCAGGTGGCACTTCTGGTGACCGTCATTTCTATTTTCAAATTAATCTTACAGAAAGTAAACAATGTATTCCTTGAGGACTAAGGATCATGGGGTTTATTTCCTTTAAGTTTTTTTTTGAGATTTATTTATGTTTATTTTAAGTGTTTTGCCTGCATGCAGTCTGTACAGCGCCTGCATGGACTACCCACAGCTGCCAGAAAGGGGCGCCAGATTCCTTGGAACTAGAGTTACAGGTGGTTGTGCACTGTCATGAGGGTGCTGGGAAGGGAGCGTGGGTCCTCTGGAAAAGCAGCCAGCACTCATAACTGCTGAACCATCCTTTTAGCCTATCTCCAACTGAATTCCTAAGGGAATAATCCAGTTAAAATGCCGAGCACAGTGTCCGCTCTAAAATAAGAGCCAAGTAGAGTAATATTAACTAAGTTAGTAGTGCTTCAAAACAGGTGCTGGGTTTGTTGACCCAATCAATCAATGGATGGATGATTGTTGTTTTTTTTTTTAATAATTTATTTATTTTTGTATTTGTCTCATGTTGGGGATCCAACGCAAGGCCAGACACATGCCTGGCAAAGGCTTTGCCACTGAGCTGTACCCCCGTTCCTGTATAGTAGCTGATGATTGGCTTGTCTCTTGCAATTTATCTCTGCTTTATTCCTTTTTTGTTTTTTTGTTTGGACAGTTATGTGACCTATAAAACTTCATTCTGCTTTATGTTAAGCACAAGGGCTAGACAAATCATGGGGGTAGTACAATCATGGCTTGATATACATCACTAATTAATCTGAATCGATTTCAAGTGCACAATGTATGTGTATTTCTGAACACACCAGGATTTAATCACATAGATGTACAAGTGGAAGCCGATTTCCTTGAAATTATTCTCTTAAGTAGTTCCAAGTAATGCTGAGTCCCGCTTGGAAAAAAAAAAAAAACTGCCAAGAACTCTTGCATCCAAGCCCCAATTTACATATTACTTTACACAGCGAGTCCCAAAGGCTTCAACTCAAAGAATGGAAAATAAAATTAAACGAATCAATTAGTGCATCTTACTGATGTTCCACTCAAGCCCAATAGCGAGGGCATTGCAAACAAAGTACATAACAGATTTAGAAAGCAATTCAATTTAATCACGTCTTGGATTAGGAGAGACAGGAATCTAGATCAACAACATGGCCATCAGCCCTCCACTGGAGGTGTATGGAGGGAGGGGAGTGCTTGCCAACCGGGTGGGAAGCGGGTAAGCCCTGCAGTGCGGGCCAAGGCTGCTGGCGTACAGAGGTGAGTTGCTTTTTAGTTTGTTTTTGGTCTGCTGTCTTTTCAGCTCTGGCTTTTTGGAAATTAAAAATTTTCTTTTAAAAAAGTTATTTTTATTTACCTGTGTGAATGTGTATGTGTGTGTGTGTGTGTGTGTGTGAAGGTGTGCGTAGAGGCTAGAACTGGGTGATGGAACCCATGAAGCTAGATAAAGGCGCTCGTGAACCACTTAACGTGGGCACTGGGAACTGAACTTGGGTTCTCCAAAAGAGCAGCCAACCCCCTTACCTGCTGAGCCATCTCTTCAGTCTCAAAGTCCTAGAATATTTAAGCTGGTGCTGAGGAGTTAATTTCATACAATGTTCTTGGGCTGGAAACCCAATGACTACCTTGAATGACTACTCTGGATCTCTCTAATATGGTCCAGTTGTCTTAAACTTCCTTTTACTGTATCCTACAAAACTGTGAATATAACCTCCACTTCTAGAAAATTGGTTCTCAACCCGTGGGTCGCAGCCCCTTGGCGGTCAAACGACTCTTTCACACAGCTCACCTAAGACCATAGGAAAACACAGATATTTACACATGAGTCATAGCAGTGGCAAAATGACAGTAATGATGTAACAACAAAATAGTTTCATGGTTGGGGGGGTGGGGTTACCACAACATGGGGAGCTGTTTTAAAGGGCCGCAGCATTAGGAAGGGTGAGAGCCACAGGTCTAGACTGAGCTGTTAATTGGTCACATAGGACTAACATGACCAAAATTAAATGTTTTATTTAATTAAAATATAACAAATTAAAATCTGAGCACAGCTATTTACACATGTAATTTTAGCACAGGAGAGATGAAGACAGGAGGATCGCTGGGGTTTGCTGGCCAGACTAACTTTGTCAAGGATCTCCAGGTTCATATACACACACATGCACATATGCATGTCCATAAACATGCACACACAGACATACTACACACACAGGATCTCCAGGTTCATATCCACACATGCATATCCATAAACATGCACACACAGATACATTGCATACACAAAACAATAAAAAAAATTCAAAAATGAAGGGAAGTTTAAAATAGCTACAACGTATTGGAGAGATCCAGAGTGATTAGTTATTCAACATAGTTCCCAGCCCAAGAACACTGTGTGAAACCAGAGGATAAGTGTGGCACATATGTATTTTTAAATTCAGCTGTCACAGTTTACTAATAAAGTGAGCTATCTGGCAGGACAGGCTGCATTTTTGTAGACTACCCTACTGGAATATGCAGATTTCTCAGTAAAACAGAGTAAAGTGGAGCCAAATGAAAGGGAAGGGATGGGCCTGTGATCTCTCTAGCACCCGTGTGGCATTCTTGTGTTGACTGTCTTGGTGGTCCAGTGGAGAGGGGAAGATGCTATTCACAGCCATTCCTTGAACAGGCTGAACTGGAGCCTGGACCATAACCCCAAATCTGTCCCACGTGCTGCCAACTTCCTTAACGGCTGTTTTAGATGCTCCTGCACTTTTATAAGTCTTCAGGATGCAGGATGAAGTAGCTAGTGTTGGTTCAGACTTGGGAAGTCTGACCCTGAGTAGTTTATTTTAGGAATATTTAAGGATAATCTGGTAAAAAAGTTTTCTGGTGACATTAACACAATCCCATGTGCACTATAAAGCAGGAGACACAAGTACATCAAAACTCTTTGCAAAGCACACGTGACAGTGTCTATACATATGGGTTTTATAGACTGACTACATGTGTCACCGTCCATAAAGATGGGTTCTATAGATTGACAAGCTCATGATAAAAGGATGTGGTCTCCATCACACAGATAGCACAAAGGTCATCAGGGTTCGACCACATTCGCTCCCAGCCTTCTGGTTAGAAAATAGGTTATGCATTCCACCTATTGAAGGAACACCCTGTGTGTTTGACAATGCTTATCTGTGAGTTCAAGAACTTCCATGCCTCCCTCACACCAACTCATGTGTAAGAATTCAGTTTTACAACCAAGCTTCTTTCTACTTACTGCTTATTAAAGTTTATCAATTTCATTAGATCTATCAGAATTTTAAAAGTACAAATGCATCTATCAATGTGTAAACACATCTGGATTAAATAAATTTAATATATGAATATAAACATTAGTGTCAGAATAACAGATAAGTATGAATTTTTAGCATGCATTATAATAGAAATATGCATACCATATTATTTTTAAAACTATATAATTGATATTATATAAACCTCTATATACCTCTATATAACTATATATAAGAAATGTATAACCCCTGGGCTATAGTGCTTGCTGCTGTTGCAGTAGTCAGTGTGAGGCATGGACACTCAGTGGTTAGTGCGGACAACCAGGATCTGGAGCAGGACTGTGGGAGCATTCCCTGAGGTGCCAGGCAGTGAAACTTTAATTTTGGGATTATTTGGAGAGGTTTTTGGAATTAATCTTGGGATTGGAAGTTGCAGAAGTTGAGCGACTGCTTTAAAAAAATAGACTCTGTGGGACATTCATTAGGTCATGTAAGAAATATTCCAGAGTGTCAATAATATAAATGCAGTCATTATTAGCAACCTACATGCCCACATGGGGCTTGATGTAGCAAGCAACATGGGAACGTTTCCCAGGGATCTCTGAAAATGAGAAACGGCTGGACAGAAGAACGAGGCCTGCAGAAGGAGAGCCCAAATTCTGTGCTTGTTCTTCATTATCAAGCGCTGCCTGTAGGGTGTGGAACGGTTGATCCGCAAAGATGTGATCAAACCATTACCATGGCAACATGGGGATATGATTGTCTTAGGGCTTTACTTCTGTGAACAGACACCATGATCAAGGCAAATCTTATAAGGACAACATTTAATTGGGGCTGGCTTACAGGTTCAGAGGTTCAGTCCATTATCATCATGGTGGGAGCATGGCAGCATCCAGGCAGGCATGGTGCTGGAAGAGCTTGAGAGTTCTACATCTTCATCTGAAGGCTGCTAGTAGAATTCTGGCTTCCAGGCAGCTAGGGTGAGGGTCTCTGCCTACACCCACAGTGACATACCTACTCCAACAGGGCCACTCCCTACTCTAATAGTGCCATTCCCTGGGCAGAGCATATACAAACCATCACATTCTACTCTCTGGCCCTCATAGGCTTGTTCAAATATATTAGTCTATGGGGGTCATACCTAAACATAGTATAATGCAAAATACATTTAGTCCAACTTCGAAAGTCCCATAGTCTATAGCAGTCTCAACAATGTTAAAAGTTCAAAGTCTCTTCTGAGATCCATCCAATCACTTAACTGTAATTTCCAAA
>NW_022196905.1:93339574-93348826 GCF_008632895.1 Mastomys coucha
TACATATCACTTAAATACAACACAATATAATTGTATAATTGCATAAAATATTCATATGTAGTGCTTTATATTAATATATATGATTTTCCTAATTTCCTCTGATCATGTCTATAATAAAATGAAGTTCCCTCTTCATACACATTGAAAAACAACAGTACAGCAATATTCAACATTTTGTCTTTGCAGCCATCGATGGGCAGCTCATAAGTATTTATTAGGAGATAGTTTCTTTTAAAAAAATCTTTAAAATTAGTCTTGGAGGTGGCAGCCCTCATTTGTTAAGCTGGGCTGCACGACAAATGATGCCCTAGAGAACAGAACCTATTTTAGATTCAGTTGCAGAAAACATTTTTTTTTGGAGATGTGTCAAATTATGGGAGAAGTTCTGAGCTTAATCTTTCAAAAGAGAGTGTGCATCCCCCACCCCCGTCCCCAGTCGCATCTCTTCCTACCTTAATTTACTAACGACAACTTACTCTCTATCAACTACCTATATGTCTTATGAGTCATATTGATCTCAGACATGTGATGCCAGCCCTGGCTAAGATAAAATTGGTCTAATGGTCTCCTTTGCCCCTCGCAGCATTTCCAAGGATGCTTGAGCATGCAGAGGATGCCGCGAGCCCCTTCCCCAGCAGAGGAGTACGTGGAGGCAGCTTACGATAAAGGACAAGTCTTCCACAGCATCATCAATACCTTGATAGCTCTGGGTTAATGGAATCCTGGGACTTTCAGTTCCCCTTGATAACAGGCAAGACGTAGAGATCTCTGTGGGGACATTCTCTGTTAGCACACACTTGTTCTTCTGCCTGTTCCATGGAATAATTTTTAAGAGACAAAACGACTACATTTCTGGCTGTAACCCTTTCTTTTAAGTGCAAAAATTATTATTATTTTTTTGCTTGGAGATCACATTTGTTACAAAAATAAAGGTTTCCTATAACCTAAAACATGTTTGTATCCTTTTTTTGAGATTTATTTATTTTTATTTGTGTGTGTGTGTGTGTGTGTGTAAATGTAGGCACACCATGTATGTGTGGGTGCTTTTTGAGGGCCTTGGCCCCCTGGAACTCAAATTACAGGTGATTTGGAATTGCCTGATGTGGGTGCTGGGAACTGAATTTAGATCCTCCGGAAGAGCAACAAGCCCTCTCACTGCTGAGCCATTTCTCCAGTGCCTACATTTGTATTTTTATTTTTTTAATTTATTATTTTTTATTTATTCACTTTACATTCCACTCATTGACCACCCTCCTCCCCTGTCCCTGTCCCGGTTACCCCCTTCCACAATCCTTCCCCAAATTCTTGAATGGAAAATACTTACTGACATAGAAGCCGTTTACATATGTTACCTCACAGTCTCCCCAGCACCCCATGGGATTGGGTGGGAAATCGCACTGGCCACACTTTACAGGTGCAGGCTAAGGGGAATATTGCACACTTAGGTCAGAGTCAGCCCTCCTGTAAGCCGTGATTGTCTACCTTGTTCTGCCTCCAACACTGTTGCTCCTCCTTTCTGAGGGCACTGATGTTTAGGGGTGTCTCTGTCAGATAGGGTTTACAATGTTAGTGCTCGGTTCTCTCAGGGTTGCCATTCTATTTGTGGTAAGAACTCTAATCAGAAAAAACAATTTTTCTGGGCTTGTGGCATTGCAAAAATGACAGTAACACAAACTCAAGAGTGGGTCAAATTTGATCTCACAATTCCATTTGGAAATATTCTTCTCTTAAAACAACAACAACAACAACAAAACAACCCCCAAAACAAAACCCAGTGTATAAGTGTTTTCTCTTCCTATATGTCTGTGTACCATGAACATACCTGGTGCTTGCAGGGCACAGAGAAGGATGCTGGATTCCATGGAACTGGAATTACAAACTGTTGTTAGCCACTGTGTGGGCGCTAAGAATCAATCACCAGTACTCTGGAAGAGCAGCTGGTGCTCTTAACAGCTGAGCCTTGGCATATTCTTAACACAGACTTTGAAGCCACCATTTCTGTTCTTTAAGTAATCTTACAGAAAGTAAGCTACATACCCCTCAGTGCCTGAGGATCCTGGAGTTGAAGAGTTTCTTTTTAGTTATTTATTTTTGAGTCAGGGTCACACTGTGTACCCCTTAGCCAGCCTGGAATTCACACTATAGACCAGGATGGCCCTGAACTCCTAAAAATCCACTTGCTCCTTCCTTCTGAGCACTGGGACTAAAGGTGTGTGTCACCTCTCTTTCCTGGCTGATGGAATGTCTTAGTCAGGGTTTCTATTCATGACCAAGAAGCAAGTTGGGGAGGAAAGGGTTTATTCAGCTTACACTTCCACATGGCTGTTCATCACTAAAAAGTGTCAGGACAGCAACTCACCTAGGGGAGGAACTTGGAAGCAGGAGCTGATGCAGAGGCCATGAAGGGGTGCTGCTCCCCTGGCTTGCTCAGCTTGCTTTCTTACAGAACCCAGGACCACCAGCCCAGGGATGGCACCACCCGCAATGGTCGCTCCCACCTTTGATGACTAATTGATAAAATACCTTACAGCTGGATCTCATGGAGGCACTTCCTCAAGCTCCTTTCTCTGTGATAACTCCAGCTTGTGTCAAAACAAAACCAGCCAGTACACGGAGTCTCTTATTTTCAACTATCTTATCTTTTCTTTCTTCCCATTTTATTGAGGCAGGGTCTTTCTACATAGGTCAGACTGACCTGGGGCTCATCGGCTTCCTCTGTTGGCTTCCTGAGCGCTGAGGTTCCAAGCCTGTGCCACCCTGCCCAGCATTCCTGCCTCGTTTCTGACAGTGATATAACATCTTTTGGCCTATCTGGCATTTTGTATTCCTCTTACTGTCCAGAAATAGCTGAATATGATGTGACACTATGGATATAGTGTTTGGAGCTTGGATGTGGATTTAACATTTAGGAGGAGGCCTGAGCAAGGTCATGTGACTAAGGTCACTCGAAGGACACCTGGGGGTGAAAGAGTGGTGAATGACTGTTGAAAATATTACTGGGGACTCTGGGGTATAAGCTTGGATATTTTAATTTTTATCTTAAACAGTAATTTGCTTTGGACTTTTCTCTAGGGTGCTGTGAATTCCTTTGTTTACTAACGGGTTAGATACCCTAGGATACTCAGAAGTACCACGTGTCAGGCATCGCTATCTGTTGGTGTTGGGTAAAGTTGACAGACACATTGTTCTACTTTGGTGTGTAACTGCATGTGTCTTTAGGTTTCTATCCATCAAAAGAGTATGGTTGGAAATTAGGAACTGTCAATATAGAGGTTTTGGGGGCATGTATGGGTGGGAGCAGAGTTTCAGAATGTATTCTAGCTATGTAGCTTAGGCTAGCCTCAAATTCACGGAATCCTCTTGTGACCACTTTCCAAGTGTTGGAGCGCAGGCTTGCACCCTGAAGGGTGTCAGAAGACATTTGCTGCTGGTTCTTCTTATCAAAGATTCTGCCTATATCTTATTACTTCCATTAAAGGCAGATATCCACAGCTGTAAATGATGGGGTTCCTCTAGCAGTTTCTAAAAAGTGGATGCATGAGCAGCGGCTAATTAGTATAAATCCTTAAGCAGAATAACAAATGGCTTAGATACACAAAACCCGGCCATTCTTTGGGGTCGAGGGAGCATTGATCACAATGAATGCAGGGAAAACAGCTGGTAAAAGAGAACTACAGGGAGAAGGTGTTAGCTGCCTCTGAGAAGCCAGAAACTGCTGTCCGGGTTCATTGTCGCCACTGGGTGTCGCTACAGGCAGCCGGCTAGGCAAGGTTAAAATACAGTCAAGCGATTGCTCAGCTAAAAACACCAGAGGAACAAAAGTGTTTCTCTCAACATATATTAGGAGTTTGAAGCAGAGGGAAGAAAACGCCATGAATGGAATGAGAGCTAAAGAATGGCAGCTAGAGCGGTTCAACCTTAGGGGCCATAGCACCAGCTCACTGAAGTAAGAGTGCCGGGAGAAAGTCAAGGTGGACTGCTAATACACCACATGAATGTTTTGTAGGCTTTTGATTCATGTGGCCTAATTACTCTCTTGGAACGCCATGCCCTGTTTCATTGCCTTTAACTCTGTCCTCTCCGTGTCTGTAGCATACGTGGTAGGAGACCCTAGAGGAAACCACGCCTTTACTTCAGTTGGCATTGGTTCTCAGCTTCGGCTCCAGTGTAATCCTGCCTTGGGCACCTGTTCGACATTCTTTGCCTTATCAATCCTTGTATTTGACTTAGTTAAGTATCTAAATCTCTTCTCATCTCGCCACGATCTGCTTGGAACTCTGGACTCAGGGGGTTAGATTGGGGTCACGGGGAGGAAGAAACAGCTGGCCGATAGGAAGCTAGGTGGTCACTTCCTGTCTTCTTCCCTCGCATGGTCTGCTGAGGGGCCGGCTCTGCAGCAGGATTCTCAGCACAGCTGGCTCCCACTGCTCCCAAGATTCTCACCCACAACATCAGTATTGGCTCCTAGTAATTTAGTGAATTACCTTCTCCCTAGTGTGTAGAGAAAGTTACCATCTTTCCTGTGAAAGTATTTTGCTTTTCTGAGATTATAAATACAACGCAAAGAAGAGGCCTCTGTGATTAAAACAACAATGCGCTTAGCTCTCAGAAATAATTCAAGGAAAATCCTGGTATTCTCTCACTCTCACCAAATGACATCAGGTTTTGTTTTGTTTTGTTTTTGTTTTTGCTTTTACTTAATTTGTATGTTTATTTTTGCTTTGTCACTATATTTCACTGAATTAATTCTAAGTAGGTTTCACTGTTAGATACAAAATTCCTGTCTCACAAGAGATAGACCAGTTACCCATTGCTGTGAGCAATGGCTACAAAACTTAGTCCTTTTACTTGTTTATTTTTCATTAAAATTTTGTCTATAGGTGTTTTGCTTGCATGTAAGTCTGTGCACCGTATGTGTGCCGTGCCCTTGGAGGTTGGCTTCTCTGGAACCTGGAGTTACAGATGGCTCCGAGCCTCCATACAGGTGCTGGGAACCCAGCCTTGGTCCTCTGGAGGAGCAGCCAATGCTCTGAACCTTTGAGCCATCTCTACAGGTGTGTGACATCACTGTTTCTGTGGGCTGCAGGGTCTGTGTGCAGTTAGCCAGAGCCTGACTCAGGCTCTTAACCTTAGGGCTCTGAGGGATCTTCTGGGGTGGGGTCATCCCAGCATTCTTTGTGATATGGTCATCTATCCATAGAGCAGCTTACAGCTGCTCAGCCCCAGCAGTCAGCCACCAACCCCAGCATCAGACAGGTCCCTGCAGAAGGGATAAGGAACAGGTGGAGGGAAGTAATGGATGAATGGACCAGAGACTGTGGCTGGTGGAGCTTGCGTCTCTGAATGACTAGAACCAGGATGTGCCTTTATTTATACAGTTTCCACAGGAGAGGTAAACCTATAAGAGGTAAACCTATGATTTCAAAAGAAATACAGATCAAATAATTTTGTCCCTGGACAAGTGTTACAAGCACAGAGAGAATAGGTATTAAAATCTCCAGTCATTTTAGACTAGCTGAGCATTCATGACATATGACATTGTCTTCTTCAGGAGAATGAAACATTAAACAGACAGAAAAGGATCTGAGTCAGTCTAGGCAAGTTTCCATGGCTTGACCAATGCATAGGGGTTGGAGGACAGCTTGTGAGGTAGCCTGGCTTAAAAGTTTGAAAGCTGTTCCAGCTCTCTCTCTCTCTCTCTCTCTCTCTTTCTCTCTCTCTCTCTCTCTCTCTCTCTCTCTGTTAAAAGACCTCACTGTAACTTAATGTGAGCCAATCTCCACACAATTATCAAATTCTAATATTTCTCTTATATTATTTTTATATCATCTTTATGTATTACCAAGGTTGTTTTAAGTTTTGACATTCTGGGGGCAATGTCCTGTAGACTACATAGAGGAGGAAGCCCGTCATCTGATCTGTTGCCAAATCTCTTGTTTCTGAGCTTGCTTAGGGGCAGGTGTGCCAAGAGAACTCTGAGGCAATCCAACTTTTTTTTTTTTTATGCTTTTCACAATCTCTATGGCAAGGAAAACTCCTGCGTAAGGCCAAATAAGATTATTCTTTGAGAGCAGAAATATTGTTTCTGGGGAAAAAGGATAAATGAATCATAAGGAGTCCCCCACAAATATAACTTGCAGAGATCAGAAACCCAGGGCAAAAGGCAGTGGCGAATACAGCACTGGGCTCAGCTTTACCGGACTGTGTCAGACAGCTGTGCTGGCTTCGTGGCTCTTGCTGTTTCTCACTAGTCATGCCTGGGCCAACATGGAGGCTGGCTTTCCTCTCAGTGAATGAGCCAACCACGGAACTGCAAAATTCACCAGGACAGAAGCGAAGTCTTTGTAACCTCTGCTGGAAGGCATTGTGTTACCCTTGCTGAACTCTGTTCAGCTAGAAAGGCTGTATTCAAAGGGAGGCAGTCACTCAAGCCCGTGAATGGCTGCTGGCCATCTTGGAATTAGTTGTCAATCGGGAGATGGGGACTGGTGGGCTTTTGAATACAATTATGTTGTGCTCAGATTATTGGAATTCAGTCTCCACCTTTTTGTAACATAAGCAGTTGATGTGAAGAGTAGCTTTTTCTTGTTGAGCAGATTATTGAACTTGTTACAAAACCCACTGAGGATTCTTTGAGGGCACAGACTTTGAGCGGCATCTTGGATGAGTTTCTACTAGTACAATGTCTTCCATTGCAATGGTTTGGTCTGTATCTACTTTCCAGGGAGGTTACCTTACTTTATCTTACATGGAACATGCTTTTCTCCCTCTGGTTCCGTGCAGGACCAGCAGCATACACTCTTCGGAAATTTCTAAAGAGCTGCATGCTTGTTTTGGAGGCAAAGGAAGTTAACAGGCTGGGTTCTGTTTTAGAGGAGGCGAAGAAGATGGGAAATATACTTAAAGTATCAAACCAAGAGGGATTGCTTGTTGAAAGTGAGGGTGAAAATGAAGCAGTCTTAAAACTTACTCTGGTGTCACGTGGGGTGGCGGTGGAGAGTGTCTTGGTACTTTCTGCTGGCAGAAATCTGCAGTCCTTCAACTTTCTGTGACAGTCTTCTGGGACCCATGTAGAACACTCTTCCCTTGGTCTGCCTTTCCCCTAGTCAGCCCCGTGCTGACATGAAGGCCTACAGCGATGTTAAGCTACAGGTGAATTCTTGACCCCCTACCTCCCACCAAGCTGACAGAGGAACCCAGCAGTCCACAGTTGAGACATGGAAGGAGCCACATGAGCCCAGATGTCCAGGTTGCCGTCTGTCTCACTTAGGAATGCTTCTGGCTGCACGAAACGGAAAGTTCCACATCGTCTATTTTAACGCTGTCATTGATTCCATGGCAAAGGAGGACTGGGTTGGCTTGGTTTCTGGTGTGGGTTCGGCTGCTCCCCAATGTCTCGCCATGGACCCCTGGTTTTCCATCCTTCTGCTCACCAATTTTGATGGGTACATTGGGCTGTGTGCTCGTCTCTTGGTCACAAGAACGTTACTGCAGTTCCAGGCATCGCATCTGAATGTAAAATAAGAAGGGAGAATGGTGGTGAAGCAGCTTTCCTCTTGTGATAACGAACAGTTCTTTACAGAGCCACGGGACTTGTGTTTACTTTTAGTAAACTGAAACAGTGTCATACTATGACCACCAGCCGGAAGAGGGAGAAAAACGTTTGAACCACTGTTATCAAGATGGAAAAGGAGAAAAGGCTCTAGCCGGTGATGGAGCCGAGAGTGTCTGTCAAAGCGCTCTGAACACAGACTCTTAAGAGAAACATTGCTGCACATGATGGGAATTTTGTAACACTGCAGACAAAGTATTACCCAATAAACTTAGCCCAATATTGAATCCTATGGTAACGATATTAAAATTCTAAACTCTTGACATAAAATGTCCGTTTGGAAAATAGCTTAAGTTGGGGACTATCTGTAGTTTTTTTTTTTTTTTGGTGCTAGGGAATCAACATAGGTTATCAGACATGCTAAGAAAGTCGTGAACCACCCAGCTACATCCCCTGCTCTTACTTTTTAACTTTAACATGAAGATAAACCCATTTCCTAAAGTCTTTTAAATGATTCATTACATTTGTGATATTACTGAGTTAGAATATGCATGCTGATGAATTTTTCTATTTGTGAACATCAATATATGGAGCAATTTTGCTGAGAATGAAATGTGATAAATGGCATATGGGAGCTATTTCAACCCTATTGTAGGGAAACTTTCACTCTATGTAAGGCTGTATTCATGGATAAAGTAGATTTGGTGAATGAATGAATGGAAATATTATTCTTTGAACGAGTGAATAGGTATTTGTGATTATTATTTTAATAAGTTTTACATGTGTATTTTAAAAGATTAAAAAATTACATGCAAGCATGAATGTCTGTGTGTATATACCATGTGGATAGGAGCCTATGGAGGCCAGAAAGGGGTTCTGGATCCCTTGAAGTTGGGGTAGCAGGTGGTTGTGAACTGCCCAATATGGGTGCTGGGAACGGAACTCAGCTCTTCTGGAAGAGCAGCAAATGCTCTTAACTGCTGAGCCATCTCTCCAGCTCTCCATGTATTTTATAAATACAATTTGTTATTATAGTGTGGTTCTCAGAGAGAAAAGAAAACACGATTACAAGGGTAGAAAAAGCATTAAAACAATCCAAGTGGAACTTTTATGGAGATGTTTGTCTATAGCAATAGTGAAAATACATTCATTTTTCTCAATATAAATTTTAAATAACTCCAAACATATTAACTGTATATTTCAAAATAATACATCACTACTAGTATTTTCTTAAATGAACATAAATATATAAAGTCTTTTTGTTTGTTTGTTTGTTTGTTTGTTTTGTATTTAGTAGAGTTTAAAATCTTGGCTCTTACTGTGGTACAAGCCCAAAATAAGAACAATTTTTAGAGATTAGATTTCATTGTAATAAGGCTGTACTTCAATGACCCTCACATCACCAAAGGATTTTACCTCCATCATAGCTAAGCTGAGAGTTGACAGTTCTGCTGCACTGAAGAATGAATTGTAGGCATGATTTTTGGATACAGATTTCCTGCTATGGTCAAAACTATTTGACTTGAGTGAGTGACTTCATTCTCAGCCCACAAAGAACAAGTTACATTCATTTAAGAAATGGTGTGTATATATGGTCTATCCATAAAGTCATTCACCAACTGTTTCAAATAACAATGGTTCTGCTTTGGAGGGTGGCACAGACATTAGGTGAGGGTAAGAATCTGGTTCATTAGCTGTGA
>NW_022196905.1:93349685-93364044 GCF_008632895.1 Mastomys coucha
GTTCTGTAGGCTTCTTGTATGTTCATGGGCATCTCTTTCTTTAGGTTAGGGAAGTTTTCTTCTGTAATCTTGTTGAAGGTATTTACTGGTCCATTACCTTGGAAGTCTTCACTCTCTTCTATACCTATTATCCTTAGGTTTGGTCTTCTCATTGCATACTGGATTTCCGGGATGTTTTGGGTTAGGAGCTTTTTGCTTTTTGCATTTTCTTTAACTGTTGTGTCAGTGTTTTCTATGGTGTCTTCTTCCCCTGAGATTCTCTCTTCTGTCTCCTGTATTCTGTTGGTGATGCTTGCATCTGTAACTCCTGATTTCTTTCCTAGGTTTTGTATCACCAGGGTTGTCTCTCCTTCTGATTTCTTTATTGTTTCTATTTCCATTTTTAGGTTCTGGATGGTTTTGCTCATTTCCTTCACCTGTTTGATTGTGTTTTCCTGTAGTTCTTTAAGGGATTTTTGTGTTTCCTCTTTAAGAGCTTCTAGCTGTTTATCTGTGTTCTCCTGTATTTTTTTGAAGGTGCTATTTATGTCTTTCTTAAAGTCCTATATCATCACCATGAGAAGTGATTTTAGATCTGAATCTTGCTTTTCCAGTGTGATGGTGTGTCCAGGACTTGCTATGGTGGGAGAATTGGGTTCTGATGTTGCCAAGTAACCTTGGTTTGTGTTGTTTATTTTCTTACACTTGCCCCCTGCCATCTGGTTATCTCTAGTGCTAACTGTCCTTGCTAAATCTGACTGGAGCCTGTCCTTCCTGTGATCCTGGTTGTGTCAGAACTCCTCAGAGTCAAGCTGTCTCTGTGATCCTGTGATTCTAAGATCCTGTGATCCTGGGCTTGTTAGAGCACCTGGGAGTGCAGCAGCTTCCTCTGGGTGTTATGGGACTGGCTGTGGAGCCTGGGCCCAAGCTCTGCTCAGGACACCAGCCCAGAGAGACCTGAAGGAAACCCAGCTACTCTGTTGGTGGAGTTCCTGTGTGCCTGGTCCTGCTGGTCCCAGTTACTCCCTTGGGACAGATGTTGTGTCCTTCTCACCTCTGCTCCTGCGAGTGTCAGAGTGCCTGGGAGTGGAGCTTCCTCTGGGTGTTGTGGGACTGGCTGCAGAGCTTGCGCCCAAGGTCTGCTCAGCTTTAATAATTTTCAAGTATATCAATCATCCACTGTGAGCTGTTTTACATAATATTTTGGAATTCCAATTTTATAAAAAGTATACAAAGACCTCAGTTGTCAGGGGGAAGTTATTCACTTGTTTGCATCTTGGAAACATCAAGAGAAATTGAGAAAGCTAAGGTCTTGGGCACAGGTACTAGATCTATACCCATCTTGAATTCCTTTTATGTCTGAAGTCTTTATTGGGAAGGTTGCTGAATTAACTGAGCAGGAAGTGTGTATTCATGTCCTGAGATCTATCTGACTTCAAAATAACAAAATTGCCAAAAGATTGCTAACTAAATGGTGGAATTAAAAAAATTAATCCAACAGTAATACATACAAGGCAACTTACATTGCATAAGTCACTGTTAGAAAGTGTTATTATATTTGGTTGCAACTTAAGATATTTGGAGTTCAAAAGAAGAAAACCTTGAACCACAAGAAACTTTTAGTCATGAGTAAAGGATTCTCTTTAAAAAGATCTGACTGGTAACAGACTTGCTTATTAATGAAATAGAATAAATGTTAACTTGAGAGAGACACAGCTATGGCTAAAGATCTGAAACCACAGTTCTGCATGGTGAGGGTTAAGGAAGGGGAGATGGGGCACAGGCGCATGAGCTTCCTTTTTCAGAGCAGTGTGTAGAGAAAGATGTGCTGGGAATTGGAGGGAAGGACTGAAAATCATCAAAGAGATCTTAACTATACCAAACCAAGACCTTAGCTTTCTCAATTTCTCTTGCTGTTTCCAAGATGCAAACAAGTGAATAACTTCCCCCTGACAACTGAAGTCTTTGTATACTTTTTATAAAATTAGAATTCCAAAATATAATGAAAAACAGCTCACAGTGGATGATCGATGTATTTGAAAATTATTAAAAACACCGAATGATATGAGCTATACTACGTAGTCATAGTGAGAAAACCAACATGATCCCAGTACAGAATCATCATGTAGACCAATGCAGTAGAGAACATGACCCAGACAGAAACCCACACAGCTAATCATGTGATTTTTGATACATGTGTCAAAAATATACATTGCAGAGAAGACAGTCTCTTCAACAAATGGTGCTCAGGAAGCTGCAGATTTACCCTTTGAATGAACCCAATCTACATCTCTCACACTGTACACAAATCACCTCCAAATGCTCAAGGACCTTATCATAACTTCTGAAACTCTGAAGGTGATTGAGGAAAAAAAAAAAAAAAACCAGGGAAAACACTTTGGAATAGAGGCACAGCCAAAGGCTTTCTTGACAGGGCCACAGTTGTTCAGGAAGTAGGGCAACAAGAGGCAAAAATTGGATTTCATGGCATAAACCTCTTTGTATGGCGTAGTCGAGTGAAGAGACAGCCTACAGCATAGGGAAAGTCTGCTTTCCGACAAAGTCTTTGTATCTGACACAGAATTAATCCCGAATATATCTAGAATATACAATGACCCCAAAAAGCTTGACAGAAAGAAACCAAATTACTTCATCAATAAATGGGCTGATGGAATAAACAGACACTTCTCAAAAGATGAAACACAAATGGTCAATAAACATGAAATAGTGTTCAACTTCACTGACCATAAAAGAAAAGAGAATTGAGACAAGAAAAGAAGAGGAAATTCAGATTACATTGAGATTCTATTACTATCCCTGTCAGAATGGCAGCCATTAGGAAAGCAAAACAAATATCAGGGGTCACATGGAAACTTACTGTAGTAGAAGCTTCTCAAAATATAAATATGTATGAAAGATATCTAAATGGAATCACCAAATAACAGGATGACAAAGCTCTAATTAGTCTGCTCTCAGCACCTAGTGAAACTTCCAATGCCAGGAATAGGTTACACCTGATGGCCAAATGAGCCCACTGAAATCTCCAAACCACTCAGGCTATTGCCAAGGATATTGGTGGCTCTCCACAAACACATGGTAAGGCCCCATTGCTGAAGGCAACTACTTGTATATCTTATTGAACACAGAGTTGAGTTGCTATCTACCTAGAACCTTCACCCCTACAGACCAGTTAGTGTTCATGGTACCAATAGGTACTTGGGATGTTACCAGAGAAGAAAGGTAAACACCAACCCAACTACAACCCTTTTGATCTACTGTGGTGACCTGTCTGCTTGACACAATATTGCAGTAGTGGCGCAAAAGGTGTGGGAGTAACCAACCACTATCTGACTGGGCTTAAGGGCCACTCCATGAGATTGAACTCATCTGGAAACTACTTGGAAGGCTAAGAACCAGAGATTAGATAGGTCAGGGATCTAGGGGAAAACCCAAATACTATTTTTCTGCTAAAGAAACAGTATAATGACTCTTAATAACTTTCTGCTATATCCATAGATCAGGATCTCACTCAACCGCCATCAGAGGATTTTCTTCCTACAAGAGATGGGAACCAATGCAGAGACCCTCAGCATGCAGAGAGTGAGAGACCTTGGAACATCCCATCCTAAATGGGATGTCTTCATCAGATCTTCAGGGCTCAGAGAACTCTGTAGAAGAGGTAGAAACATTGTAAGAGCCAGTGGGTATGGAAGACAACGGTAAAACCCAGAGACAACAGACTAGGGCACACGTGAACTCAGAGACTGAGGCAGCACACACAGGGTCTGCACAGGTACATGCCAGATGGAGTCTCAGTGCTGGGAGGGAGAAGTGGACACAAGTCCCCATCCCTAACCCAGAAGCTATCTCCAATTAACAACTACCCACAAGGGAAAAATTAGCTTTCTCTAATGGACTCTCACTGGGTATACAAACCACAATTAAGGGAGGCCCTGGATCCATCAGTAGATGGCCAACACAGAATGAATTCAATGGCAATTTTGGAAATCTTTTGTCTAATAATGCTTTGGACTTTTTTAACCTTCTTGCGTATCAGTTATGATTTGTGATTTTGTGTTTCTGTGGGTTTTGTGTGTGTTTCTCACACTTTTTCTTTTTGGTACTCAGAATATAGACAGAAATGAGCCTTCATGCATTGTAAACTTTCTAAGCCTCTATAGAAATAAGTGTTCTTGAAACACTTAAAATAGATTATCATACTATAGGTATACCATACTTCAGTATTTATCCCAAAACTCCAAGTCAAAAATTACAAAGATACTTGGTTACTGATGTTTATTGCAGCACTATTCACAAAGCTACGTTATGGAACCAGCAGAGGTGACCACTGAAGGATGGACACAGAAATGTGGTTTATGCACACAATGGAAGTGTTCATCTATAAAGAAGAATAAAGTTATGCTGTTTATTGGAAAATGAGTGTATTGGGAGATGATCATTAAGTGAGTTAAGCCAATCTGAGGAAGATAAATATCATGCTTTCATTTTTGGTTCCTAGATTTTACTAGATAGATAAGATAACGTTTGTATACTTGATGTGAAAGCAGAAGTCAGACTGTCGAGAGAAGCAAAGAACTCACCAGGAAGGAGGGCAGTATGGCAGGAACTCTCGACATGCAGCGCATAATTGCAGGAAAATATGCCTAAGTAGCCAAGTACCATGTGTAATGAGCATGCCCAACGAAGAATTTAAACATAATAACAAAGAGAAAATACTGCATGCTTTTGGAGGTGATAGCAAGGCCACACAGTGGTCACATTGGGACCTAGAACCAAAATACTCACAAGGATGCTGTTCGCTCTTGCCAGAAAGCATCAAAAATGACCCAAGTCCAAGCAATGAAATTAAACATTATTTCAAATTGTTGGGACCAGCAAGCATCTGGATGACGAGGGAACCCTAGAATGTTACCAGCAAGCAACTTCCACCTCACGGTGTAGGAATGCGAGCGGTCCACCTCACGGTGTAGGAATGCGAGCGGAGGGGGAGACACCCATCACTTAGGAGAGAAACCAAAGAACATTATTTGCAACTAAATACATTAAAATGCTTATTTGAAATCCAAACATGCATGAGATAAAATACAAACAAGCATATTTTGAGTAAGCTGTGCTCAGGCTAGCTGACAAGTTGCACTGAGAGTCACAGGAAACTCCCTACCCTTGAGATTTGTATCTGGAGCACCCCTTACTTTGGGTAAAGTGCTGTCAACCTAATAAAAGTTGACTGGAATTGTTTGTCATGTGACAAATGGAAATGATTTTCCTTCTTTGGAGTGTTCAGATGAGCCCCAGGGAAGGCAGGAAAGAGAATACCGAATTTTCTTACTCTTGAGCCTGGGTGAATGAAACGGAGCTCGGGGTAAGCGCTTTGAATTAGATTTCAGTTGGTCAGGCCCGAAAACCACTTTTTCTTAGGCTTTGTAATTTCATATCCCTGACATTGCTGGGATGTCATGCTATCTGGGTCAGAACACTGGTATCCAAGGTTCAGTAATATAAGGAAATCTTTGCATATGTGTGCCCGTATCCATAACAACACCAGACACATTACAAAACATTCAGAGCTTCTCTGGTTCACCTTCAGGGTTTGAAAACATGTGACCTTTGGAGATAACTTTTAGAATCTTAAGAGTGCAGGCATAATTTCAACAATGTACTAAAGCTCTCCCGGCTAGGTGTGGTTAGATGTACACTTGGGAAGCCGAGGCAGGAAGATTGGCTCAAGGATACCCAAGGTTACCCTGAGAGATACTGTCTTAGATTTCTTAAAAGCAAGCGGCATGTTGGTTGCACTCTGCATTTCGTGCTCCGTGTGCTGAGCTGTGATGGCGGCAGGGAGACCCACAGAAATGCGTGGCTGTTAACATGTTATTCCAGCTGGAGTCCTATGCTGGGGGGAGGCGGTCTCCTCACTCCTCCGGGGGATGGATGAGAGAGTG
Organism: Mastomys coucha; assembly: GCF_008632895.1. Classification (NCBI taxonomy): domain Eukaryota; kingdom Metazoa; phylum Chordata; class Mammalia; order Rodentia; family Muridae; genus Mastomys; species Mastomys coucha. The sequence goes on from NW_022196905.1 coordinate 93,355,628, forward strand.
GCTCCGGGAAGACACAGGGGAGAGTAGCTGTTTTTCTCCAGGTGTTTGATCCGACTGACGGCCCCTGTCTGAACTTCCTAGTCATTTGCCATTTCATTAGCTGCCAGGTTTTCAATTTCTGCCTCTTGGAAGTTACACCGCTTTGAACAAGTCCCCACAGTAATTGAATTTGCCACAGAAATAGAACACTGGAGAATTTAATTTTCTTCTTCCCTGCTTGAAGGCGAGCAAGCAGGCAGGGCACACACACATTCCTGCTGGGCTCTTCTTCTTGGCTTTCTGGGCTCCGCTTCCCTCCCTTCCCCCACACATTCAATAACTTGCTCCATCCATCGGGCTCCCAAAGCGGTAGACAGTCACACACACAAAAAAGGCCTGCTTTCAAACCGTCTCAGAGTGCATCAGCTTGTCACTTTGTAATTTTCTTCTAAATGCCTTCCACAAATAATGGTTTTCAAAATGAGCATTAACAGGCTTGATTACATGAAATTGTCCTTTTAATTTACACCAGGATTCTATTGATCACACAAGTGCAGATTAAAGTGTTCAATGAAGCCCGTGATGAGGTATTAACCAGCTAAGGGTCCTCCAGGGGCTGCCAGGGAGGCCAGGAATATGCTAGGAGTGTACAGTTATTTCCCCATAATGAAGTGGCACTATGCGAAGGCATGAATCGCCGGCAGGAAGAATAGATCCGAGATGATGAGCTCTTCAAAGTCATTTCTCCCTCCGTCATTCAGCCTCATGCCCGGACCCTCCTGCGGTTCTTCTGCATTACTTGTCGTGAAATGCCAGGATTTACTTAGCCAGCTGATGCAATTTTTATGACCTTATTGCTTTTTCACCATGGTAATAGTTTTGAATCAATTTATCAATCCAGCGGTGCCATCAGACATATTGCCCTGAAGATCAAGTCCGGGTCATTCCATCAATTCACTGCGGTTTACGAAGATGGAGAAAAAAGCCAGGCCGTGAAGGCTATCAACTTCAAATGGCTTAGTAAACACGCCTCTGCTTCTTTAACTGCTTCACTTCTGACTCTGCACCTTTGTGCTCCCTGGTGAGGACCACCCAAATCAGCCTGGTGGCGGATGGGTTTCAGGAGACCCAGCCATAAAGCAGGAGGCCCTGGGAGAGTAAAGGACACCTCTCACCAGCTCCCTGGGCCGTGGTTGGCACAAGTCTTGGAGGCATGGCTTGTTCCAGCATACTCACAGTTGATTGTAACATGGTAACCAAATTTCAGGGTGTTTATCTCACCAACTGGACAACTTAGAGGAGAGGAGTGTGATGTTCTCCCTTTGTAATAGGTTTTGCAGCAGGCTTGGGAATGATATTCCACTCCATCTTCTCTCCACGGGAGATGCTGGTCAGTGATAATGGATTCAAAAGATGAAAAACCTGTAAGTCATTTTTCATGGGATAAGGTGTCATGGGGGTAGGACACAAAGAAAGAACAGCCACTTGTTGGAAGAGAATGAACACTTCCTGTCCAGGGGAGATGGGGAAGTGGCCCTCTGGTCACTGAGATTGCTGGTGTTTGCACAGATAAAACACTAGGTGTCTCTTGGGCATTTAGTTTTGTTGTTATATCGGTTGCAATCAGAGAGTCCAGATTATTTGTATATTCCATGTATGCATATATTAGGTCAAAATTTGGAGTCCTATACCAATAATTCTGGAAATAAATTACTTGCCAAAGATATTGATGGTGAATTTTAACATTATTTAAAATGTATTGTTTTCGAGGCTTTAATAGAGATTAAATGCATGCCATCAGCCTGGTGCTTTGCTGGGACGCAGCTATGTCTAGCATTTAAAATGGGATTTGTCAGGTCCCAAGCTTATGTCGATTCTATAAAAATTTAATGATCTACTTCCAGGTCTAGCAGCATTTAGGATTTATTTACAGTCTTTATTATAAAATTTGTCCAAAATATACACATTCCCTGAAGACTTCTGAGCTCAGCGGTGGAAATATAAACGTACCAAAGTGAAATACAGCAGATGATAAAACTCTCTTTGCCAGGCATTTCCCTCCCTTTCCCTCACTCCCAGATTACTTTCCTCCTCTCTTTGGTAAACACGAAAGGACACAAGCAAGACCTTTCGTTCCCAGGGAACATGGTAGGCGAGTTGCCCAGGATGCATACGGATGGAAAAGGTTAAGCTGTGCGGTCCTCTCTCATCCTTATCCCCCCCCCCTCTCTCTCTCTCTCTCTTTTGCCTTTGGTGTTTTTTTAGAGACAAGGTTTCTCTGTGTAGCCCTGGCTATCCTAGAACTCACTCTGTAGACCAGACTGGCCTTGAACTCAGAAATCCCACTGCCTCTGCCTCCCAAGTGCTGGGATTAAAGGCGTGTGCCACCACTGCCCGGCCCATCCTTCTCAATATTCAGCAAAGAGCTGGAAGCCAGGATAAGAAACCAGGGACTATGAAGGCAAGGCTTGTGTGGGAAGGACTGGGGTGATTATCTGCACAGAGGAGGAGACAAACTCTCTACCGGAAGTTCAGGTTGCTTGGTTGTGTACTTCCCCCCAATTACAAAACTCAAATATTCTACTTCCCAGCCTCTGTACCTAAAAGTAGTCTTGTTTTAAAATTCTCCAGTGGGCAGTAGAGATGGCTCAGTAGTTACAAGTGGTTCATGCAGCCATCAATGGCTCCCTTCTGTCTTCCCAGTGTGATATAGAGTGAAGGTTGCCACGGGCCTTCCTCTCACGTGATTTTATAACCAACAGTACAGCAGTGGCAGGCACAGGATTTCAGAACCAGAACTGAGGCCATTCAGCATTCACTCTGTTTTACAGAGGAGGAAATCCAGAGATGCCAGGTCACCTGAGCTCTGCTGTGTGTCAGTACTGCTAAGCCTGAAGAGAACTAGAATCCAGCTGTCTTGACTCCACTCTTCCACAGTCTTAGTGACACCACAGAAGGTGCCCACTGCTGATGCATAGTGCTTGTCTATCTTTGAATGACTTGGGAACCTGGGCAAAATCCTAAGGGGTCCTGGGTGATGGAGAATGATGGGTGCCGGGGTTGTAGACCAGTAATCACTTTCTTCTTGGGGGGTGTGTGCCTCTCTAATCTAAATCATCCATCATGGAAACATGAAACATTAGCAGCCACAAAACCCCAGAAACAGAAAATACGTCTCCCTCAGTCCTTCTCTCCCTAACTATGCCCATTGAGCCTAAAGATTCTAGATCTGCCACACACAGTCTCTCTGGAAGGAGACCATATCTCTCCAGTTTCTCAAAAAAGGAGAAGTCTAGTCATTTCTAGCCTTTTCCTCCTGCTGAGTTCCTCTCTTGGATATAGCAAAGATGTGAATTCCAAGTTTAGCCAGAGATAAGCCCTGGTTCTTCTCCAAGCTGCCTGAGCTTCTCAGCAGTCCTCAGCAAGATAGTTTCCCAGGAGTGCTCACTGGCTTGTTTTCTGACTAAGTTCCCATTTTGTCTAGTGTGTGATAGCAGAAGGAGGAGGAGGAGGGGGAGGAGGAGGAGGAAAAGGAGGAGGAGGAGGAGGAGGAAAAGGAGGAGGAGGAGGAGGAGGGTGGCTCAGGTTGCCCTCTGAGCTTGCTGTTGGTGAACAGGGACTTTCTAGTTACCAAGTTGCTTTTTAGTTCTGTGCTTTAAAGCTGCCTTTTCTTTATCCTGGCTTTGGCTAGGCTGTGATCCCCGGGTGAAGCACTGCTGTCTTTTCTGGAGATTCTTCATGCAGAAATCAGAGCTTCAAGGGTTTAGTATCGGCCTTATCTTCCGTCTTTGCCTTTGCTTCATTGGTACTCTTAGGAGAACATATTCTTTCTCTTGTGTGTCCTGCTTCTCATCATTGGTCTCCTGTGTGGGAGATCTGTTCTCTTGCTTTTATATCTGGGACATGGCAGGGCCAGGGTTGTGGAGTGTGTCTTCAGAGTTTTACTGCTGTGATCAGACACCATGACCAAGGCAACTCTTATAAGAACAACATTTAGTTGAGGCTGGCTTACAGATTCTGAGGTTCAACCCATTATCATCAAGGTGGGAGCATGGCAGACAGAGCCCAAGCAGTCATGGCACAGGAGGAGCTGAGAGTTTATCTTGTTCCAAAGGCAAAGAGACAACCAGCTTCCAAGCAGCTAGGGTAAGGGTCTTAAAGCCAGGATCACAATGACACACCTCCTCCAACAAGGCCACACCTCCTCCAACAAAGCCACACCTCCTCCAACAAGGCTGTATTCACCCCAAGGCTACGCCCATTCCGAACGAGACCACTCCCACTCCATCAAGGCCACACCCACTCCAAGAGGGCCATACCTCCTAATAGTGCCACCCTCTGGGCCAAGTAGATTCAAACCACCACAGGCTGCAAAGTCAGCTGCAGATGGAAGAGCAGAGGGGAAGTAGGAAGAGAGAGGTGGCCATCTGCAGTGCTGTTTCAATGACAATCAACCCAATTCTATGGCATTTTTTGGCATGTTCTCACTTGTAGCTCCTGCTCTTTTTCTCACAGCAGAGACAGGATACCTGATGAAAGCTACCTAAGGACAGGTTATTGGTACTCACAGTTTGGGGAAGTAATCTATGGAGGCAGGGAAGCCAGGACAGCAGGAGTGTGTGGCAGCTGGTCACGCTGCATCTGCAGTCAGGAATACCCGCAGTTAGGGAAGTAGAAAATGCTAGTGCCTCAGCTCACTTCCTCCTTTTTATTAGGATCCCATCCCATGGGATGGGGCCACTCACATTTATGGCAGCTCTTCCAGCTTCAGTTAACCCAATCTAGAAACTTCCCTTACAGATTACACGTAGGGGCTTGTGTTCTAAGTAATTCTCGATCTTCCAAGTTAGCGATCAATGTTCACTATCACACTCATGTTGGGCTTAAATTTTCTAAGTGGCTAAGGATGACCTTCATTCCTGATCCTCACCCCCTACTTACTGGGTGCTGAGATTATAAGATGTGCACACCAGGCCTTCCTACTCGCATATGACCTGTTGGGTCCCATTAGGGCTGGGCTAGGGAACCAACTCTACTCTAAAAATGTAGACATAAATTAATGCTGCTTCTAACCCCAATGGAAACATACCCAGAGTGCCCCACACTGGGTCTGCACCCTCTTCTTTTTTCAACAATTAGCAGAAAGGACTTCTTCCTTCCCTCCTCTGTGTTTCTTTCCCCATGGCAGTTATGTGGACCCCAAACGATGTGTCCAGTGACTGTGATCAGCACTGAGGACACACAGCAGTATGGAGACAAGGCTGAGATCATTGCATACAGTGGTCAGGGATGACCTTTGGAGGTGATGTAAGTTGGCTAGTTCCTGAGGCAGGAAGTGCAGGACTCTGCACTGTTTGGGCAATTGGCCTTGATGGAGGGCTGGCTCCTGAGAAACTGCCTGGGAAGGTATTTGAAATTGCCTGGGAGATGTCTGCTTGCCTGGAGGTGGAAAGGCCACTATAAAAAAGTAATTGTATCTAAAGGAATGGTTATCAAACTCCTCAGTAAACGCCTGCACTAAAAGAATTCTGAAAGGAATTTAACTTTCAAATCTACTTAACTGTTATAAACCCTGGCAGAATTACATGCTCGAAATTGGTATTTCCATATACATATAGGTCTGCATACAGTAGGCATTACCCGGTGTTCTTCTGTTCCATACTTTGTTCATATCTAGAATAAAATATATAGTGCTATTTCATTTGTATTCTAAGGTGACTAAAAAGCTAATATTAAAAATTGTGCCCTTTGGAATGTCTTATAAACCAGGACTTTTTTCCCCCCAATAAAGTGGAGTAAATAAATTTGGATGTTGATTTTGATGAGGCCAGAGCTGTCACTTGACTCCAATTTAAAGTTTTTGTAAAATTTTCTCCTTGATCTACTTAGAAATTTCTATTTTATTAAGTGTATTTTGGGTGGGAGCCATCTATTAAAGAGCAAAATGAAATCCTGATGCTACCAAGTGTTGAAAGCTGCTGTTCATAGTCATCTTGTCTACTCAGTTTCAAGGAAAATGGAGTCGGGGTACTTTAATGTATGGGATATTTTAAAGACCCCTTTGTGTAGGATGTTTAAACAGTGAAATTATACATTGATTGCTGGAAAGATTTGATACTTTGCAGCGAAATGAAGGAGAATATAATGAGAAACACAGAGTACATGTTGATAATTAACTGGTCAACTTATGGGGAAAAGGGTCTAGACAAAAATCATGGTGGTAATTATAGAGAGGGTGAAAGTGAAGAATTATTTGAAAACTGTAACTGAAAACTCGTGACATTGACAGGAACATCACAAGATTAAAGAAGAAAGAACAGGAAGCAGGAGATGCTCAGATTTTTGAAAAGCAACTCAGGAACAGGAAGAATTAGGCTTGAAAAGATGATGCCAGACTACATTTCGTATTAATCAGTTCTCTGTTGCTGTAACAATGGGCTAGAAGCTAGGAACCTACAAAGAAAAGCAGTTTTCTTGCTCAAAGTTCTGGGTAAGGAGTGTCCAGATCAGGTGACCTTTTTTGGTTGGATGACCTCCTTGGCTATGGCACAACAGCTGATACGCCAGTTGGCAGGGAGACATTCAAGGCCAGTCAGGCCTGGTGGTGGAGACTTGTAATCACAGATATAATTCAGAGGTACAACATTTGCAAACCCTATGTCCCCCAGCCCCACACACATCCACACATCCAAACACATGAACATGCATGTGAGAGCTAGCACACACATACACATACATACATACATGCACACACACACATACGTACACACACACATGCACATGCACACACACACACATACACACATGCACTCACACACACACAAATGCACACACACATGCATACAAGCACATGTGCACACAAAAACACGCACGCACACACGCGTACATACACACACAATGCATCCACACATGCGGGCGTGCACACACATACACACATATATACATGCACACACATGCACACATATGTACACACATGCACCCACACACTCACATGCATACATACAGTCACATACACATATGCACACTCATGCAGTGCACACACACACATGCACATGTACACACAAACACGCGCACACACACTCACACACATTTGCACACACACACACACACACACATGAGCCTGTGGGGAACATTGATCACTCAAACCACAGCAGAATGAATATTCAAGTCTCTACACCATATTCATCTCATAATACTGTCAAGAGAAAAGAGGCTGGTAAGAGTTATAAACAGGCAGGCGGTGGTGGCGCACGCCTTTAATCCCAGCACTTGGGAGGCAGAGGCAGGCGGATTTCTGAGTTCAAGGCCAGCCTGGTCTACAGAGTGAGTTCTAGGACAGCCAGGGCTACACAGAGAAACTCTGTCTCGAAAAAAAAAAAAGAGTTATAAACAAAAAAACAAAAACAAATAGAAACAAAGAGACACAAATAGGAGAAAACAGACTTGAAGAAGGTTTTTTTTTGTTTTGTTTTTTTTGCTCCACCTTGAAGAAGGTTTAACAGCACCGATTCTCAACCTGTGGGTCACAACCCTTTTGGGGATTGAGAACCCTTTCATAGACATTTACATCATGATTTGTAACAGTAACAAAACTGCAGTTATGACGTAGCAACAAAATAATTTTATGGTTGGGGATCATCACAAGATGAAGAAGTGAATTAAAGGGTTGTAGCATTAGGAAGGTTGAGAACCACTGGCTTAAAGGATATAACATCTTCCAGACTGAACTTTCAACAGGTCTTCTCAAGTTCTTCTGAGTATTGTCGTCTCTTTTTTATTTTATTTTTATTTTTTTGTGGTGGCACATGACTTTATTCGCAGCACTTGGGAGGCAGAGGCAGGCAGATTTCTGAGTTCGAGGCCAGCCTGGTCTACAGAGTGGTTCCAGGACAGCCAGGGCTACACAGAGACACCCTGTCTCAAAAAACCAAAAACCAAAAACCAAAACAAAAAACAATACTACTAATAGAAAGGCTGAGATAGGAGAAGCAAGATTTCAAGACCCTTATGTTGTACACAGCAAAACACTGTCACAAACAAGCTAAAAGTACATAGAGATTGTACAATATTGGACCTATTTCTCCAAATACTAAATTAGAGAGACCATTGGATGACAATCAACAAATTTCTAATTCCTCATATTCTTGGATTTTAATCACTTAGGATATGTTGGTAATATTAATTTTCATATTAAAATATTAAGAAAAGGTAATTGTCACTTCGTATTGTTTTTGTTGTAAGAGGTGGAATTAGATTTGTGTAGATTTGTTGAAAAATTATTTTCTTGTTTCCTCTAAGGTGTAGGTTTGCTCGTTATGTTGATGTTTTCAATCTATTATCCTTTGTAGGGCTGGATTTGTGGAAAGATATTGTGTAAATGTTGTTTTGTCATAGAATATCTTGTTTTCTCCATCTATGGTAATTGAGAGTTTTGCTGG
>NW_022196905.1:93365127-93426559 GCF_008632895.1 Mastomys coucha
TGGGGCTTTCTCTGTGTGTTGTGGGACTGGCTGCAGAGCTTGAGCCCAAGGTTTGCTCTGGACCCCAGACAGACAGACTGGAAGGAACCCGTGTCACTGGGCTGGTGGAGTTCCTGTGTGCCTGGTCCCGCTGGTCCCAGTTACTCCCAGTTGGGACAGATGTTGGTTCCTCCTCACCTCTGATCCTAGGTGTGTCAGAGCGCCTTGAAGTGGAGCTTCCTCTGGGTGTTGTGGGACTGGCTGCAAAGCTTGCGCTGAAGGTCTGTTCTGGACCCCATGAAACAGTCAATGTTTAAAAGAAGTCTTTTTATTGAAACTTAACTCTGAATTTCAAATAATCTTTTAAAAGTTTGACCTTTTTTTCTTTTTACAATTTGACTCCTTACAAATCAAATGACTCTATGTTCTTGGATCCCAAGTTCTCACTGTGTGTGACCAAAGGTAAGGTTTTAGACCTGGGTCTCTCAAATCGCTCATTAGTATCCCATGCTCCATTAAAGCTCTTACATCACTGCACAATGGAATGTGACCATCTCCATGTCTAATGTCCAACTTCTTTCTGCTTTGTTGACTGCAGCACAATTCTCTTTGGATGGTTCACAGTGCCAAGCCTTATCTGCTCTCCATGACTCCATCATGTCTAAAAAAACAGTACCATTTGGGTGATTCTTACACACTACCAAATCCAGCTGCAGCCCAAAGTACAACCTTGGCTATCTCTGGAACATAGCTTCTTTATGCTCTCAGAAAGCATGTCACCACAGTGACGCTGGTCTCTTCATCACTGCTAATTTCTTAGCTCCAGCTAACCAGCATCAATTTTCCAGTAGTCGCTCTATTCTTGACTCTAAAGCCAGAACCACATTGTTGAAGCTGCTGAGTTCTGCTGCTTATTGCAGCTGGAACATCTGTTATAAGTTTTTAATGTCATTGATGTCCACCAGTTTTGATAAGGCTTGTTTCTCAAGGTAAGTCAACCTGGTTTTCAGAAGATCTTTGTGATCTGTTGGTTTAAAACACAGTCTGTACAGTAGGAACATAATCTCATTTTATCTGGTTTCTGGGGCTTATTTTAGTTTAGTATATTGTACAGCCAATATATTAAGTATTTATTTGGTTTATTGAACCCAAGCTCTCAAAAACTCAGAATTATAAATTTCAAGTTTCTGAGTGCTAACTTGTTGGGGTCAGGGTGGTAGTGGTGGTATACCAAATCAGAAATCAGATTCTGAATCAGATTTAAAAGAAATTCTTGATAGCCACTGTACCTCAGGATCTCCCTGCCAAGATTCAGGTCGGAAACCTCTATCTCTCAGCCTCCAGACTAGGGTCAGGGTCCCAGGTATCCCAGGATGGCCTAGAACTCCCTGTGGCCCTAATCTGGAGGCTGAGAGATATAAGCCTCTGACCTGAATCTTGGCAAGGAGATCCCGAGGTATGAGTATTGTCATCTTTAAAACATCTTAAAACTGCACGATACCTGCTCTGAGTGCTCCCATGCTACCCTTCTAAAATAGATGTCCAAACTAAGACTTGGAAATAACACAATGGTAGGTATATGCCGAGGCTGCTGCTCCTTCTGCATCTATAGGGCTTCATTCTGGTTTCAGAGACCAACAAGTGAGACGTTCAAGTCCCTCGTGTACAATGGTGGTGAGTTTGTGTATTAACCATGCACATCATCCTAAATTCTTCATCTCTGGATTATTTATTCTACTGAAAGCTATGTAAATTCTTTGTAGTTGCCATACTACATTGTAGTGGGAAAATGTCAAGAAAAAATGTTATATTTTATTTGGATAGTTTCTTACTTGTATGCAATGTTTTGTGATCACACCCCCATTGCTTTATCGACCCTTATCTCATCCTCACCAAACCCCACTTCTTCCCAGCTGGTCTTATTTCTACTCTCATGGCTCTCCTATCATTTCTGTTTGTTTGATACAGGTCTCATGTAGAAAATTAAAAAAAAATGTATTTTAAGCTCCAGTTGGTTGAATATGCAGATGTGAATACACAGGCTGACTGTGCATACCATGTGTTAGAGATCATGATAAACTTGCAGAGAAATAGGATTGTTGCTGTTCTCATTCTTGTAGGAAGCTGGAACCCAACAGTGTGAGTGAACATGTTCACATGCCGGTGAGAAGTGGGGATCACTCTGGCTTCATCTCAAAGTCCATGACTCTAGCTTCTCAATAGAGAATTAGAAAAACACAAAATCCTGTGCTGAAAGGCCCTTTTCTAAGGACCTAATTTCATCCAGCCATGAGACTCTGGCTTGCCCATCTAAAGAAAGTAAACTTTCTCCTGGATCCGTGTCCCTTTCACTATGGTAAGCTCAAAAGTAATAGATTTTCCAGTCACGACACTGGCAGTTTGGCTGCAGGACGTGAATAGTCCTTCCTGGACTACAAGCCTAACAGCTGTTCACATTTACAAAGTAGGTTGGAATTTATATTTAAAATAATAGGTCATAAAGAAAGAACACAGGACAATGGCGGCTGCACAGAAAAGGATAATTGTATTCATGAAAAATGAACTGGTGAGTGATACATTATTTTTTTTTTTAAGCAAAGCATGTTGCTGCATTAAAAATGGTGTCTTTAATTAATTCTGCCTGGCATTAAAAGAGTAAGGTCACCCATACCGAAAACTGTTGAATAAAGCAAAAATGTGTGAAAGATATACTCTCTGGTGTTACTCATAATGAAGAAGGGTTATCTACTGGTCAGTACATTACCATTATTTCTTAGGTAGAGATATGGTAGTTGAAACTAGGCAACTTAATATAATGGTCACATAAAATAATTGTCATAATTGGTCACTTTATTTGGAGAGAAAGTGTCCAATCATAAACCAGAGTTGCTTCAAGAGAGCTAGACCATTACTTTAACAAGGGGTTTTAGCTGGAGCCAGATGGCCACCAGTGGACACTGCCATTGTGTTGATTTTACCCAGAAACACACCAGACTGTGTGTATTGCCTTAGTTTATATAAGACTTTCATAGACACTCCGGGTCTAACAAACACCCCATTTGTTAGATGGGGAAACCAAGGTGCCCAAGGACAGAAGAGGTAAACAAGATTTCAATGCAGGTCATCAACTCAGGTTCTCTGCCAGCAAATCCTTATTTTTCCTACAGCAGTTTCTTTCTAGAAACATCTGTGAACTCTTTTCTAATGATTCATATGAATAGGCTCATTGTGTATGTGGCACATGGGTATAGATTTGAGATAGACAAGAGCTCTAAGCTCTCTTTGGAGTTAAGAATGGATAGTGATGAATGTGATGAACACTAAGGCTAAGAACCCATGTGCCTGTGAACTGATAGCTGTAAAATAATTTCTTAAAAGTTTAGAAGAGAGTCTGAATACCAAGCACACATGGCAAGACAGGGGGACTTCTGATAGCTTCTCTAGTGGCCAGAGCTCTGGGCTTCACAAGGGATGTAGCATCTGTTGAGCAAGGTGGCTCTTAGAGCATTTGATGAGAATCAGAGAACATTTCTGTTAAATCCATGATTTCCTTTTTGTTCAGACTTCAGAGATGTCTTGGATATGCCAGGATTAATTTAGATTAATTTAGTGTTCCTTATAGATGGCTGCCTTAGACTGTTGGGCAATGGTTTGCTCTTTGGCCAAGAATTGGATTTTGCAGAGAACTTTTTTATTTTTTTTAATTTTGTTGTTCTCAAAATGAAATTGGTTAGCCAAGATGCATTTCTTCGTACATGTTGCAGGCTTGGGACTTTTCTAGGACACAGACGACATTTTGTTCTTAAGGAGATGAGGAAGACAACACTAACACATATGAAATTATCAGACGATACTCATGTAATGGACAGACACTGAGTTCAATGTCATAAGTATCTAGTAAAATAGACAATATTTAAGCCAACATTAAAATGTGGGAGTGTCTTCTTATAATTGTCCAGACTACTAGTACTGCACTTAATAAACCTGTTGCTCAGACAAACTGACAGAATGTAACTAAACTTTTCCATGGCAGAATAGGGGTGAGACAGAGGAGGAACAGAATTCCATGGAGAGGAAGTCAGAGCAAAATTCTGTGAATTGGAGTGAACACTACCCATGAAAAGGACTTGAGGAACAGATGTGGAGGCTGTGGTGGGAAGAGTGAGGACAGAGAACAACCAGGCCAGAAACAACCCTGCAGCCCACAAGGGGAACTTGTATGATCTGGTAGGCGAGTCATCCAGGTATCTTGTTAGGGGGTGGACACAGTTGAGAATGAGCCTGGTGGGATGTTCATAATGTCCACTTAAGGTTGAGCATGGGGGTCTTGCTGACTGGGGTGAGCATTTCTGGGCACGAAGAAACTAAGTGCCATGGCTGTTTTTAGAATCTAGGCCTAGAATCCAAGGAAGCTCATCACAGGAAGAGACAGAGTCAAAGGGATCCTTGATAGAAGCAGGTAGGAGAACACAGAAAGAAGAAGTTTAGGGGAGAGAGAGGAAAGATGTAAGAGGAAGAATAAGTAGAAATCCAAGTGCCAAGATGCTTGGAGGATGGGGCCATACTTGGTGTAGGAAACAGACATATGTCAAGTTTTAGAGGGCATGTAACATAAGATTGCTGAAAACGCCTTCTAGAATGTTCTAGTCATTTTATATTGATCAAGTGTTTGATGTACTGTGAGCTTTAAAATCTCCCCTCGCTTATTCCTCATTGCTTTCTTGACCTTATTCAAAAATAGAAAATCAAGAACCTCATCTTATTCTTCATAACGTCCAGCACTTACTGTGGAACCAGGCACATGGTAAGCATTTAATGAATGGTTGATTGAGCTAGGAGAGGATAGAGGTCAGGTCATAGACAAAGGGATTCCCCCAGAGCAGGGGCTCTCAGCTTTCCTAATACCTCGACCCTTCAATACAGCTCCTCATGTCATGGTAACTCCCAACCATAGAATTATCTTGTTGCTACTTCATAACTGTAATTTTGCTAGTTATGAGTCATAATGTAAATGTCTGATAGGCAGAGTATCTCTATGAAACCCCCAAATGGATCACAGCTCACAGGTTGAAAACCGCTGCTTTAGCACTGAAGCTAATAGCAGAAAAAGTAGGGAAGATTTGGGCATGGGCACATGGGCACAGGGGAAAATTTCTTGAATTTTCCAATGGCTTATGGTCTAAGATCAAAAATAGACAAAGGGGACCTCATAAAATTACAAGGCTTCTGTAAGGCAATGGACACTGTCAATCAGAGAGAATCTCAGGGGCAGAAGACACCATAGAAAACATTGACACAACAGTCAAAGAAAATGCAAAAAGCGAAAAGCTCCTAACCCAAAATATCCAGGAAATCCAGGACACAATGAGAAGACCAAACCTAAGGATAATAGGTATAGAAGAGAGTGAAGACTCCCAAGGTAATGGGCCAGTAAATATCTTCAACAAAATTATGGAAAAAAACTTTCCTAACCTAAAGAAAGAGATGCCCATGAACATATAAGAAGCCTACAGAACTCCAAATAGACTGGACCAGAAAAGAAATTCCTCCCATCACATAATAATAAAAACACCAAATGCACTAAACAAAGAAAGAATTTTAAAAGCAGTAAAGGAAAAAGGTCAAGTAATGTATAAAGGCAGGCCTATCAGAATTACGCCAGACTTCTCACCAGAGACTATGAAAGGTAGAAGATCCTGGGCAGATGCCAAACAGACCCTTAGAGAACACAAATGCCCGTCCAGGTTACTATACCCAACAAAACTTTCAATTACCATAGATGGAGAAAACAAGACATTCCATGACAAAACAAAATCTACACAATATCTTTCCACAAATCCAGTCCTATATAGGATAATAGATGGAAAACACCAACACAAGGAGCAAAACTACACCCTAGAAGAAGCAAGAAAGTAATCTTTCAGCAAACCCACACAAAAATAATTCCACCTCTTACAATAAAAATAAGAGGAACTAGCAATTACTTTTTCTTAATACCTTAATATGAAAATTAATATTACCTGAAATCCAAAAATATGAGGAATTAGAAATTTGTTGACTGTCATCCAATGGTCTCTCTAATTTGATAATTGAAGAAATAGGTCCAATATTGTACAATCCAAATACACTTTCTGCTTGTTTGTACATGACAGTGTCTTGAAATCATGCTTCTCCTATCTCGGCCTCTCTATTAGTAGTATTGTTTATTTCATATTTTCACACTATACTATGTTTTTCAGAACAGCTTACATATTTCAAAAGTATTTATACAGCCCAAAAAACCATAGACAATTAAACTTGGGAGGTGGCTTTTAAGAGAACAACAAAGAGTGAGACTGAATGCTTTGCTTGATGTTTGTAACTATTGTATCAAGTTTGAAGAAGAGGACTTTATAAGTTACTCTTTCTCTGAGATGAATGCTTTTCCAAATTATCACAGCCAATGAACCAGACTCTTACCCTCACCTAATGTCTGTGCCATCCTCCAAAGCAGAACCATTGTTATTTGAAACAGTTGGTGAATGCCTTTATGGATAGACCATCTTAATACACAGAACATTTCTTAAATGAATGTAACCTGTTCTTTGTGGGCTGAGAATAAAGACACTTACTAAAGTCAAATAGCTTTGACCATAGCAGGAAATCTGTATCCAAAAATCATGCCTACAATTCATTCTTCAGTGCAGCAGAACTGTCAACTCTCAGCTTAGCTATGATGGAGGTAAAATCCTTTGGTGATGTGAGGGTCATTGAAGTACAGCCTTATTACAATGAAATCTAATCTCTAAAAATTGTTCTTATTTTGGGCTTGTACCACAGTAAGAGCCAAGATTTTAAACTCTACTAAATACAAAACAAACAAACAAAAAGACTTTATATATTTATGTTCATTTAAAAAATACTAGTAGTGATGTATTACTTTTAAATATATAGTTAATATGTTTGGAGTTGTTTAAAATTTATATTGAGAAAGACATATGTATTTTCAGTATTGCTGTAGACAAGCATCTATCGAACTGTTCAATTGATTGTTGTTTTATATCAAACCACTTTTATAATACTCATTTTTATTGTTATGGTATTTTATAAATTTTAAAGAATATAACAAAAATGGTAATTAGGTATTGAAGCGGGTGTCTGTGAGGAGTTGGGGTACAAAAGGGAAAAAAGTATGTGATTTAATTCTATTTACTTAAATATTTTTTTAAATGTTAACACATTCAGGTAAATTGAAATCATGTATCTTTTCTCATCATAATGCAATAAAACTTAAATCAATAAAGAAATGACTTCATGAAATTCTTAGACAAATGGATGGAACTGGAAAATATTATCCTGAGTAAGGTAACCCAGTTGCAAAAGAACACATATACTATGCACTCACTGATAAGTGGATAGTAGCCCAAAAGCTTGGGATAACCCAAATACAATTCGTAGACTACATAAAGCTCAAAAAGAAGGAAAACCAAAGTGTGGATGTTTTAGTCCTTCTTGGAAGGGGGAACAAAATTCTCACAGGAGGAAATACAAAGTGTGAAGCAGAGATTGAAGGAAAGACCATCCAGAGACTGCCCCAGCTGGGGATCCATCCCATATGCAATCACCAAATCTAGACACTATTATGGATGCCAAGAAGTGCTTGCTGACAGGAGCGTGATATAGCCGTCTCCTGAGAGGATATAGCCATCTCCTGAGAGGTTCTGCCAGAGCCTGACAAGTACAGAGGCAGATGGCCACAGTCAACTATTGGACTGAGCATGGGGTCTCCAATGGAGGAGTTAGAGAAAGGACTGAAGGAGCTGAAGGAGTTTGTAACCCCATAGCTAGAACAACAATATCAACCAACTAGACCCCCCAGAGCTCCCAGGAACTAAACCACCAATCAAAGAGTACCCATGGCTCCAGCCCCATATGTAGCAGAAGATGACCTTGTTGGGCATCAATGGGAGAAGAGGCCCTTGGTCCTGTGAAGGCTAGATGCCCCAGTGTAGGGGAATGCCAGGGCGGGGAGGCAGGAGAGGGTGGGTGGGTGGCTGAGGGAGCACCCTCATAGAAGCAGGGGGAGGGAGTGGAATAACGGGTTTCTTGGGGTGGGAACCAGGAAAGGGGATAACATTTGAAATGTAAATAAAGAACATATCCAATAAAAAAAGAAGGTTAATAAGACCAAAATCTCATTGCAACAACTCTTAGGAATGGTTTTCTTTCTTTCTTTCTTTCTTTCTTCCTTCCTTCCTTTCTTTCTTTCTTTCTTTCTTTCTGTCTTTCTTTCTTTCTTTCTTTCTTTCTTTCTTTCTTTCTTTCTTTCTTTCTTTCTTTCTTTCTGTCTTTCTGTCTTTCTTTCTTTCTTTCTTTCTTTCTTTCTTTCTTTCTTTTTCGAGACAGGGTCTCTCTGTGTAGCCCTGGCTGTCCTGGAACTCACTCTGTAGACCAGGCTGGCCTTGAACTCAGAAATCCACCTGCCTCTGCCTCCCAAGTGCTGGGATTAAAGGTGTGTGCCACCACCGCCTGGCAGGAATGGTTTTCTAGTTCACATTCTTCCTATTATAAATGAGCAACAAGAACCATAGTCCAACACTTTGCAGCAGTACTAAAAGTTGGTTATTAAAGCCCTGAAAAGAGCAGATTCTTACATTTTTAGGCCAGTCAGATTTCAGACATTGTTATAGCTTTTTTTCCTATGTGGAATCCTTATGTTTTTAATTTTTATTTGAATTTAGTGAATTTTATATCATGTATCCCAATCCTACTTATGGCTTTATTTCTTCATATCTGTCCTTGCAACCTCCCCCAAGAGAAAACAAACAAACAAACAAACAAACAAACATCCACCTTACCATGGAAGCTGTGGTGTGTCACACAGCATGATCTTTGCACACACAACTTGCACACTTTCATTGCAATGGGTCTTGAGTCAGATTCTAGGCCTCTGGATTCTGCTCCACAAATGGGGACTCCTCTCAGGCAGTCTGTTGTTGCCCTGTATCATGAAGATCCTGCAACCTTGCTTCTGCAGGATGGGCTCCTTCACACGTTCCAGCAACTCATAGATGGGGTAGATGTTGGGGTGGGCTGACTCAGAGCTGTGGATCCCGGCCTGGATGGAACCTGAATTGGTCAGCCCGCCAGCTCTCCTGAGCCTGCACCACCAGGCTCCCAATCTCTCAAGGTTGTCGAGGCAGTGCTGTTAGTTAACATTGCAGCTGGTAGTGAGGATTGGAGCCCTTACTAACTACTCATTGCTCTCAGGAATACCTAGTGGCAAATGGGTCAAGCCCATGTTTGTTTACTTAAACATAGCCATCATGAATTCTAAGCACACATTTTCCCTCCTTGAGAGCGATATATTTCAGTCTTCCTGTTTGCTGCTTTTGAGAGTTTGTTCTCCTTTAGTCCATGTTGATGACGTCTTCATCTAGAGGCATCAATGCTAAGCATACTACGTCAGGTCTGGCTTTCAGACAGTAAGTAATCAGAAGAACTAAATATCTTTATGGACACATTATTTTATTTAATAATCCTAATGCTTTGTTAACCTATTTGTTAATGTACATTGAGCTTATAGTTAATGTTTTTGACTATTTCTCATGTGTTGGTTGGATACTTGTTTCTCAGTGTTGGGTTTTACCGAAGTAATTATTGTTATCATTATTATTATGTACAAATGCAGTGATTTTGAATCTTACCTCCATTCTCCAGCAGCCTACACATTCCCTCAAACCCTAGAGCTGCACCTTTGAAAACCTGATATGCATAACACAATCAGTTGTATAGCCATAAATTACTGGTGAAAACATTAACTATGACAATGTCTAGTGAATAGGTTGTCTTTAAGGAATGTTTCAGAATAATTTAATGGATAAACCAATGAGTAGCAGAGATTTTCCTCTGGAAGGCTAAACTGGATTCATCAATACTTTTAGGATATTGTAGCTCCAGCAGGTGCAACCAATTTTCCTCCAGTCTTTGGACAGATAGCATGGAATGCTCTGTCCAATGCAGTCGTTTCACCAGAACAATTTGTAGCAGCTCATCTAAACAAAACATGTAAGGGAGAACCATATTCAATTCTCTGAGAAATGGCTCAGTGGTTAAGAACATTTGCTGCCCTTCTAGAGGATCTGAGTTCAATTCCCAGCACTCACATGGCCTCTCACAGTTTCTGCAATTTTAGTTCTAGGGAGTCCCAGGGCTTCTTTTGGCCACCATGGGCAACCAGGTATGCATGTGGTACATAGATATACATGCAGGCTAAATGCCCACACATATAAAATAAAAATAAACCTTAAAAATTTGTCTGGAGAAGCTGACCTTTACCAGTAACTTTAAGGATGAATTACAGGTAGGAACTTTCTAAGTGATTTTGATGCAAGGCCAGGATTCAAACTCCAGTGAATTGTGAGCTAGAAATGGCACCCAGACACAATTAACACATTTCCTGCTGCCCCTTTCCCAGTGAGAAGTCAGCAGCCACATCTCCCTCAGCGCACAGTCAGAGCCACGTTTCTCACTGTTCCTCAGAGACACATGCAGCAGAGTCCACACACTTTAGACACGTGTCTCTGTTCCCCATATTTGTCTGGGTCTTAGTTTTCTCATCCCGTGTTTGCTCTGCCATTTCCCACTAATACTTCTCTTTCACCTAGAAGACAAAAGAAAATAAGACCAAGCATCTCTGCTCTCTTTTTTTCTTGTGTCAACACTATCACATTGATCCAAAGAATCCTATTCCCTGTCTCTGTCTCTGTCTCTGTTCCCTCTCTCCTTCTCTCCCTCCCCCTTCTCTCACATGCTATGTTTGGCAGGTGTAATACCACCAGAAAGTAGTTAAGAGCCTGCTTGCTCATATTCACCTTTCACTATAGCATTGTGTCCCAGACCCTCTGCAAGAAGAACAGGAGAAAGGGACATTACTAAGTGAGAACACAGCAGCCAAGTTCACAGCTTGGGAAAATTGCTTTGAAATAGCTTTTATCTGTAGCCACACAAATGCTGTACCGCACAGTCAATAGTTTATATGTTTTACAGCTATCAAGTTTCACTTAAAGTCAGACATCGTCAACCTGGTTTACAGGAACTTTTGAGGTCAGGCTCCTTCCTTCAATCTCTTCACTTCCTGCATCATTTTCTACCCACCTATCATCTTTTCCTAGGGCCTGAATAATTCTGTCTTACCATTCGAGCATCAACTTCGATATCATTTCCTCTGTGGAGAATATGCTGATGTCACAGCTGGATGTCTTTCCCTTGTGTACCCATAGCACCATCAATGATCTGTTTCTTGCCTTTCTCTCTCAGGGGAACATTGGGCTATGTCATCCTTCCCTTGTGTTCCACAGCACTCAGCACAGTGCTTAATGCTGTTCTCAGTCATAGATGTATTGAATGAACGGAAGATAAAAAGATAGCTCTTCTGTTCCATCTTGATCCTTCCAATAAAAAGCAGCTTTGTGTATCAGCAGGTTAGAGCCAGGAAATCTGTGGATAAAAGAGCTGTCTAAGCATCCTCAACAAAAAATGCAGACGGATGGATAGTCTTAGCTTTCCAGCTGCTGATGGTACAAGAAGGACATATATGAACACCCCCCCCCCACTGTGTGTGTGTGTGTGTGTGTGTGTGTGTGTGTGTGTGTATGTGTGTCCCAGCTTGATCAGGCAATGTGGGGACTTTCAGAAAACAATTTTGCTGTTTGTAACCTGAAGGAATGAGATGTGGAAATAAATGAGGAAGAATAAATATGGAGCTGCACAGTATGCTTTTAATAGTCACTTTTTGGGAAGATAATGACACTGTAAAAAAGGACGATGATTCATCAGGGAGCAAAAATGATGAATCTCTTTCCTCACAAGATTATTCAGACTCAGAACCATTCCACGAATTAAGCTCTGAAATCTGCTCATTGCAGCTCTTTGAATGTTTTGTTTACTTTATGTGGTCTTCCTTCTGCTCTATTCATGAACTAATGTGGGCAGTTACCTTTCACGAGGGAATTGCAGCTCTACCCATTGCAGAAAGAAACTATATTTGGATACAGTTTTGAATGCAACTGCACAGTTCTTTCCAAAAGGTACACATGCAGGACTAGAGACATGGAGAATGTTACAGGCACTCCATCGAGGTTACTACAAATCTGAAGAGTTAAGTATTTTTGAGTTGCTTTTCATTTTCTGTCTTTATGTTTGAGACAGGGTTTCTCTATGCAGTCTTGGGTGGTCTTAAACTCACAGTGATCCATGATCCTCTTGCTTCAGCCTTCTGAGCCCTGGAATTATAGATGTGTGCTATACCATTCCTGGCTGAGATTTTTTTTAAAGCCAAATTCACCTTAGATTTTAATAACAAACATCAACTCATCTCCTTCACCAATGGTTCTTACAGGACCCCTCGCTGCTCCTGTTTACAGCTTCAGGCACAATGAACTCTGGCTCTTTAGCACGGGTCTATCTCACAAGCTCTGAGGCCCCAGCATCCAACCCAAGGATGGACACACATCCAATGAAGCCTGAGCAGTGTTTGCACCACAGTGTTCTTGCTAAGGTCCTTCTGGTGTCTCACAAGTAGGGTCCCTTGTAACTTCCATCTTGTGTAGTAAAACTTGAGTAAGTTACACTTCTAATCAATAAATACAACCAGACATCAACTAGTTAATTAGACAAAAAACGTGCCCTCATGGTTCTAGAAGATGCAAAACCCAAGATCTCCCACTAGGAGACTCACTCTGTGGTCAATATGGGTCTCTGGTAATAGCTGACTATGGCTCCTAGGTCCATAGCAGACTGTCTTTTGACCACAACCTCACATGCTGGAGAAAGGAGACAGCTGTCCCTGTGGTCTAATATGGACACTGATATCACTCCTGAAGACGTTGCTTTAATGATGTCATCTAACCCTAGCTGCCAAGCAAACATTATATGTCTTCATACCACGGCAGCACTAAGTAGGGTCTCATCACTTGGATTGCAGAGATTTCTGTACCTAACAGCTGTCTCCTCTCATGTGTGGAAACAAATCCAGCAGCAGGCTTCATCTGGGGAGTGTCTTGGCACCTTATCACTCTATGGTGTAAAGAACAGATTCATTTTTGTAACAACTCATCCTAGAGTTAAGCAACTTGCATCAATCCATTGGTGCCAGAGCCCCCATGGGTGCCAGAGCTCCCCGTGTGCCAGAGCCCATGGCCTATTAGGTCCCTCCCTCCAGCACTTCTGGTTTGGAGACAGTGTTTGCAATGCTGGGAGTCATATTCAAATAATTCACTCTGACATCTCCCTCTGTCCCTTGTTTCCCCCTTTTTAATTGGATATTTTATTTATTGACATTTCAAATGTTGTCCCCTTTCCAAGTTTCTCCTCCAGAAACCCCCTATCCCATCCTCCCTCTCCCTGCTTCTATGAGAGTTCTCCCTGATCCACCCACCCACTCCTGCCTCCCCACCCTGGCATTCCCCTACACTGGGGCATTGAGCCTACACAGGACCAAGGGCCTTTTCTCCCATTGATGTCTGACAAGGCCATCCTCTGCTACATATGCAACTGGAGCCATGGATCCTTCCATGTGTACTCTTTGTTTGGTGGTTTCGTCCCTGGGAGCTCTGCGGGTCTAGTTGGTTGATATTGTTGTTCTTCCTATGGTGTTGCAAACCCCTTCAGCTCCTTCAGTTCTTGCCCTAACTCCTCCATTGGAGACCCCGTGCTCAGTCTGATGGTTGCCTTTTCATCCATATCTGAGCATGGGATTTAAAATGCTTAGAGAGTCCCATCTCTGTAGATAATAACTTTAAAAAAATAGTTAAAAGTTTACAGAACAATGTCTTCTAAGTCTTAATGCAATTCTCTGAGGCATAATTAATATTCTACACTTGTAGTTATGTGCAGGTTGGAGAGAGGAGACCATTGCAGTCTTGGTTTGTACAAGGATTTATGAGTATATCGGACACAGGGAGTTTATTATGGCTGCTAGATCTGAGGTGGATGCTTTCAGAAGCAGGATTTCCGGCCAAAAGCTACATCACATACCCTGGCAAACACGTTTCCTTATTTTGCCTCATGATTCTTCAGGCCAAATGAATCCAAATTAATTGCACTTTTATTGATTTTATTCCTTTGGCTTAGCAGGCTCATCAGAAAGGGATCATTTTTATTTTTATCTTCATTTTGAGATGTATCTCAAGGCCACTTGGAAAATAAAAGGCACCAGGATAGTGGCATTCAAGATCCCACTCTAAAGTCTTGAGTAGTAAACAGGGATTTAGAGAAAATCTGTAGTCAGGCAAAGACGTGTTCTCATGGCTTTTTAAATTTTATCTCCAAGCCATCACAGAGGGACAGAGGTTTTTAAAATCAGCTGCTTATTCCTGGCGTCACCACTGAAGTGTATCTGGTTCTACTCTGATATACCCCTGAAGGTTCTGTAAAGTAGGAGATCCTTGTCTTTAAATATTGTTGTTAAATTTTCTGATGTATTTTTCCTCCAGGAATACATGACTAGATTGAGTACCTCAGACAATGTGGCTTATCCCACATGGTTGAAACATTGTCTATTAGCTTTCTCTTACCCTTAGAATAGTCGTCAGAAAGCGTCAGCGGAGACGTCATCAGCAGAGAGGGTTTTAGGACACGATGCACAGAGCGTGAACAACTCTTTGCCTAGCCGTGCACGCAGGTTAGAAGTAGGTAAGCTAAGAGGAGAACAGGGAGGGCCTCGGGCATCCTGAGGAGGAAGAGTGAAGATGAGGGGGAGAGAAGACTGAAAAGCAAAGAAGGTTCAAGAAGAGAGAGGCAGAGAAAGCTCACTGCTCTAGAAGGATGAATAACAAAAAGGTCACGTTCTCGGGCCAAGGAAAGTCTCATTGTAGAACAAAGAAGGAGGATGCGCCAGAAGAAGAGGGAGAGAGAAAATGAGTCAGGACGTCAATATTCAGAATGGGCTGTCCTCATGCCTCTTTCCCTTGTTCATCTTCGTTCTAAAGAAAGCAAACCGGAAGTGCGCCATCAGCATGAGGTGCTTACAGCTTAGTGGCAGGGCCAGCAAAGATACTGCAGTCAGTGCCACCTGCCTCTAACCACTGAGGCTGCCTTGGATTGGGCTCCTCGGAAGCAAGAACTGAGACGAGTTTGTGAATATTGGAAATCATTCCCGGGGGGAAAGGACCTGAGAACTGGGAGGTAGGGATGGGAAGGGAAGGGAAGGGAAGGGAAGGAGGTTGAACCAGAGGGCGGCAGCAAGCAAAAGTTCTTCAGAGGACCATCCTTCAGGCACCTCCGAAGCCACACAGCATCATCTGATCAGGAGCAAGGAGGTTGCCTTGCTTATGCTTTAAACCTGTGGTTCCTAACCTGAGATGAATTGCCCTCTCAGGACATTTGGGAGTGTGTGAAGACTGATTCTTGGTTGTCATGTTGGGAAAATGGGCACGCATTGTGGAGGTCAGGGGTCAAACGTCACACAATTCCTGTAGCACACGGCAGCCTCCACCTCCCCCCCCCCCGCACCCCCACTTTGAGAATCTATTTTGTATATATCCAGTCAGGGCTGCTGTTGAGATATACATTTAAGACCCCTAAAGCTAGCTTGAAGGTTTCATTCTGGCTGTTAGGTCCTTGAGCGTGGAATTCATAGAGGAATACAAGATAGAATGGATGGACACTGACAGAAAGTGAGAGTCCTGGCCACTCAGTATATTTTGTTTAAAATGATATACACACTTTTTCCAATCTTACATCCTCCAGTATCTTAGCTGTTATCTGGAAACTATGCGCTTTATTGGTCTATTTCCTTCTGATAGAGAGGAACAGTATCATTGGTTGGATTCATAATTTGTGCATGCATGTGTGTGTGTGTGTGTGTGTGTGTGTGTGTGTGTGTGTGTGTATGATGGACCATAGCCTTCTTTGCAAATGCCAGGTAAGTACTCTAACACAGATCCACACCTCCAATCACTTGGGCACACAACACTGGGGAAATGTTTTGACAGTCTCCTTTTAACTTAAACAATGAGACGTATTTTCACTCATCTTTTGTTCTGATGCCAGATTGGTATCTCCTGGATGTATTCTAAATTGATAGGAGTTTTCTAAGGCCATTTAAATTTCTAATGAAAAATCACCTGAGGCCATAGTACAGAATAAATACATTGCTATTGATCATGCAATAAGGTATTAAGCTAATTCAATAAGACTTCAACCCCGAGACATACTTAGTTACCCATCTTCTCATTTCTCGGCCACCACAGAGCTCACTGGTTTGCCAGAGTCCAGCAGGAATCATCTCCGATTTAACTTTCCTCCTATCACATCCGGATGTTCCAGAATGCCTCATCGTCGCAAGCTCTTCTCCCTGTCGGCAAGGGACGGTGACAGAGTAAGGATTCATTACTCTTGAAATGACCCTGTCTACAATATCCACTTTTTATCTCCTTAATCAGCAAAGTGGTACTCTGAGGACAGGCAGGTTCACTGCCTGGAGGCCCATTTATTACCAAGACACAAGCTGAATAATTGTGTATTTACTAACTTCAATTTAACCTCACTACGAGGCTGTCTCTCACAACAAGGTGAGCAGCAGGACCAAATTGCTCCTCTGCCTGTAGCTAGCTCATCAATAATCATTTGTTCAAATCCCCAAACCACTATTTCCACTGTCCCTTCCCCTGGAGCCATTGATGTGCTTTATCACACCGGCTCCTCATCAACAGAAATAGGCTGGTTTGCTTTGGCCAGAGCTCTATGTCTTGGGTGGAGATACCAAGAGGGATGCTTCGTGCAGATGTGAAAGGGCTTGTTTCTTTCTTCTTTAGAGAGGTAGTGGCAAGCAGCCATGCCTCAGGTCAACATGGACTGTGGGCTAAAAATAAAAGTGAACATGAAATTAAAATGTTTGTGGCCCTTAATCTAGGAAGATCTGTAGGACATGATACAAATGTAGGCGACCGAGTAGCAACATTGCTCTCAGTGAAGGGGAGGTTAATTTAGGAGACTACTAATACAGCATCATGGTATATGTTCACAGTGAGATCAAGTGAGTCTGACAAAGAGATCAGGGAAGTGTGTGCTTTCAGACATGGAAGGGGAAGACAATATTGAAAGGCGAGCTGGGTCTATGTCTTGATAAGATGATATCTACTACAAATTGTTTATTGAAAAGGAGTACATTTATAGTATCCTGCCCTCTCCTGGATCTAAGATATTGTTACCTGTAGCTCTCTCTATGTGTGTCTGTATGACATCAGCACAAATATGAAAAATTCTGAAAGACTTGGCACCAAACTTTAATGTAATTAGAATTATAGAGGTAGTAACAGGTGAACTTATATCATTCTAGCTTCGTGGGGTTACTGTAAGTTAAACCTAGAGATTTATGGATGATCAGAGACTGAGACACTCTTCTGGTCTCTCTCGTATTATTTATTGTGAGACAGGATTTTGTTAAGTTGCTTAGGCAGACTTTGAGCTTGTGACTCTCCCGCCTCAGCTGTCAGCATAGCTGGGCTCACAAGCCTGTGCCACCAAGCTTGGTCATTCTATTATAATTTTATAAGTAGACACATAAATAAATACATATTACTTAAATAAGTTATGCATTCCAAAGCAACTATAATTGCTTTTTGGATAATCAAGTGTAAAATTAACTGTGCACACTGAATTTTTATTGAGATTTTTTTTTGATTGTCAAAATGTACAAAGGGGATGGATATAGGAATTTAATAAATATGCTAAATTCTGTGTCTCATTCCTTTAAGCCTAGCACTCTAGCCAGCATTGTGGCACATGCCTCTAATCCCAGAATTTGGGAGACAGAGTCAGGAGGATTTCTGTGAGTTTTAAGTCCAGCCTGGTTTACATACCAAGCTCTTGGCCAGTCATAGTGATACTGTTAAGATTCTTTCTAAAAAACAAGAACAAGATCAACCACCTTTGGAGAGGTAGCTCAGTGGTTAAGAGCATTGGCTGCTTTTCTAGAAGTCCTGAGTTCAATTCCCAGCATTGACAAGGTGGCTCATAGCTATCTCTAACTGTGTCCTCTTGTGGTGTGTAGCCATGCAGACAAAACAGCTATATACATTCAATCAGCCAATCGAAAGATAAATCCAATACAACAATAACCTGGCAACATAGTACTCTACTTGTACTGAAGGTAGAGGGGAAGGAGGATGCAAGAATGCTGAGTATGATACAATGACAGTACTAACTGCTCTTGTTTGCCCAGAGTTTGCTACGAGCTAGATGAACACTCTCCCAAGTGCCCAGTTGAAGCTGCTACTCCTAAGTAAACTGAGGCACAGTGAGACTCTTATTGAACCTATTAGCAGAGCCAGGCTTATAATTCAATCAACCTGGTTCAAGTTTCCCTGTGGGAATAATTCCATGATTTCATAATCTAAAGCAAAACTCAATGTCTGTGCCATGCACCAACATAACTAAGGTGTGGGAAAGACTAGATGGGAGGGGAAATCATTCTGGCAGAAATAAAGATATTCTGAAGAAAAAATTCATGCTCTCTCTCTTGGCTCTAAGGCTATTGAGACAAGGGACCCCAGAGTAGAAGAAGAAAAGGCCTGGATCCTGGTGCCGGCCAGAGGAAGAGTTTGTTTCTTTGAGACAGATCTGGCAGGAGAGGACAGAGCAGACACAGTGATGACAGTTGGTACCACACGTTGACCAGGACTGCCTGGTCATGCTTCCCCCTTCTCTCTCAATCTCATGTCAGGACCCCAGACATGGACTTAGGTGTCACCTGACCCCTTTGTTCCTGTTCCCAACATGGCTGCATTGAATCAATCTCCTTCCTCTGCTTTTTGTTACCACTTGTTTCTTTAACTGGTGTATTTGGTCACTGAATCTAGTGCATTAGGGATGGCAGGGCTAGAGCTCTGGTTCTGGTAACTTTGATAACAGAAGAGTGATCCCTGAAAACCCTCCTGATTGGTCAACCAGAAGGGCGAACAGAATGACAGGTTATGATAGGAAACTGGGAAGTCCAGGGACAAGGTATCAGCTGGGAAAGCCACTGCATTCCTGTGATCCTAACCCTCAGGAGACACAGTGGTGTGATCCTAACCCCCGGGAGACACAGTGGTGTGATCCTAACCCCCGGGAGACACAGTGGTGTGATCCTAACCCCCAGGAGACACAGTGGTGTGATCCTAACCCCCAGGAGACACAGTGGTGTGATCCTAACCGTCAGGAGGCACAGCGGTGTGATCCTAATCCTCAGCAGGCACAGTGGTGTGATCCTAACCCTCAGGAGACACAGTGGTGTGATCCTAGTCCTCAGCAGGCACAGTGGTGTGATCCTAGCCCTCGGGAGACACAGTGGTGTGATCCTAACCCTCGGGAGGCACAGTGGTGTGATCCTAATCCTCGGGAGACACAGTGGTGTGATCCTAGCCCTCGGGAGACACAGTGGTGTGATCCTAGCCCTTGGGAGACACAGTGGTGTGATCCTAGCCCTCAGCAGGCACAGCGGTGTGATCCTAATCCTCAGCAGGCACAGTGGTGTGATCCTAACCCCCGGGAGACACAGTGGTGTGATCCTAGTTCTCAGCAGGCACAGTGGTGTGATCCTAGCCCTCGGGAGACACAGTGGTGTGATCCTAACCCTCAGGAGGCACAGTGGTGTGATCCTAGCCCTCGGGAGACACAGTGGTGTGATCCTAATCCTCGGGAGACACAGTGGTGTGATCCTAGCCCTCGGGAGACACAGTGGTGTGATCCTAGCCCTCAGCAGGCACAGTGGTGTGATCCTAGCCCTCAGCAGGCACAGTGGTGTGATCCTAATCCTCAGTAGGCACAGTGGTGTGATCCTAACCCTCAGGAGGCACAGTGGTGTGATCCTAACATTCAAGAGTCACAGTGGTGTGATCCTAGCCTTCAGGGTGGAGGAAGGAAGATTGCAAGTTCCAGGTGAGTCTGAGTGACAGACACAGCAGGGAGCCTGCCATTCTTTTAGCCTAGTGGAGGTAGCATCTTCAGCAGCGCAGAAGTTGATGGAAATTTAGAAGGACTGGGACAAGCCTTCCAGTAGAAGTTGAGCAGGAGCATTCTGTCATCAGCCCTAATCAATATTCTTCTTGTCAGCAGCAACTCCAACTGGCAGAGACATTTCTTCTTCTTCTATGAATTCAGGTCAGCATCAAAGTCCTAAATCATGCATAAAAGCCTGCAGTCAGCTCCCCAGGGGTACATGCTCAACCTGATGCACTGATCCACTCTTGGAAGAGTGGAGAAGTGTCACTGGCTAGGGTTCTTATTTTTCTTTTCTGAAAAGGCTTGCTTAGCCTCCCACTGTGGACAAAATTTCTGTAACTAACGCTTGTGGGGGCAGAATACACCAAACACCATTTTCCTCTACACTTCTGTTTTCCAAGCTTCTGGGAAGGCATAATAACAGCCCGTGTGTGGGTCTATGAACTGAACTGGAAGGAGTTTTAAGAGGATCTTTCTCATATTAACCATGTCATGGTCTTCACCAACAAAGAACTCTACACTGATGTTTCTTTTGCACTCCCACCAAGGCAGTATAAAACTGTCTTTTGAGGGTTATGGTGAAGCAGAGTGGAAAGTTCAATGATACAAACAAAACCAGCCCTGCCAGCCATGATATTATTTGGCAATTTGGTGTCTGGTGTTGTCTGATGGTGTGTCTCTTCCTCCAGACTTCCTGTGTTGATTCTTTAACTCTGATGTGGTGGTGCTTGGAGTGGGGACATCATTGGGTATAGATGAAATCATGAGGGTAGGACCATCATGAAGGGATGCATGCCCTACATAAAGACACATCAGAGCTATTGGCTCCCTCTTTGTCTATGCTTGTATATGCCGTGTAGAGGCCATATGAGGAGACTCTGATCTCACCTAATCTATCCCTTACCTGTACCTTGTTCTTGGCCTTATTATCTCCAGAAATGTGAGATATAGATTCTTGTTTTCTCCACCCTAACATTTTTTTTTTTCAATTTGAACTGAATAACATAGTACTGCTGACTCTTAATCTCAGGGTCGTGGGTTTGAGCCCCATGTTGGGTGCCAGATGTTGCCTGTGCTCTGGACTACTCATCACCTGACTCTATCTGTCCTTGAGGGTTAGAGGTGAGGTGGCTCAGAATCAACAACAACATGGACTCCAGGAGCAGGTGAGAAACACCACAGCAACAAGCTCATCTGAATATTGTTATGAGCTCCTTTAATATCCACCACCCATGCCCCATTGGTCCCAAGAAGGCATTGCTTTTAAGTAGCAATTTCTGATTGGCTGGTATTGTCTGCATCAGCAATCCTTAGTCTCTCAGGCAGTCTTCAATTAGGTCCTCCTATAGGAGATGCTTTTATAGCTTCACCCTCCCCTACCTCTGTATTTACATAGAGGTGGACTCGACATTCCTGCTACGTACCTTGACCATTTAGCCATATTTTTGCTTATGGAACTGTTTACCAATATTCTTCTTATGATTAGGCAGAAAAGGTTTTCTTTTCTGATAAACCAATTTAAAAACCAGTTATGTGTTGGTAATGCTGGTATGGCTGCACACCAGTCACCTAGCATAGGCTTTAGAGTCCCACTGAGACATTTACTGCTGGCCCTGACATTACACCCATTACCTCTATCTTCTCTACTGGGAAAGCATGCCTGTCTTTGTCCGAACATTACCTTAAGTATCTCAGTTCACCTTAATTTTTGTTTGTTGGTGTGCATTGATAGATGTTGCCCAGAGCAACCTGCCTGTGTCTGAGTAGAAAACCATGGCTTATTTTTAATAAAAATTGAGTAAACTATAAAGCTGAGGAGAGTACATTTTCTTGTTTCCTGTTCCTACAGTGCTGAGGTGACTGGTATGGCTGAAAAGTCAGAAGAGGCCACGAAGGGAGGTTAGCCAAAGACCCTACTGCCTGCTCTGTAAAGTCCACCAAGTAACATCCCCATGAGTGACTTGGGAATATGTGAGCAGAAAAATGCCTTACCTGGATCATGAATAACATAAATGCTCCACAAACCTCTCACCTCACTCTCAATGTGAAGACATGAGTTCAACTTGCAGAGAGCCAGGAGAGTATCACATACAAACAATGTGCTACTCTTTGATGTTACGGGATTAAGTAGACAAAGACACAGGCTGGAACTTTCCAAGGTGCTACCTTAAGCAAACATAGAAGACTCTTAACCAGCTCTTCAAAAACCTTCAAGAGAGAAGAAAAAAGTGTGGAGGAGATGTATTTATAGAAAGGATTCAAGGGTCTCGGAATCCCTATGTGGGGTGACTGCAGAATGTCATCCTCTCTCCAAGTCGTCCAGTAAAAGACAGGAGAAGATAAATGATTCTTTAAAAGTTTTTATTCATTTATTTTATAAGTCTTTTGTCTGTCTGTATGCCTATACACTGTGTATATGAAGTACCATGGAGACCCAAAGACGGTTCTAGGTACCCTGAAGTGGTAGTTACAGACAGTTATTAGCCACCATGTAGTGCTGGGGATTGAACCTGGGTCCTGTGAAAGAACAGCTAATGCTCTTAACTGCTGAGTTATCTCTCTAGCCTCAAATGATTTCTTTAAATCATGACAACAGCCAAAGATCACATACACACACAAACACACACATACACACACACACACACACACACACACACACACACACACACACACACAGAAAGAGAGATAGAGAGATAGAGAGAATTTTACAATATGAAAGAGACAAAATAATACTCTAGCAACTGATCTAAAAATGAAGATCTGTAAGTATCCCAATAAGAATTCATAATAATGTTTTAAAGGAAGTTCATTTAAACTACAAGAAAGTAGATAAAATATAACAAGTTCAGGGAAAACAGTGTTCAGTGAAGAGATAGAAACTTGGGAAGAGCCACATATGCTTTCTGGAATGAAGAATAAATGACTAAATGGGAAATTCAGTGGAAATTCAGTGGAATGTATCAATAGTAAGCTTGACTCAACAGAAGAAAGATGCACTTCCTAGAGACACAGTTTGTTTGCAAAGGCAGAAAATAGATGGAGAAAGTCCATGGGAAGTACTGGATGTCATAAGGAGAACTAACATTTGCATCATGGAAATTTAGGGAGCCAGGGAAATATTCGTCCTCCTCTTCCTCCCCCTCTTCTTCTTCTTCTAAATAATAATGGCATGAAAGTTCCCCAGATCTGAGATGAGATATGGAAGTTTAGTCCATGAAGTTCAGAGCTCTCCAGACCAACTACAAAAACCACTTAACCAAGGAAGATTAAAATCAAACCGTCAAAAACTTGAGACCAAGAGATAATTTTGAAATTATCAAGAGAAAGAAAGACCCATCTTACAAGAAGCCAGGCTATTCATGTCCACTGAGAGAACCATATCAGTGAGTTTCTCTGTACATTCAGTCCAATGATCTACTGCAATCGTATCAAAGACCCAAAGGCAATATACCTAATAGTAGAAAAAAAATCTTAAAATTGCTTGGATCCATAAAAGACTTCAAATAGCCAAAGCTATTTGGGGTAAAAATAAACTAATGGCAACATGGTGTCTTACTTTAAATTATATTACAAAATGAATAGTTAGCAAAGTAATGGGATACTGTAACAAGTGTAGTCTCATGGACCACTGGAATCAAACAGGAAGTTCAGAAATGAGCACATCCATGTACACTTGCTACTCTCTCTCAAAGGGCACATGATCATCATGGATGGTGTTGGGAAAACCAGAACTATGCAGAACACTGAAACCCAGTCATTTCTTTTCATCATCACAGGGAGCAAGTAAAGATGGGTGAGACTCAGGCATGCGCCCTAAAACCATCATACTTATTTAGAAAAGATTAGTGTGAGCATGGCAGCACAGGCCGAGAGGCACAGCACTTGGGAGGCTGGAGCAGAAGGACTGACTGAGGCTACCATGTACTACATAACAAGTGCTTATAGGTGGGGAGGGAGGGAGATAGAGAGAAAAAGTGGGGAGGGGAGTGAGAGCATGAGGGAGGGGGAGAGGGAGGGCACTCTATGACACACGTGCAGGCAATGATTGCAAGAACTGGACATGGCATCCAAAAGAATGAAAGGCAAAGGCAAAAATAAAAATAAATCATATTGTATAAAACCAAAAAGTTTCTGAACAACAAAGGAACAACAATGATATTAGAAGACAATCTGTGGAATGGAAGAAAATATTTTCAAATCATATATTTCATGAGGAATTAATGCTACTAATGTATATGTAACAACATTAATTTCTCATGAAATGTATATCAGCATATGTACAGATAGTACATACACACACCACACACATATACATGTACATATATATCTATATCAAACAACCCAACAGAAAAATACTCAAATTATCCATTGAGGTTCCTTGACCATCTTAGATAATTAGGTAATTTACTTTTCACCATCTGTGATATATCTATTTAAGAAATAACCTGCCAAACAAAACTTTAGGAGGTGAATATAAAGAAAGTTCTATCTGAAGGTCTATCACCACCATGTAACCAATGACAGAGAGCAAGCTGTGTGTGAACCTGACAATGAGGTAAGTGGTGTGTGGCCACTCTGATCTACAGAACAGCATTGAAAACTAAAATGGCCCAAAGGAAACTAGCCTGGTGATTCAACTTAAATACTGTTTATAATTTTGAGCTGTTACTTTTATGACAGTCATTGTCTAAGGGCTATTCACTTTTAGAATGATTTTTATTCTCTTAATCACTTATGAAATTGATTCTACTGCCATCTTCTTGTATAGATTAAAAGAAGAATGGACAGCATGAAGCTAAAGGACTTGACCAGCTTCACATTGTTAATGTGACTTGAGCCAAGGCTAGCTCTAAAGTTCACAATTTTAATCGCTGCATGGCATTCTCAACATAATATTAATGGAAAATGTAATTTATGGATTCTTTGGCTATAATAGAATCCTGTAGTAGATTTACTATATCACCACATAAATTCAATTTCGTTATTCTATGAACTCATAGTTCAACAAACCAACTCTTGCAGATTTTAAACAATGCAACACCCCATTGGAACTATCTGATGATTCAGGGAATTCTTCTCCACTTCTACTCCCCACACACTGCATCAATCACCAGAACATTCTATTCCATGTCACTACTTTCCATTTGGAAAAGTTAGCTTTCCAGGATTAATTTTTCAATGCTTCAGTTTCAGCTTCAATTACCCATGAGGCATTGCAGATCTTGCAGATTAAATATTAAAACATTCCAGTAAGGTATCCCAGAGTTTTTGGGTTTAAAAATAGCATTTGAGTTTAGAGTGCTGCTGCCATTGGCATTTCAACACTTTATTCCACATCTTTCTTCTGGTAATAGCAAAATCTCTTCTGGTTGGAATCAACTGTAGATATCTTAAGAAGTCCAGAAAATCAAAACCTCCACATAACAAGCTATCATATAAACTTGTATCTCAGAAAATAATGCCCAATCATTTCAAGGAAAAACTAGGATATATGTCAGAGTTTGCCATGGTTTTGTCTTTGATGGCCCACTGCATATGGACAGTCTAAAACTAAAGTAAAACACAGGAATTGATGGTACGATGTGGTGAAGACCTGCTACCAACAATGAAACAACTAAACATAGAGATGTAAAACTAGATTGGCTCACAATACTTTGATGTTTTAGAGGAGTAAGAAGAGCCTATATGCCATATCAAACTTAAGCAAACAATTTTCATAATATTTAATGTAAGTCCTCAAAAGTTTATACTCTCGTATGAAAATTAGTTTGGTACTTTAAAAGTTATCAGAATTCCTTGGATCGGGTCTAGTAGCTCATCATAGTTTCCTTCAGTTTGGTGTCAATAGTTTTTTTTTTTTTGGTACATTTAGCAATCATTTATCCATAATAGAAATATTTGCTGCTGACTATGTTCTATTCAGTATATTTGACATCAAGGACACAGTTCAATAAGACAGACAACCATCAGGCTCAGGTAAAAGAGAATTTAGGATATTAAAATAAAACAATATGCATTCATAAAAATCCAAATAATTTCCACAAACAACATTTTATTTTCAGAACTTTTCAGTGAAAAGTTTTATTATTTTTATTTATTTGAGGATAAAAGGGAGATGATTAGAATCTTCTGTAATCTCTCAAGAGAAACAGTATCATAAGAAAACAAGGACTTGGGTTGGATAGATGCCTAGCTGGTAAAGTGCCTGCCTTGTGATGCACATGGACCTGAGTTATCCCTAGAAATGTGAAAATGCTGGGCAGGGTGCCATGGGCTTGTCATTTCTGCACTGGGGAGGTGGAGACAGGAGAGTTCCTGGGGCTAGCTGAATTGGCGGGTTCCAGACCAATGAGAGACTTTGTTTCAAAGGAAGTAGGTGGCATTCCTGGGGATGGATGGAACAACCAAGTAAGTGGGAAAGGTTCCAAAATCTGGAAAAATTAGTCAGAGACAACCCCCTGCTTCCACTGTTGGGACTTCCACAGGATGACCAAGCTATTTAACTGCAACATCTGCAGAGGGCCTAGGTTGTCGGTTCAGTCTCTGTGAGCTCCTATGAGTCTAGCTTAGTTGATTCTATGGGTTTTTTTTTTCGTGGCATCCTTGACCCCTCTGCCTCCTACAATCCTTCCTCCCTTCATTTATGAAGTTCTTAATGTTTGACTTTTGGTCTTTTTATCTGTTTCCATCAGTTGCTAGATGAAACCTCTCTGAGGAAAATTGGGCTGAGTACCAATCTATGAGTTTAGCAGAATATCATTAGGAATCATTTCATTGGCTTTTGTGTCCCACAGTTGTGTTTGGTACTACCCTAGATGTCGGGGCTATCTAGCCTCTGGTGTCAGACCCTCCAAGCAGGGTCAAGGGTAGGCTTTCTCTCATGGCATGGGTCTCAGGCTAGACCAGCCATTGGTTGGCTACTATCACAACTTTTGTGCCACCTTTATCCCAACACATTTTGTAGGCAGGACAACTTGTACATTATGTGTCTGCATTGATATCCTAATCCCTCCTCTGGAGGTTTTGCCTAGTTATGGGAAATGGCCTGTTCATACTCTATACCCTCGTTGCTACCAGTCTTAGCTAGGGTCATCCTCATAGATTCCTGGGCATTTGCATTGTAGTAGGTATCTACCTTGTCCCTGAATTTCCATTGTACTAGGTTTCTAGTTTGTTCCTGAGATGCCTTCCAATCCAGTTGGCTTTCCTAGTACTCTCTCCCTCCATCCTCCCCCAACTTGATCCCTCTTGTTCCTGTCCCCACAACTTCCCCATCACTCCTGATGCCTATTGTATTTTCCCTTCCTAAAGAAATTTATGTGACCACCTCAAGCCACCTTGATCCTCTTAGCATCTCTGGGTCTGTGGATTGTAGTATGATTGTCCTTTACTTTATAATTGATGTCCACTTATAAGTGAGTACATATAATGTTTGTCTTTCTGGGCCTGGATTACCTCACAGGATGATTTATTTTCTATTTACCCATTTTCCTGCAAATTTCATGTTGTCATTGTTTTTAACAGCTAAGTAATACACTATTGTGTAAATGTACCAAGTTTTCTTTATCTATTCTTTAGTTGAGGGACATCTAGGTTGTTTCGAGTTTCTGTCTATTACATATAAAGTTTCTATGAATAGAGTTGAGCAAATGCCCTTGTGGTATGATGTTATGTTCTTTGGGTATATGACCAGGAATGGAATAGCTGGGTCTTGAGGTAGATCAATTTCCAGTTTTCTGAAGAATGGCTATATTGATTTCCAAAGTGGTTGTACAAGTTTGCACTCCCACCAGTGTCATCCTTGCTCCATATCCTTATCAGCATGAGCTTGTGTGTTTGATCTTAGCCATTCTGACAGGTGTAAGATGGACTCTCAGACTCATTTTGATTTTCATTTCTCTGATAGCTAAGGGTGTTGAACACTTCTCTAAGTGTTTTTCAGCTATTTGAGATTCCTCTGTTGAGAAATCTCCATTTAGATCTATACCTCATCTTAAAAATTGGATTATTTAGTTTTTTGATCCCTAGTTTCTTGAGTTATTTGGTAAGAATTACTCAACGCTATTTTATATTATTTATGGATATTGTGAATGGTGTTGTTGATTTCTTTCTCAGACTGTTTATTATCCATATTAGGAGAGCTACTGACTTTTTGAGTTAATCTTGTATCCAACCAATTTCCTGAAGGTGTTTATCAGCTGTAGGAGTTCCCTGGTAGAATTTTTTTGGGTTACATATATATATTAACATATTATCTGCAAATAAAGATGCCTAGACTTCTTTCTTTTTATCTTCATATTCTTCCCAATTTGTATCTCCTTGATTTCCTTTCATTGTCTTATTGCTTTAGCTAGAACTTCAAGTACAGTATTGAACAGACATGGAGATAGTGAGCAGCCTTACCTTGCTACTGAATTTAGTCAAATTGCTTTGAGTTCCTTTCTATTTAATTTGATGTTGGTTATTGCTTGGTGTGTATTACCTTTATTATATTTAGGTATGTACCTGTATCCCTGACCTCTCCAAGGCTTCTATCATGAAGGGATGTTGGATTTTGTCAAAGGTGTTTTTAGCACCTAGTGAGATGATCACATGTTTTGTTTGTTTGTTTTTGTTTCACTTTGTTTATATTGTGGATTATACTGACATATTTTCATATGTTGAACTATCCCTGCATCCCTGGGATGAAGACTACTTGATCATGGTGGATGTTCTTTATGATGTGTTCTTGGATTTGGTTTGTAAGCATTTTATTATTTTGCATCAATGTTAATGAGGGAAATTGATTTATAATTTTTTTATTTGTTGAGTCTTTGTGTGCTTTGGGTATCTGGGTGACTGTGGCCTCATAAAATTAATTTGGCAATTTTCCTTGTGTTTCTATTTTGTAGGATAATTTGAGGAGTATTAGTATTAACTCTCCTTTGGCCCTGGGCTTTTGTTGGTTGAGAGACTTTTAATGACTACTCCTATTTCTTTAGGGGTTATAGATCGATTTAAATTGTTTACCTTGATCTTGATTTAACTTTGTTAAGTGTTATCTATCAAAAAAATTTTCACTTCATTTAGATTTTCAAATTTTGCGGAATACTTGTTTTTGATGTCTGTCCTAATGATTCCCTGGGTTTCCTCAGTGTCTGTTGCTTTGTCCCCTCTTTCAATTATGATTTTGCTAATTTGGATGTTCTCTCTCTGCCTTTTAGTTAGTTTGGATAAGGGTTTGTCTATCTTGTTGAATTTCTCAAAGAACCAGCTCTTAGTTTTGCCAAGTCTTTGTATTGTTCTCTTTGTTTCCATTTTCTTGATGTCAGCCCAGCCTCTTGGGTATGTTTGCTTCTTTTTGTTCTAGAGCCTTTAGATGTGCTGTTAAATTTGTAGTATGAGATTTCTTTATGAAGTCACTTAGTGTTATGAACTTTTGCCTTAATACCACTTTCATAGTATCCCATAAGTTTGGATACGCTCTGCATTCACTTTCACTGGATTCTAGGAAGTCTTTAACTTTTTTCTTTATTTTTGTCTTGACCCAGATATTTAGGATACTTAGTAGTGAGTTGTCCAGTTTCCTTCAGTTTGTAGGGTTTTTTTTGTTTGTTTTTGTTGTTGAAATCAAGCTTTAATCTATGGCAGTCTGATAAAATACAGAGGATTATTTCACTTTTCTTGTATATGTTGAGACTTGTTTTGTGACAAAGTATGTGATCAGTTTTGGAGAAGGTTTCATGAGGGGCTGAGACGAAGCTATATTCTTTTGTGTTTGAGTGAAATATTTTCCATCATAATGTCTATTAGCTCCATTATTATTGTTTAGCTTTTGTGTAGATGACCTGTCCATTGTTAAGAGTGGTATTTTGAAGTCTCCCACTATTACTGTGTGGCATTTGATGTGTGATTTAAGCTTTACTAATGTTTCTTATACAAATGTAGGTGCCCTTATGTTTGGGGCATAGATGTTCAGAATTGAGATGTCATCCCAGCTGATTTTTCCTTTGGCGAGTGTGAAGTGTCCTCCCCCATCTCTTTTGACTGATTTTGGTTGGAAATCTATCTTGTTAGCTACACCAGCTTGCTTCTTGGGTCCACTTGCTTGGAAAATCTCTTTTTAATCCTTTACTCATAGGTGATATCTATCTTGATGTTAAAATATGCTCCTTGTATGTAGCAGAATGATGGCTCCTGTTTTCACATCCATTCTGTTAGCCTGTGTCGTTTTGTTGGGGAATTGAATCCATTGATATCGATGACTGTTAGTTCCTATTGTTGTGTGTGTTTCCCTTCTTTGGGTTTTGCTAGTATGAAATTATTCATTATTATCTGTGTTTTCTTGGGTGTAGTTAACCTCCTTGGGTTGGAGTTTTCCTTCTAGTATCTTCTGTAGGGCTGAGATTGTAGATAGATATTATTTAAATTTGACTGTCATGGAATATACCTTTTCTCTCTATAGTGATTGAAATTTTTGTTGGGTATAGTAGTCTTAACTGCTGTCTATGGTCTCTTAGGGTCTACAAGACATCTGTACAGGCCCTTCTGTCTCTGTTGAGAGGTTGGGTATAATTCTAATAGGTTTGCCTTTATATGTTACTTGGCCTTATTCCTTTGCAGTGTTTAATATCTTTTCTTTGTTCTGTGTGTTTAGTGTTTTCATTAGCATGTGGTGGCAGTACTGTTTTTTCTAGTCAAGTTCACTTGGTGTTTTGTAAGCTTCTTTTACTTTTCTAGACATCTCCTTCTTTAGGTTAGGAATTATTTTCTAAGACTTTGTTGAAACTATTTTGTTTGGCCTTTGAGCTGGAACTCTTCACCTTCTTTTATTCCTTTTATTCTTGGGCTTGATCTTTTCATAGAGTCCCAGATTTCCTGGATATTTCATGTAAGGTACTTTTTGATTTAAGATTTTCATTTCTGACTATATCAATTTCTTCTGTAAAATCTTTTATGCCTGAGATTCACTCTTCCATCTCTTGTATCCTGTTGGTGATGCTTGCATCTGTAGTTCCTGTTTGCTTACCTAGATTTTCCATCTCCAGGATTCTCTCAGTTTGTGTTTTCTTTATTGCTTCTATTTCCATTTTCAGGTCTTAAATAGGCCTATTCATTTTTTTCACCTGATTGTCTTTTCCTGAATTTCTTTAAGGGAAGTTGGGCCAGTTATTGATTGGCTATTACCTCATTTTCTACTCCCTCCCCTGTGCCTGCATTACTTGTAGACCGAACAAATTTTAGGTTGAAAGTTTTGTGGGTGGGTTGGTGTATCTATTGCTTCACTGGGGTTCCTGTCTGGCTACAAGAGGTGGCCTCTTCAAGTTCCATATTCCCAATGTAGTGAGTCATAGCTAAGACCCATTCACTCTTGGGCACCTCTCTCATCCCAGGTCTCTCTCTCACCCTGGTGATGCCCCCCTACTTCCTAACCACTGTCAGTTGTAGATTTCCATTCATTTTCATGGCCATTTAGCTGTGTCCTTTAACACACCTGATCCATAATCCTCCATTCCTCTCCCTATACCCCCTCAATCCCTGTTCCCTCCCTCCATCTCTCATGACTATTTATTCCCCCTTCTAAGTGAGATTCAAAGTTCCTCGATTGGGCCTTCCTTTTTATTTAGCTTCTTTGGGTCTAGGGAGTGTAACATGCTATCTGTATTTTATGGTTAATATCCACTTGTAAGTGAGTACATACCATACATGTCCTTTTGGGACTGAGTTACCTCACTCAGGATGATATTCTCAAGTTCCATCCATTTGCCTGTAAAATTCATGATGTTTTGATTTTAATAGCTGAATAGTATTCAGTTGTGAAGATGTACCACATTTTTTTATCCATTCTTCAGTTGAGGGACATATAGGCTGTGTCCAGTTTCTGGTTATTACAAATAAAGCTGCTATGAACATAGTTGAACAAGTGTCTTCATAAGATGTTAGAGCATCTTTTGGGTATGTGCCCAGGAGTGCTATAAGTGAATTGAGGTAGAACTATTCCCAGTTTTCTGAAAAACTGCCAAATTAATTTCTAAAGTCAAACAAAAACTTTGTTTAGCAAAGTTGTACAAGTTTGCACTCCCACCAGCAATGGAGGAGCATGCCCCTTGCTCGACATCCTCACTAGCATGTGCTGTTTCCTGAGTTTTTGGTCTTAGCCACTCTGAAGGGTGTAAGATGGAACCTCAGAGTTGTTTTGATTTGCATTTTCCTGATGACTATGGACTTTGAACATTTCTTTAAGTGCTTCTCAGCTGTTCAAGATTTCTCTGTTGAGAATCCTGTTTAGTTCTGTACCCTATTTTTAAAATCGGGTTATTTGGGTTTTTGGTGTCTAACTTCTTGAGTTCTTTGTAAATTTTGGATATTAGCCCTCTTTCAGATGTAGGGTTGGTAAAGATCCTTTTCCAATCTGTAGGCTGCCATCTTGTCATGTTGACAGTGTCCATTGTCTTACAAAAACTTTGCAGTTTCATGAGGTCCCATTTGTTCAGGAACTTGTCTCCTGTACCAATGCATTCAAGGGTATTTCCCACTTTCTCTTCTATGAGATTTAGTGTATCCAGTTTCTGAGGTCTTGGATCCACTTGGACTTGAGTTTTGTGGAGGATGACAAATATGGGTCTATTTTCATTCTTCTACATGTAGACATAGACGTATAGTTAGCCCAGCACTATTTGTTGAAGATGCTTTCTTTTTTCCATTGTATTGATTTGGCTTCTCATGTGGGTTTATTTTTGCGTATTCAATTCAATTCCATTGATCAATATATCTGCTTTTATCACTATTGATCTGGAGTATAGCTTGAGGCCAGGGATGGCGATTCCTCCCAGCATTCTTTTATTGATCAGGATTGTTTTGCCTATCTTGTGTGTTTTTTTTTTTCCAATGTGGACTTAACAATTGCTCTTTCAAGGTTTATGAAAGTTGTGTTGGAATTTGATGACAATTACATTGAATCTGTAGATTGCTTTTGGTAAGACGGCCATTTTCACTGTGCTAATCCTACCTATCCATGAGTATGGGAGATCTTTCCATCTTCTGATGTCCTTTTCAGTTTTGTTCCTCAGGGCCTTGAAGGCCTTGTCATACAGATCTTTCACTTGCTTGATTGTGTTCTTACACTGGCCTCTTGTCATCTGCCTTTGGTGTTATTATAGCTTTAGGTACTAATTTCCCAGTTTATCTTTGTTGGATGGATTTTTCTTTTACCTTTGGTTTCTGTTTCCTCTTCTGGTCTTTGGCCTTTGGTCTCATGGCCTAAGTGACCTGCGGTTCTGGTGACCAGCAAGACTTCTGGTTCAATACTATGTCTCTGGTAGGGTATTAGTGACCTGTGTAGCCTCTGGGGTTTGGGTGTTCGAGTTGCCTCTGGGGTTCTGGGGTTCTAGGAACTGGCATGGCTTCTTGGGTCCTGGATACAATTGTGTCCTCTAGTTTTCCAGGTACCTGGGGTCCCTAGTGCTGGTGTGGTTTCTGATAAAACAGGAGTCTTCTCCTGGAGTTGTGAGCCAGGCTATGGAGCCAAGGGGAAGGTCTAAAATGACTAATCTTACATGAGAGACGTGGGATACCTCTCTCATGATAGTTGGAACATTCATTGGCCTTGGGCACAAATCACAGTGCAAGTGTAAAATTCTTTTTGAAGACCAGGTAAGTCTATAGAGTGTGTGTACTGCTCATCCTGTAATCCCTTACAGGATGCTGTAAGGGATTCCCTTATTCAAGTTCACTCTCATGTCTCCTCTATTATATTAGATAATATGATAAAATATAACCAAAGATGTTGGAAACCATGAAATTATTTTTACTATAGACCTAGAGACAGACTGTTCAGGTGTCCTTTGAGGTGGCATTTGGTGCTCCCAAGAACAGGAGAGAAGGAGACTCAAGGAGGGGATCTGGTCACTGAAAGAATTCCTAAAGCTCCTTTTCTCCCTTCCTCCTTCCCTCTCTTCTTCCCTTCCATCTATCTTCCTTCCATACTTTCTATTCAATCTTTCTTTATCAAACAAGATTTCACTACATAACCCATCTGACGTCAAATGTATTGTCCTTCTGCCTCAGTGTCCTGTCCTGTTTGCTTCAGCATCAATTTTACTTTCAAATGCATTTTAATTAACCACCACATCCCTGAAGTCCACACATGAGCTTTGCCATGTGGATGCAGAGTACCTGTAACTGTGGGAGCAGCAGCACAGGCAGGGGCAGCAGCTTTCCAAGTGTAGAGTTGGCATCAAGGTAGGAAACAGTGTCTGCTGTGTCTTCAGGTATCCAGGCATCTTGGCCTCCATCTATGGCATGCAAAAAAGCATCACGAGTAGACATTTCAGTTTTTATCTCTGGAACGAAATGCTGTTTCAGCCCACAGCAACCAAGGAATGAAGCCAGTGTCAGAGATTTAGTACCTTTTCACATTAGTGATGTCAGCACAAAATGGCCATCTTCTCTGAATAATTTATCTTCCCCCTTGCATAATTTTCTTATCTTTTTTCTACATTTTGGCTTTTTACTATAGATGAGGAGGTAAATGGCTGTTAGTCCCCGACAAAACCTGTGGAGCATCCTTCCCATCAATCAATTAAAAAACACTTACCTTACATTCAACATGATTTATTCCTTGTTAATACAATTGTCTCACTATATCCTTCTATTATTATACCCTTAATTCCATTAGCCATTCACTTAATGCTCACTTTCAAGCTGACCCCCAAAGAGCTTGGAAGAGAGAGGGAAGTCTGTCTAATAGTGGCACTGCCAATAAAGCTCAGAGTCTCTTCTCCTAAAGCCTTGTAGGTCAAAGAAAAGATAGGTCACAGAGCATATCCTGCCCGGAGGAGAGGCAAGCACTCATTTATTTGTTCTGATGGCTGCTGCCTGATGGCTTAAAAATCCTTAAGAGCTCTTATCTTAAAAGTCAACAGCCATTCTCTCAGGCATCGTCCTATACATTACATAGGGATGGAGGCAACTCTGCCAAGCTTTCCTTAAGTGAATTTTAAAATGAAGGAAAAAAAAAACCCATTTATATCATTTGAAGATTAATGGTTGGCTTTTGGGGGCGGGGTAGGGAAAAGGTTAAACTCTTAAACAATGAAATGACACAAAGAAATTGTAGTAATTAATTTTCTCAGAGGTAGAATTGTCTCTTCTGTGGTAGATTTCCTCCATTTGGTTTGGGGTCTGAAAGCTATGGAAGCATCCTTAGACTGTACTTTTAAAATATATACTGAATGGATTCTCTGTGTGTGCACAAACGTGTGTGTGTGTGTGTGTGTGTGTGTGTACACATACATACATACATACACATACAAATATCTATCTATCTATCTATCTATCTATCTATCTATCTATCTATCTATCTATCTATCTATCCAATCAAGTGAAATTCTTTCCTTCCCAAGTTGCATTTGGTCATGGTATTTCATCACAGCCATAGAAACCCCACATAAGACCAAAATTACTATTCAGAATATACAAAGAACTCAAAGAGTCACATATATACATAGCATTTGTTATTCAGGGTCTGGGTTACTTCATTCGATATTAATATTTTCTAATTTCATCCTTTTATCTGCAAATTTCATGCTTCATTTTTCTTTACGGTGGAGTAGACCTCCATTGTGTATATGCACCACATTTTCACTAGCCACTCACCAGCTGAGTGGCTTTTGGTGGTTTCAGTCTGCCAGCCATTGTGAATGGAGCAGTGGTGAACAACATGGCAGAACAGGTAGACAGGTGGATCAGGCTGTTGGGTCTTCTGGGTATGTGCCAGTGAGTGGTTTAGCTGGCTCACATGTTAGATCTATTTTAGCTTTTTGAGAGTTCTTTTTTTTTTTTTTTTTCGAAACAGGGTTTCTCTGTGTAGCCTTGGCTGTCCTGGAACTCACTCTGTAGACCAGGCTGGCCTCGAACTCAGAAATCCACCTGCCTCTGCCTCCCAAGTGCTGGGACTAAAGGTGTGCACCACCATGCCCGGCTTAGCTTTTTGAGAGTTCTTTACAGTGAATGGCTCTTGGAAGACTTGCTCAGAGGGGACGGTTCTAATCATAATCCTAAAAGCACTGTACCCATCCCTCTTGCCTGTCAGACAGGTGGTCATCCATTTGGGGACAATGACAGATTGCTACAGCTGCAGTCACAGGCTCTTGGCCACAGGAGGCACCCAGTCTGTGCTTGCTGCTTCATTGATTCTCAGATAAAAATGATTTTAA
This sequence comes from Mastomys coucha, assembly GCF_008632895.1. Classification (NCBI taxonomy): domain Eukaryota; kingdom Metazoa; phylum Chordata; class Mammalia; order Rodentia; family Muridae; genus Mastomys; species Mastomys coucha. The sequence continues at coordinate 93,401,268 of NW_022196905.1, forward strand.
ACGTTTCCAAAACAAAAATATAACAAATGTTCCTTGATCTAGTCATTACCTTATGTATACATACATGCAGAGAAAGGCCATACTGCAGCCCTTAAATATGTATCATTGTTATGTATCATTAAAAATATAAACTTATGCCAGGCAGTGGTGGTGGTGCACACCTTTAATCCCAGTACTTGGGAGGCAGAGGCAGGCAGATTTCTGAGTTCAAGGTCAGCCTGGTCTACAGAGTGAGTAGGACAGCTAGGACTACACAGAGAAACACTGTCTTGAAATAAACCAAACAAAAACGAAAACCCAAACAAACACCACCACCACCACCAACAACAACAACACTAGAAACTTAAAGCCAGGCCAGTTACCCGAGCAATAGTGTTTTTGACTGCATGCTATGTCAGGTGTGTGCTGTGTTCCTACAGTAAGTCACTCATGTGTGTGGGAAATTGTAGGTGTTTACAGATAAGGAAATAGGCCCAGATATTGTCACAGACAATCCTGCCCCAAGTCGGATGGATCTAAAGATGGTGGTTTACTTTTATCGGATGACTTTGACGCCAAGTCAAGGCTGGTGCGGTCTGTGAGAGAAAGGCTGCCAGATTCCTTTTGCTTGGTCATGTTGAGTCTTCCTTTGTCCATGCTGCCCCTAGGGAGTGTGGGTGTACAGTCTGCTCAGTCAGTGAGTTCCCTTGCTTAACTTCTTCTGCAGGGTTTGCTCTTCAGCACACTCTCACTAAACTGCCTCTTTCTCTTCCTGGGGTTTTGTGGGTGATTAACTGATTGACTTCTGTGAAGGCAATTGGCTCCCAGGGACAAAGTGGTTGAGTGCCTGGCCAAAGCCTGCTCGCTGCTGTGCTAAATGGACCATTCCCTTCCGTTGTTTTATTCCTGTGAATTAAGAGAGCCTTCATAGTGATTGAACCACAGGGATGACAAAACACGAGGACGTCGCTTGGCTCCTCAGTAATGGCCCCAGTTACTTTACTCAGTGATCAGCCCTGCATGGCCGTATTCTTCCAGAAGTGCGTGGGCCCTGGAGTCAGCATGGGACAGGGGTGTAGAATGGGGCTGCATGCTGGGCTGAGATTGTGTTCTGAGTGGTGTTCAAGCAGAGCCTTTAAATGCTACCAATTTAGTGTGGATTTGTCTTGGAGGTTGGCTGAATTCCACCTTCTCTTTTAATGAGCCCAGATGATTAGCTCTGAGTGGCCCCTAGAGGCTGCATCCAACGAGTCAAATATCTGTGGCTCCATCTAGGTCAGTTGTTGTCAACCTGTGGGTTGCTACCCCTTTGAGAGTCCAACGACACTTTCATAGAAGTCAGTGAAGGCCATTGGAAAACACAGATATTTACATTATGGCTCATAATAGTACCAAAATTACAGTTATGAAGTAGCAATGAAAATAGTTTTATGCTTGGGCATCATCACAACACGAGGAACTGTATTGAAGGGTCACAGCTTTAGGAACTACTAGCAGATTCTTCTGGGAGCTCATTCTCTCTGTTTCATTCTCAGTGGGCCCTCTATTCTTCCTCCCTGACCCGTTCGTCTTTCTGAGCTGCCTGTACCAACCTTTGCTTATGGTCTCAGATCTATACACCCCCCTCCAAAGACATAGGTGAAAATAGGGGCTTAACTTACTTGGTAGTGAAAAGTCATTCTAGATTTAATTTTCTATTATTCCAGGAGTATAAGACACCCCCCACCGCCACCATGCTGGGTAAACCATGTTCAGGTTCTCGGCATGGCTTTGTTGTCACCATTTGGAGTCGAATCAGTGTGGGAATCACTGCTGGAGTGGGTGTGGAGTGGGATACAGCGGCAAGCTCCTAGCTCCTGGGTCCAGTGTCTCAGCCTCAGTGCCTTAATACCTGGCAGATGGAACCTCTTTTTCTCAAATAGAAGTGATTTATTCACATGTTCCATGGAAGACAGACCCTGGAATCACCCATTATTCCAAATGCACCCATCAGTCAGAAGCAGATAGAATTCTAGTTAAGTTTTCACATCACTGTCACTGGTACTTGTACAGTTTGGTGTGACAAGGTCAGAAACCAAACCACAGAAAGTTCAGGCTCTAGTGGTACTGTAGGAGCTATAGCCCATTACTTTCTTATTAAATATATCAATTTCTTCTGCTTCCATTCATCCCCTGTGCTTCATGATTCCTGATAAAGTACCTTGATTTCTTTAGGGTTCTAAATATCTGGGCTATTGTTATTTTTATCATGCAGTTTTCATAGTGTTTATATAGCATTTTCATATGTATTAGGTAGCAGTTTCTTTTAAGGTTGGAACATTCCATCCTCACTAAGATAGGAAGCACATCAAAATAGGAAGTAAGCAACTCAAAATAAATACCTTTAGGAAGTTCCTGAAGCTGACTAGATTCATTAGGACCCCCCCTCCTTTCTCTAAGAGTGTATAACCAGTAAAGACTGCTTCAAGTCACTCTCAGAGAAACTGCCTGGAAGAAGCAGAGATCAGGGGAGTTGCCTGGAAGAAACAAAGACCAGTGAGCTTTCTGGAAGGAGCTCAGACCAACTTAGCCACCTGCAAATGACACTCCCCATTTTACAGACTATGTAGTGTGCTCTGGGTTTCCCATTTTTGTGAGCTGTCTCTATGCTGGGGTGGGCTTCAGACATACTGCTGACTTAGAGTCACTTAAGTTCCTGTGTATAGCCCCTCACCTACATTCATGCAAGTAACCAGCAAAACCCTTTGACTCACCCAGTGAGACTTTGGTGGAATCTGTACTTTGACCCATTGTGGGTTCACCCTCTAGGGGGAGTGGACCATTGTTCACACCTCTCCATAAATAGTGTCACACAATAATATGTGTTATAATTAACACATATAAAAGTATATTAGAAGTTAGACATTTTCTGGTGAGATAAACTGTTTTTTTTTTTAGTGTAATGTTTATATATGGCATGCTTACAGCCTACCGTATATATGCATATACATACTTTTGTCTAGGTATTAATATCTATTTCAGTGGTCTCAGTCTCCTTTCTGCCCACTTCCCTGGACTCCATATTATACTTTTAAATTATTTTTATCCTTCTCTCATACAAGACATACAAGTACAGTCTCCCCTCTCTCCACCCCTCCCTCTCCTCGACTTTCCCTCCCCATACTGATCCACTTCTCTTCTGTTTCCCTTCAGAAGAGAGTGGACCTCCCAGGGATAGTAAAACTGATACAAACTTTAAGTAGTATCCACAATAGTTTAAATTACCAAATGTGTTAGAATGTCTAATAAAATGTAAATTGTAGGTGAGTCATTGTACTGAATTAGTTGGAGAATACAAGAAAGAGGGGTATGTGCCTGTTCAGTACAAAGACAACTTCTAAAAGTGTTTCCATTGGAGACTGACTATACTTCCTTGACTCAAACATCTTTTTTTTAAATTAATCATTTTAAATTAAATATTTAAAATGTTATCCCCCATCCTGGTCTCCCCTCCACTAACACCCTATCCACTCCCACTCCCCTTTGCCTCTAAGAGGGTACTCCCCCACCCACCCACCCACTCCTACCTCACCCCTCTAGCTCCTTCTTCTCTGGGGCATCAAGCCTCCACAGGATCAAGGGCCTTCCCTCTCACTGATGCCAGATAAGGCAGTCCTCTGCTACATAAGTAGGGGGGGGGCATGAACCAACCCATGTGTACTCTTTGGTTGGTGGTTTAGTCCCTGGGAGCTCTGAGGGGTCTGGTTAATTGATACTGATGTTCTTCCACTGGGGTTGTAATCCACTTGAGCTCCTTCAACCCTTCCCCTAACTCTTCTAGAGGAGACCCCATACTCAGTCCAATGGTTGGCTTCCATGCTCAGTCCAATGTTTGGCTCCCATGCTCAGTCCAATGGTTGGCTCTGAGTATCTGCATTTGTCTTCAAACATCTTATATAACACTACAAAATGGAAAATCTACATATTTCCTTTTTGTTACGTTGTAATTAAAGGCAAATTCTCTCTCTGACTCACATTGAAGAGATTTTATATCTGTGTATGGGAAGATTGCTCAGAACCAATCCTGGTTGGATGACAAGGGCATGACTCTATGGTCTCAACATTCAATTTATCCTATTCAGTTTAAATGGAAGATTTAAAAAAAAATAGTGTATACTCCATATCTACTCCTGTATCCAACTTTGACTTTCTTCTGACTAAGAAAGACAGTGTTTAAGATGCAGAGAGACTTAGTTTCAGGGTAATGACTTCCCAGGCACTCCAATCCGTCACATCAGAGAACCAATCGCCTTAGTGACCACTGAAGAACTTCTACTAAGAGAATCTCCAATATGTTGTCCTTCCAAGCTGAGGCCAAAGTTCATGTAAAACTTCCAACTAAGTCAAGTGCTCCCAGTTTCACCTTCTGGTTATAAAAAGATCTTTTATAAGTCCACTGCTCTATTTCATGTGATCTCAACAGAACGACCACTACCAGGCAGTAGGCATTTGTCCCTGATGAAGGTTCTAGTACACACGTCACCATGCTTTTATCTGCACCCTCCAGTTTTACAGAGGAGGGATTCTGAACCAGTCAGTCCAAGTTGCTAACTATGTTGTCTCTGTACTGTTATCATATGGAGGCTTAACACGAAGGGTACTGACTTTACTCTGTTAAGCGAGTATCCAGGGTTGTCAAGAAGGAGCAAAGGTTTCCAAGGAGAACTGTGGGTAAAGAGTCCTTCTGGGAAGGTGAAGAGTCATGTAGAGTCTCGGTGGTTCAGTCAATGCTAAGTCTATGTCTGGAGTGTGGGAAGAAAGCAGTCTGAAAATGAAGCTAAGATGTGGTTCTCTGTAGCTGGTCCCAAATGCCATCCAAAGGAGTATGAGCCTTTAAGTGCTATACATAGGGACACACTATGGAATCACTGAGTTAATCCAAAAGATCACTACAGAGCCATTGTAAAATGAATTGGAAAGGTGTGATCCTGGGGAGAACGTCCCAGTTAACATTAATTCATTACTTCCTAAGTTCTGGGTACTAACACTAGAAGCATGTGGAGGAAATTGTCTCCCTTTTCAAAGATCTGGAGCCTTTGTGAGTGTGCAGAGATGTATACACTTAAATATAGTAATGTATTTATATAATAATAATATAAATATAGTAACTTAAACATAGTCGGGTTTGTTAGGTCTTCTCCTTCAGTGTGTACTACGGGAGTAACAGGGGAGAGCTGTTCACTGTAGAAAGACTAGAGAGGACATGAGGACCAGGAAGCAGTGGAGGATGCTGTGGATTAACTGTAAAATTGTATCATGTGTTTATGAACTAGCAGTGCACTTCAGACATGGTTTGTGACAGTCTGTAACAAGAAGAAAATGTGAAAGTTTGTTGGCCATAAGATTTAGTGTTGGCCTTTTATTCAATAAAGAATTAGTAAGGATTTCTAAAACATGGGAAAAAACCTTATATATATATATGGGAAACATTTTAGATGTTGGATATTAATGGGGTTCTAAAGAGTTCATATCTCAGTGTGCCCGGTCACAGACTATAACTGCCAAGCCGTGAAAGCTATGTACACCTCTGTTGCCCTTGGGGATGAACATGGCACCTTCAACCTTATTCCACATGGCTTGAGGAGGCTGGAATAGATACAGAGTCCTGGGAGTTTGCTGCTGAGAAGTACTTAAATAATGTTAAATGTTAAATAATGTAATTATGACTTTAAACATCTCGCTGCTTTAAAAGGCCAGTGATCAAGATCAGAAGACTGGCTAAGAGGTTGTGATAACCCAAGCCAAGGTAACTGAGTGGGCAGAGGTGGGGTCTCCAGACAGCCAGGATAGGAGAGCCTTCACACTCTTTTTAGTGACAGAATGTTGCATGCTGGGGCTAATTGGAAATTAGTAAGGGAAGGAGGATGGTGAGAAAAAAAATAATGAGGTTAAAGTCAAAATCATTCATCTTTTCCATCAGGATGTTTAAAATGTATACTGAGGCCAGACTTTGAGCTACAAGCCATGGGGCACTACAGATGAGTTCTATTTTATGTCATTTTACATAAGAGTCAAGGAGACTTCTGGAGAGAGGGATCCATTAAAAGCACTAGGGCAGAGATGGGCCATGGGCTCTGGGCTGGAAATCCATGCTTTGAGGTGGTGACTTCTAAGTGGATGGAGAACTTTTGGTATAATGGGTCAGAAAATATTTTAGGCTATGGGGACAAGATCTTTGTTGTGTCTACTTACCTCTGCCATCTTCAAACCATGGCAGCTACAGACAAAACATAAAGAACAAATATGGCCGTGTTCCAATAAAAGTAGATTTATAAAAATGAGGAGACTGGCATATGGGTCTGTGTGATATGTTTACCAAACTCACTGTAAACACAGGGTAGATGAGTCTGAGTAAGGCCTGCGGGAGGAAGGGCAGGATGTTGAGAAGGTTGAGGCTTGGAGCAAGGAAGTACTGATGTTCATGGTAGATGGTTGGTAGAGAAGGCCAGTGAGTCGTCAGGGTTACAGGACTGCACAACATCTTCTTGACAGCACAGGAACTGCTGGAGAAGACGTTGAAGCTAAACATGACTGCTGTGTCTCATTAAGCCTACAGGGAAGCCTACCATGAGATGGGAAAGGTGGAGGACCTCTGCTGCAATGTGTGTATTCTGCGTTCCAAACTCCTCTTCATGCTTCCCCCTGGGTCTCCTATTTCTATTTACTCTTCTTCCTTCACTTTCTGAAGCTTCTCCCCCTGATCTCTCACTCTTGCACCCCGAGGAGGCACCCACACCACTGCCAGGTGGGTGAAGTGATACCCGTGCAGGCAGCCATTATGAGCAGCATAAACAAATGACAAATCTCTGGGCACAGGAGAGGTAACAAGAGGCTGATCAGTAGTTCCAGTTATCTTCCCTGCATGTTTATTGCAGTCTGGTGCAGTTATTTCTAAGGGCCTGACATTGATCGACAGCTTCTATTAAGCTCTATCCAGGGCAGCTGGATTGAACAGATACATTAAATAAAGCAGTTATTGCTTTTCATTGCCTTTCTGTAAAATATCACTGCTAAATAGCTTCTGCCATCGCATGCAGTTAGGTACATGGTTTTAATTTGAGGGACTGCTTTATAACATTGCACAATTGACACTGGCCTTTGTTTCCCCTACAATAATGATTGTGTACATCCTGCAGAATTGATGGGCTGTCCTTTGAGGTGGAGATGGGAGGAGGTTGGGAGGAGGGAGGCCCTGGCTTTGTTATTTTCTCTGTCTCTCTCTTTTTTATACATGCCAGGTTTGTTACTTGTTTGCAGCCAGGGCAGGAACAATGTCAAGGGAAGGCTCTTATCTCAGGATGTTGTAATGTAGGGACTGTAAGCCTTCGCCTGGAGACAAGATAAGCACAGCCCTACAAGCGCAGAGAAAGATAGGGGTGGGGCTGGGCGCCCTATTGAGACGACAATGGGAAGCCATTGGGCACCTCTCACAGCTCTTTCTCGAGACATGGAAATCTATGCATGTGGATCGGTGCATACAAGCATGAAAATAAAAGTCTGGAATGTTCACTGAGTAATGATGCATTTGGAACAGGATGGTGCTGCCCAATGATATTCTTGTTTTATCTCTGGGCTAAATGCTGGGGCAGCTGTGTGCTTTGGCACGGTGTTCAGTTCCTCCTTTGGTGTGCTGCATATTAATCCTTTATTGAAGTAATTAAATGCGTGCTTAATGGCAACGGGCTGGCTGGCTGGACGTACAATTGAATTAGCAGTTATGATGGGGAACGTGCTGCACGATGAACTAGACGCAATTACTGTAGGCATTCCTCTCTCCAAGTCAAATCTGGCTACATGACACGACTTAATTAGAGGTTGTTAGCTACACTGGTAACACGAGCCTCTTGTGGGTGCGTGCTTTAGTTAGAGTGCCTGTCTCCTGTGCCCAGTATTCACCCTTCACACCAACCTTACTCAGACCCGTGGCTCTTCTGCTGTGAAGACAAAGTCTGACGTTTCCTAGGACAATCAGGAGCTCACAGCAACATCTTCAGCAATACTCTTCCTGAAGAGTCTCACATCACTGCTCCAGCTCTTTGTCCAGGTGAGTGAGGGTTGAAGCTACGGCAGGACCTGGCAGGCTTTGTGGACTCAGGGAAGGCACGCTTCTACTGTACCAACTGTACCAACAATGGAGCTTTCACATGGAAGAAGATCTGCTCTTCTCCAGGTGCCTAGGAGAACCTCCGATGCCTCCTACAGAGGACGCCAGGACAGACCGCCAAGATTCTGAGAAGCATGCTGATGGCCTGTTTCTCGCCCCTTCCTGCGAGCTGACTGATGTGCTATGCTATGCACTCTTATGAGGACCTTCATAGCTCTTCCTAAATATTAGATAATTTAATGCATAAATAAATAAATTAACTAACCCTGTCCATACTTGGGAATCCCCTGGTGTGCTTTGAAAAACGCTGGTGGCATCTGGCCATGATGGAGCATGTCTTTAATCCCAATTCTCTAGAAGCAGAGGTGGGCAGATTTCTATGAGTTTGAGATTAGCCTTATCTATATAGTGAGTTAGGTCAGCCAAGGTTATGTGGTGAGACCTTGTCTCAAAAAAGAAAAAATCCAAAGCAAACCAAAATGACCACCACCACCACCAAACCCCAAAGTAATGATAATGATGATGGTAATAATAATAATAATAATAATAATAATAATAATAATAATAATAATGATAATAACAAACCCAAGGAACTTATGACCAAATTTCACCCCTATGAATTTCACTGTCTGAGTTAGAACAAGGTGGTTGATTCTAGTTGTACAGAGACCTGAGAAAAAGAAATTAGCTGAAATAGCTTTTCTCCTGAATATTTTAAAATCTGGTCACCACCTTTCCTTCAGTCATGCTTCAGAAACTCTACAGTATTCTGTTTGAGGTTGATTCACAGCCATGTGAGTTATGGTGGTTGTTGGCAGGTGACAATGGGGTAATGGCCCATGGTTGTCTTCATCTGATGGACACAGCTATGGCTTCTTCTCGTCTCTCCGCTGTTCCTGGGTGACCTGGGAAAAATGGTCCTAGGATTTATAAGTCCATCAATTACTGACCTCCCTGATCTGCCCAACCAGCTAGGGCGCTCATTACTTATGGCCCCTGTTTTGCTTGGAGTTATTTACCAAGCAGCCGATCGATAGTCTGCAAGCAGACAGTTGAGATGTGAAGACTTCAGCAATCCATTTCATTTCCTTTGCTCAAGATGGTGGCTGGAAGCCGGAGGGGCAAGGCCCTATAAAGAAGAAGGCACAATCTATTGTCACTTCTGACCATCTGAACTGTCTGTTTTGTTTTATTTTCATTTGAGCATAATGAGCCTAGACTTCTGGTCACCTAGGCTCCTGGGTCTGTTTTACAGCCTCCATTCTCTATCCCAGGGCCATAAATGAATGCTCTCAGCCCTAATGACCACAATGACTTTCCCTGATCATGTTATTGCTCCTTTGGCACATTTATTGCATCCACATGCGCTAATGGATGAGTTTGGATATGTTAACAATTTATATATCATTGGATCCTAAAAAAGAAACCCTACCAAACTAACTCGCCCCCCACGATTGAGTAGCTTTTAAGGAGTATAAATGAATTTAATGCTCTAGAAAGAGCTTCTGTAAATTATGAACATGACACCTATTACATTAAGCTGCATTAAGCATTAATACATCTTCATTACTGGCAGGTTGCCCAAACCTCCAAGGTTGAAAAAGCTGCCTGAAAATGTTCAGTGTGACAGTCACCTAGGTGGAGACTGATGGCTCATTTTTGGGGCCGCAGTGAAGGATGCCTTTTGATTGGATTCTTCTTCTGTTCTCACACAAAGAAACATAAGTGGTGTCCATCAGCATTCCCTAAAGGCTGCTTTCTAATGGGTGGGCAAGAACTTCTGTATCCACAGTGTGCTATTCACTTATAGGGGCTGGGCAAGAACCCTTGAGGATGGAGGGTGGGAGATCTGACTCTTCTTGCTGGGGAAGTTTACCTACTATTACTACAGTAAAGTGTATAGTTAGTTATTAATGGCATTATGGAGAATCAGTCTTACCAGTTCCAGACTGTTCAGTTTGTGCCAGCATTGTTAAGCTTCTCATAGTTCTATCTTATTTAATCTCCTTCATGACCCCATGAGTCAGATATTGTTAACTGGTCCCAGGGTCCTGTATTAGTTGCCCTATGACTATTGTAACAAAATATCTTGAACAGAGTGCCTTAAAACAATAGAATATACCCACCACAAGCCTGGAGGCCATGCGTGTTAAATCAGCTTGATGGAGCATGTTTTCCATGAGCTCTTGGGGACAATTTGTTCCCTAGACCTCTGTCTTAGCTCTGGCAGTCCTTGATATTTCTTGGCTTGCAGATGCTTCTTCTCTGGTTCTATTCCTACCCAGTGCCCCTGTGCCCGTGTCACTCTGTCTTTTAAAATTAGGTTATCTTTTATTTATTATTCAAGAATTTCATCCAGGCTGGAGAGATGACTCAGAGGTTGAGAGCACTGACTGCTCTTCCAGAAGTCCTGAGTTCAATTCCCAGAAACCACATGGTGGCTCACAACCATTTGTAATGAGATCTGGCACCCTCTTCTGACATGCAGATATATAGGTAGAACACTGTTTATATAATAAATAAATAAATCTTTTTTTAAAAAAAGAATTTCATACATATAAACATTGTATCTTGAGTATATCCACCCCAACTCCTTGCTCACACTCCTCCCAGGTACCTCAACATATCCTCTTCCACCCAATTTCATGTTCTTCTTCTCCTCCTCCTCCTCTACTATCTTCTCTTCCTCCTTCTCCTACTCCACCACCACCTCCTCTTCCTCCTTGTCCACCTCTCCCTTCTCCACCTCTTCCTCCTCCTCTTCCACCACCTTCTCTTCTTCCAACTTCTCCTCCACCTCCTCCACTTCCCCTCATCCCATCCTTCAGTTCTTTCTCCCCTTGTTCTTGTAAACCACTAAGTCCAGTTAGTGCTTTCCTGTTAGAGTGTTAGCTTACCTCGTTATCTTGGAGGTGTGTGGGTAACCAAGCTGCAGTGAGTTCCTGAGCACAATGGCAGTGTCCTGTCCAGAAGACAGTATTTCAAAGCAGCACTGCCCCCATCCCCCAGCTCTTACGATCTGTCCATCCCCCTCTCTCAATGTCTGTGCCTTCTTGTAAGGACACCATTCATATTGTATCAGAGGCCATGCTGTTCCAGAATGTCATGTCCCATCTTACTTTACTTACATTGTAATGACCTTATTTGCATATCAGGCCACATTTTGAGAAAAGGATTGAGAGAATGGAGGGAGGGAAGGAGGGAGAGAGAGAAAATACAGTAGTATAAGCATACATTAACATTGTGGCACTTGTAGTTTATTCTTTGTGTGTAGATTCTTAGATTACTCTTGAAATTGCTATTAAGTATGGACAAACACCACAAAGACTCTATTGGTTCAGCTTTGATTAAGGGATTTTACATTACCTCACAGGACAACACTGAAACTGCAAATCTTACTACTTGCTTTGGAGCCAGGAAGTAATTTTTCTGACAACAGTGAAATTCCAGCTGAGGTCTATGCATGTGACAAACTTTTATTCTTTTATTCCGCATTTCCCCACTGACAATAAGAAGATGGACTCTCAGATTGACAGGAAGAGAAGAGAGAAAATTTATGAACATGTGTAGCTGTCCTGAAAGAAGAGTGTGTGACCTCAGCATCGGGAGGCCCAGCTGAGGAGTTGGACCAGCTGGCTGAACACCTGGATTCACATCTTGCTTACTTGTCACCAGTTAAGACATTTACATGATTTCTTTCTGTTTCAACCCTCTACCTCCTCTTTATTCTCCTTTATCCTCCTTTTTGTCTTTCTCTCCTTCCTCCTCTTCCTTTTCTTCCCCCATGTCTAGAAATAGTCTCATACAACTCAAAGCGGCTTAAACTTAGCATATAGCGGAAGATGTTCTTGAACTCATAATCCTCCTCTCTCTGCCTTTCGAGTGCTGGTATTGAGGCTAGTACCACCATTCCCACTCAACTCCTTGATACATAGTGTACAACACTATCCATTTATTTATACTGACTGTTGCTTTAAATATTAACTGAGATAACCTTTGTGAATTAGTTAGAATGCTACTGACATCAGCATTACTTAAAATGTAAAGGAAGTTAAGCTACTTGTGAAACCTGGCACAGGAGCATTTTAGTTTAGTGATAAATATTTTTGACAGCCCCTTTATATTTCAGGTGTGAAGAAAATATTATTCTATCAATAATTCTTGCACAAGTCCTTGGTAAGGATATTATTGACAGAGCTGAGGAGACAGCTGTGTAAGAAGTACGAGGACCCAAGTTCAATCCCCAGAATCCATGTGAAAGGACCAGGCATAAAGGTATGTGCTTGTTGAGAGAAAAAAGTAATAGACAGAAATAGGTAGATTCCTGGGATCTCTAGCTACCCAGATAGGCTGAACTAGTGAACATCAGGTCAGTGAGAGACCCTGCCTCAAAAAAACAAAGTGGAAGGTGACTGAAGAGGAACATCTTCTGGTCTTCTCATGTATATGCACACATGTAAACACACACACACACACACACACACACACACACACACACACACACACACCACCACCACCACACCACACTCCCTGAGGGAAGCTTGTTGTGGGGAGAGGGAGATCCAGAGAGATATATCTTCATGATTTCCTTTGGCTGCTGATTTAGGGTTTGACTTACTCTTATTTTTCCATAATCCTAAGGTGCACTAAATTTTTATTAGAGATTTCTCTGATATTTAAATTGAGACACAACAGCCAACTCGTCTTTTGGGACTGCATTTATTACAGCCTGTGGGTTTTGGTATGCTGTGAATTCATTTCCATTCAGCTCTATAAATGAAGAAGGCTCTCCTTTTACTTCTTTGATAACTCATTCATCACTTAATAGTGTTTTAAAATCGCTATTGCCATTCTTCTTGGTTGCTCATCTAACCAGATGGCAAGACTCGATTGCCCAAGATAATATATCCACTTTAGTTGGAAGACAGAGAGAAATCAATATGGAACTACCCTGCAGTGTTTTCCTTGCTGGATATATCTTATTGTCGTAGAAGGGTGTGATACAGGTCAGTGGAAAGAAAAGACATTAGTGGTCTTCTGCATGGCTGGACCCTTTATACTACAATACTGTCTTAGGGTTCTACTGCTGTGAACAGACACCATGATCAAGGCAACTCTTATAAGGAAAACATTAATTGAGGCTGGCTTACAGGTTCAGAGGTTTAGTCCATTATCATCAAGGCAGAAGCATGGCAGTGTCTAGGCAGATGTGGGGCTGGAGGAGCTGAGAGTTCTAAATCTTCATCCAAAGACAGACAGGAGAAGACTGACTTCCAGGCAGCTAGGATGAGGGTCTTAAAGCCCATGCTCACAGTGACACACCTACTCCAACAAGGCCACACCTCCAAATAGTGCCACTTCCTGGGCCAAGTGTATACAAACCATCACAAGTACCAACCTGTCAGGCAAGACATGTCCAGTGGTGGCACAATGGTGTCATGAGTGTTAAGGGTAAGCAACAGGCGGGAATTCATGCCTAGTGTTAAAAAACCTTATTAAAAGTTCACAGCTAGGGAGATGATAGGCCCTACTGAGGAACGTAATGTTGTTATTTAGCCAAATGGTTGTGTTATCAAACTACCTGCTAAATATCTATGCTTTATACTCATAGATATAGGCTGTTGGGGGTTGGTTTGGTACTGTATATACAAATGCTAAATTCTGAACCCCAAGATCTGGTTGCCCCCAGGCAAGAGAATTCTCACATACACTGGCCTTTGTTATATAAACCTTGCCCCCTAAGTTAAATTTAACTGGTTGGTCCCAGTTACTCCCAGTGTTGGGACAGATGTTGTGTCCTCCTCACCTCTGATCCTGTGATCCTGAGGGTGTGTTAGAGTGCCTGGGAGAAGAGTTTCCTCTGGGTGTTGTGGGACTGGCTGCAAAATTTGCACCCAATGTCTGCTTATGGCACTGGCCCAGACAGACCAGAAGCAACCCTTGCCACTGGACTGGCGGAGTTCCTGCATGCCTGGGTCCCACTGGTCCCAGTTACTCCTGGTGCTGGGACAGATGTATCCTCCTCACCTCTGATCCTATGATCCTGGCTAGTGGACTATTCTTTAGGTGGCTATCATGCTAATTTGACCCGTGACTTCATTTAATTCAGATGTTTCTCCATTTTCATTAGGATGACCTGTGTATTGATAAGATTGGGTTATGGAAGTCACCTACTGTTACTGAGTTGGGGGTTAGTCTGTGTCTTTACAATGAATTTGTTTTATAAAATTTGGTGCACTGGTGTTTAGTGCACTTATACTTAAAATTGTAAAACTCTCTTGATCAATGTGAAGTGCCCTTCTTTATCTCTTCCTTGAAATTTCTTTTGTCAGATATTAGAACATCAGGAACATCTGCTTGATTCTTAGTTCCATTTTGCTGAACTATCCCTTTCTATGTTTTTCTGCCCTAAGGTTTTGTCTTAATTATATTTCTATTGCTGTGATAAAATACTATGTCCAAATCAAGCTTTGGAAGCTTCACTTGGAACTTACAGGTCCAGAGAGCTAGGTCCATCATTAACCACTTAGTGGGATATATAGCCCTCCCAAACAGTTCCATCAACTGGGGAACAAGGTATTCAAACATATGAGCCTATGGGGGCCACCATAGGATGTGTTCATCTTTGATGGTAAGGTATGTATCTTGGAAGTGATAAATACGTATAGCCTGTGTTCTAATCCATTGTGTTGTGTCTTGATTGGGAAATTGAAACGAATAATATTTAGAGATATTATCAAAAAATCTGTATCAATTTCTGTCACTGTATTGATTTTGTAGTGTGTGTTTTGTAGTGCATAGTGTTTCTTCATTTCTAATTTACTTAACTACTTAACTGTCCTAAAATGGTCTATTCTTTTGTGTAGCTTCATGGGTATGCTTTTGTTTTTCTTGGAAGATTCTGTGCTGGCAAGTTTTATGAGAACTTGAGACAAGTTAGAGTTTTGAGAACAGGGAAACTCAACTGAGCAAGTGTGCCTTCATGACTGGTGTGTAGGAAAGCCTGTGGGGGCGTTTTCTTGATTTATGATTGTTGTAGGAGGGCCTAGCTCATTGTAGGTGGTGCTACCACTGGATAGTCTGGATGATATAAGAAATCAGGGTGAATGAGCCACAGGGAACAAGCCAGTAAGCAGCACCAGTCCATAGCCTCTGTCTCAGTTCCTTCATTCCTGCCCTGCTTGGGTTCCTGCCCTGACTTCTTCAGGGATAGAATTCGATGTAGAAGTGGAAGCTCATCTCAAGCCCTTTCCTCTCCAAGTTGCTTTTTGGTCATGGTGTTTCATCACAGCCATAGAAACCCTAAGTCTGATTCCCTAAAAACAAAGCTGGTTTGGTTACCAGGAATTGTTTTAGTTTGTTTTTATTGTGAGAAGGTTTTCCTTTTTCAGTTATGACAGTTATGCTGGATATAAGCAGTCTAAGCCGGCAGTTGTCTTTTGGAGTTTAAAATATATCATTCCAAACTCTCTTGCTTTTTAAAATTTCTGTTTCTACTATTATTTTAATCTGCCTGCATTTGTGTATGACTTGGCATTTATCTCTTACAGCATTCAATATATTTCCTTTGTTCTGTATAGAGTTTTAACTAGTACATGGTATTAGGAGCTTCTTTTCTGGTCTTGTCTGGTTTTGGTTCTGAATAATTCCCATGCTGGAAGGGCATTTATTTCCTTAGGTTCTGGGTGTTTCTACTACGATTTTATTGAAAAGGTTTTGTATGTCTTTGCCATGGGATTCTTGTCTCTATTATGTAGATTTGTCCTTTTCATTATGTTCCATTTGTACCTTCTCATTAATTTTTTCCCTGTTATTGTCTGAATGTTTAATTCATCTGTCTTGTGTTCAAGTCCTGAAATTGTCCTGTCTTTGATTGGTGTTGTTTTCTATGAGCTTTTCGTGTGATTTATTAACTTTTCATCTCCAATATTTCAGTTTGACTTTTTTCAGTATTTATCTTTATTAAATTACAGTTTCATATCATGTATATTCACTTTCTTATTTCACTCAGCTACTTGTTTGTGCTGTCTTGGAATTTATAAGAGTTTATAGGTGTCCCCATTGGTTTATTTGAACATGCTTGTAAGCATTGTTCTGAATTCTTTGGGAATTAATTGAATTCATTTTCACTGGAGACCATTACTGGGATTTGCATCTGGGGTAAAGTCATTGGTTGTATTTTCTTTTTAATCATGCTTATTTATACAGTAGAAATATTTTCAGTATCCAGGAGAGAAGAGCTGTAGAAGTGTTAAGATGTTGTTTTTCCCTGCCAGATTGAAGGCCTGGCTTAGGAGTTGACAACCCAGGTGTTGAGGGGAGGAGGTTCAATTCCTACTACTATTCTGAATGTATAGTACTGTCTGAAAAGAGTCTCCTTCCCAGGGCGCCTGACTCTTAGAACAGTAACCACCAAATGAAAGTCAACCACCATGTGAGCTCTAGTTATTCAGGAAGGATAGGAGGGGATAAAAGATTACAACTATTTGATAATATTGGGGCACTTGAGAAAAAGCAGAGAAAGGAAAGATAGACAGAAGTAGGGATGGGCAGAAGTGGGCAGAGATGAGGCTTATCTGGCTAAAGATAGAATGAGGGGTGAATGAGTTTAAGGAATGCAACTGGGTATCCTAAAAGTATCCCAGGTCTCTTCAGTACAGAGATCCAAAAACCAAGCCAACCCATGCCCTTGGTTAGCACCCACTGAATGGAAAACAAACACAAAAATAATAGAGGAAATAAGAGAACACAAAATAAAAAAGAGAATGGGGGAGAAAACCGAGCAAGAACAGAACAGGACAGAGGTGGCTTGCTAAGTGGTGTTGGCTATTAAACAAAGGAAGAGTAAATGTGAAGAAATGAATGTTGTGTGGGGCTGGAGAGTCTAAATCCAGTTTCTCATTTCCTCAGTTCTCTGGCTACCAGCTGCTAGCCACTCTCCCAGGCATTCACTGGGAGGCTGGGTCGCTGCAGATGCTGGTCCCTCTTATAGGTTGGATGTAGATGGTGGCCCAGCCCATTTTGGAATCAGCCTCAGAGGTCCAGTTACAATGACTGGTCTTATTCCAAGGTCATCCTTGTGCTGTGCGTGTTGCTTAGAACCTAAATGTGTGGTCTCCTGCAGCCTCTGGTTCTGATCCAGTTTTATCTCTCTGAATACTATGCAGTTCAGACGCAATATCTTTCTGGGAGTATGCACGCTTTCTCCCCTGGCCTCAAGTGCAAGATATATAAATAAATAAATAAATAAATAAATAAATAAATAAGTGTATATGTATGTATATATGTGTTACATATATGTGTCTCTGTGTGTATGTGTATTAAACTAGTTGAGTACTTCTTATTGCTTTAATTTTCTTTGCATTTCTTTTCTTTTTAAATTTCTTCTACATTCCATAAGCACTTTCCTTCATTATTACACAGTCATATTAAATAGTATCCATGTCTGTTTAATATATTAGCATATAGGTGGTATATTAATATTGTGTAGCATAATAAATTATCAATTTTTTTGGATTTTTGGTTATCCCTTCTTTTCACTGTAAAAAAAACTGCCCAGATTCTTTTGTTTTTGTTTCTGTTGAAGTCACAGGATCTCACTAGGTAGCTCAAGCTGGTTTTTAACTCATTATGTAGTTCAGCTTGGCCTCAAACCCTTGGCCTATTCTACCTCTGCCTCTCAAGTGCTGAGATTACAGGCATTGTCCACCACACCTGAGCCTACTTTATATTTCAGCATTACCTGACTGGTCCTCACAAGCAGATATCTGTTTTATGAATTTGATTTTAAACAGGAATATAGTCTTTAAGAACAATAAAAATAATTTCAATAAGTTATCTGACTTTACAAGTCTTGGTATCAAATGATGTGCTTTGAAACTTAATTAGGAAATATGGCTAGATATATGACTTCCAATAGCAAGTTGTGTATCTTTTAAATAAGAAAGATAATACATGTCATTCTTTAGCATATAGGTAGTATATTAATATTATGTAGCATAATCAACTATCCATTTGCTGGAGTTTTGGTTATCCCTCTGTTTAACCATAATGGCCCAACTTCATTAGTCACTAAATTATTACAGATTTTTGTTGCTGTTTTGGTTGGTGTTCTTAAGGATCAACATTGCTC
The DNA here is from genome assembly GCF_008632895.1 of Mastomys coucha. Classification (NCBI taxonomy): domain Eukaryota; kingdom Metazoa; phylum Chordata; class Mammalia; order Rodentia; family Muridae; genus Mastomys; species Mastomys coucha. The sequence goes on from NW_022196905.1 coordinate 93,419,522, forward strand.
TTTAAATCTGGCTCCAGGACATTCAGAAGATGTTGACAAAGTGGACAGGGACTACAATGTTTCTGCTTGGTCATTAATTGATATAAACATTTTCATATCTGTTCCCAGTCCCTTTTCACTGTCTGCAGATGCATTTAAAATGTATGCATATGTAGCAACAGAAAGGAAATAATGTGTAGACTTGAATTCTTGTTTCACTTGACTCTGTAATGCCCTGTGATATTGTATTGTGAAATATTCTTTTTTTTTTAAGATTTATTTATTTATTATATGTAAGTACACCATAGCTGTCTTCAGACGTACTAGAAGAGGGCATCAGATCTCATTACGGGTGGTTGTGAGCCACCATGTGGTTGCTGGGATTTGAACTCATGACCTTCTGAAGAGCAGTCGGTGCTCTTCCCCGCTGAGCCATCTCACCAGCCCCGTGAAATATTCTTAGAAGGTACCACTTTGAATGACTAGTTGGTGTACTGCCTTTGGAATATGACATAATAAATTACCCATTTATTCCCAATGTTTGCTTTACTCCCATCACTTTCATGATGGTTTGGTGAAGAATTCCCATTTACCTGACCCACTATCTACATTTTCCTGGGTTTCAGTCTCTCTGCAGAGGTAATCACTTTGAGAGGTTTGTACTTTTTAAATCAGATGCTGTACACTACCCAGTTAACACTCCTTATGGCTCTCATTGTCTTTATCTGTCTTCCTTTCATTCCCAGGGATTAGAACTCTATTCTACAAGGATCCTGGGGTCTGGGCCAGGGCATGGAATGTTGTAGAGGCCAGTGGTTTCTGCCTCAGCTCCCTGGGGTCACGTCTTTACTTAATCAGCTACACAGTAGATGGCTTCATCTCCTCTAGCCATTTTATTAGTCCCAACATAAGCGCTATAACACCTACCTCATAGACTAGCTGTGAGAAATTCATATTAGTTCAAATAAATAGTTTAGATAAGAGGTTAACACACGATAAACATCAAAACATACGGAGGACATTGTAAAATGTGCCAGAGACTTTATAAATAATAACAGGTTTAAAATCCCCTGAACTCACTACAATCAACTTTATTTTGTAAGAGGAATGGAGTCATAGAGGGGTGAAGTAATTAGTCCAAGGTTACCTTGGAGAGCGGCAGAGCCCACACTTAAACTTCAACACACTGACTCTGGAGCTCACGTTTTTTTGTTTTTTTTCTGAGACAGTTTCTCCAAGAGTAGTCCTAGGTGTTCTGGAATGTACTATTTAGACCAGGCTGGCCCTGAAATCACAAAGAGCCACCCATCTGTACTTCCCCAGTGCTGGGATTAGAAGCATATGACAAAATACACAGCCTTGGAGATCACAGTTTTAATTTCTACCTTGTAGTAATTAAAGTGCTCAAAGCATTTGAAAATTTTTAGAATACTAAATATATGGAAAAAAAAAACAGTAAAAACCTCCTTGATTCCTTTGGGTTTAGTTATAGAACTGAATCAAGTACTTGGATAGAAATGGTAATGCTGAGCAGTTTGAAAGCTGCTAGTACGTGCAGGGAAGATACTGAAACAAACTTGATGTGTCAGCCTCAAACATGCGCAGAATCCCATTGGACGGTCAGGACTGAGTAACAAAGGTGTGAATAATTAGCGATTTTAAAAAGGTTGCTATCATATTCCCAGTCAGTCAAACTAGAAACATCTGTTCATTTCACAGAGCCTTGCTTGGAAACAGCACCTCAGATTTCTACTTCGTCAACAGCTTTGAACTTTATCGTTTGCGTTCTCACTCTTCCCGGAGTTCCTCAATATGGCGATTATTAACTGATTGTCTATTGCCCTTCAGGCACCATGGCAAACGCTGTGAACGTAGTAAACAAAAATCCATGAGCAAAACTCACCTTATTGCTGTGTGTGTGATGATTCAATAAAATAGTACATGCCTTAGGACGATGAAGGGCAGATGGGGGCTGGACAGGAAGGCAAAACTGCATAAATACCACCGAACCGAGGCTTTCGACTCGAGGGTCATGATGTCTTCAGAGAACTAGGGAGCTACAGTTTCAATGAAAGGTGGAGCTGGGAGTTGCTTCCTGGTGGTGCAGGGGCAAGAAGAGGGCAGAGTAAAGGGAGGTTAGCATCTCAAGCAGCAGCCTTTAAGCAGGTGTAAGGCAGTCTCCAGGGAGCATCAAGAACGTCTAAAGACATTTCTTATTTTCCACGACATGAGCTACTGGAATCCGGGATATGGGAATCAACGACACTCCTAAGCATCCCTTGGTGCACGGGAGAGCTCCTGACTGCAGCTTGCTAACCGACCCACAATGCAGTAGTGTGGAGACCATGAAGCCTTGCATGAATAAATATGGGAAGAAGAGAGGCATCCTATGATGGGAAAAGAATCCTGCAGGGAAGGGATCCTGGAGGCCGGGGAGGGTCCTGAGGGTAAAGGGGGGGTGTCTGGAAGTGAGGGTGGTCCTGGCGGTGAGGGGTCTTGGGGGTGGGGTTCTGGAGGCAGAAGTGGGTCCAGGAGTTGGGAGTTCCTAGGGGCAAGAGCTCTTGGGGGTGGGGGAGTCCTGGGAGTAGGGGTGGGAGTGGAGTCTTGAGGACGAGGGTCAGTGTAAGAGGGAAGTTACAGGGATAATAGAGAACCATTCTGAATACCAAGTCTAGCCAGGAGCACAATGGCCTAGGTGAGAGTTTGCTAGATGAAGGACGCCCACTCTCTGGAAGTGGTGAGGGATGAGGTAAAATTACAAATGCAGATAGAGAGATGCATGCTTCTCCCCTTCTGCAGGAAGAGAAGGTAAAGGTCAACATCCGTTTTTGACCCATTGTGCCACCTTTTCAGACTCTGAGATGTGCATATTAGATTAGGAACCACACAATGCAGTCCGTCAAGTCACAAAGAATTATATTGCAGCACATGGCTAATCAAACTTTTAAAAATCAAGTCAGCGATGTAATGATCTCTGTGGGACTTTCCTAAGACACTGTGATAACAACTAGTTATCTGGTTGATGACTAGTATGGATTTGGAGTAATGACGAGGTGTGTAAATGACATTTTGAGAATTCTGCAGCACTTATAATAGAATTTGAAATCATTTTGGCTTTCTCTCAGTGTGGGAACCACGGACACAACTGTCACCACCGGATCCTGCCCACTCTCCAATGGAGGCAGTGCTCAAATTTACTTAAAGATTGGTGAAGATTAAGGCATTATTCTTTTCATCCAAGTTCATGGACAACGGCAATTTTAAACAGGTCTTAGGTCATGGAGATTGTCTCCTTGAGACTCTGGCCACCAATTCCATGTCCTCTCTCACTTGTGTAGACTTTTCTATCCTGACATCAATTCTAGATTTGTAAAGTTGTGTGGGATCTGATCATAACCATCTGCTTTGAGACTTAGAGTCTCGACTGACAGGAAGGACTGTCAAGTTGACTCAAGGGCAAGTTAGGCAGTTTCTGGAGATATTTTGCTACTTCAGCCAGTTTAGCAATCGCTGATCTGTCTGGGAGAGCGAGCCATACAGGATACTGTGCAATGCTATCTCTAGAGATGAGTGGGGAAGAAAGCCAGAAAAATGTTCAGAACTGCTCTGGTGGAGGGGGGTCTTGGGGATGTGAGAATGAGTTAAAGGAGATCCACGGAAAAAAGGTCTGGAAACAGTATGGAGGTCAGCTAAGGTCAGGAAACCCCAGTCCTTTGTGGCATCAGTCTGTGGGGTGATGTGACTCTCACTAGCTGGGCTTGGTCCCAATGGTGTAAGGCAAAGAGAAGATGGATTGCAGGGAGGAATCCAGTGTTGGAGGTTGGTGGTGGGGGGCACATGGCAGAAGACAAAAGGTCTGAGGAAATTGAAGTCCTGACAAGAGGCAGGTTGAAATGATGACTATGGGGCCCTAGCTTGGTAAGGAAGGAAATGAAGTCAGAGGGGGGCTGATGGGCTACGGGAATGGCAAGATCAACGGGGGTAAGGTCTCATTGAGGTCCAGAGCTGGTGAAAAATTGGACTAGGGCGTGAGATCTAGGCCTCCTTATTTTCATGCCAGCCTCTGCATGGTTGTAATTAGTTAGGTTGCTGTCTGGCCCTCCCTTGGGTACATTTTAATGACTAAAAACATTATTATAAATGGCACTAAATGTGCCATTAAAATACTTCTCCTCTACACTCAAGTGTGCCCAACAAAACACAGGCGACTCAATCGAATACCGGAATGAGAAAAGAAAGAAGAAACACAGGGAGTAAGCCAAAAAAAAAAAAAAAAAAAATCCTTTAGTCACCTTTGGTAAATTGCTTAAAACCATTAAATAAATTAAACTGCTGTGGGGGCTTCATTTCACAGAGCTCCAATTTAGCAATTACTATTCCTGTAGCAAAATCAATAAAATATGCATCTAAGATCATACAGAGAAAACAGGTCCAGGGACTTGAAGTCCTAAGATAGAACTAGCTAATTAACATGTATTGGGCCCAGCACTGAATAGTGCTTGTAAAATGTTGTTGTTGTTGTTGTTGTTTTAGTACTTTTAGGTTTTGAATTGGCTATGATACATGTTTCAAAATCAAAATGTTATAAAAGGTACCTACTGAAAAGACTCAATCTCCTCTCCTCTGTGCCTACCCTGTGCCTTTTCATACTGCCATCTTATTCTTCCAGCACTTTCTAATCTACTGGGAGTGGATACCTCTGTTGGATTAGAAACATTTTCACATTTGTATCCATTCCCATTGGCTCTTTTTGCATAGAGGTTTGCACACCATCAATATTGTAAGCACTGTGATTTTTCTTTCCCACTTAACAATAGATTTCGATCATCTGCATGCCTGTTTGTAGGTTTTATATATATATATGTATATATATATATGTATATACACACACATATATATATACACACATATATACATATGTATATATACACATATATATGTATGTAATTATGTATGTATATATTTATAGCTCTATAGTTTTCTATGTTGCCAATGTATTTAATTTATAACCATCATACCTGGGCAGTTTCCAAATTTCCCACATATTTCATGAAGTTAGTTACTTTAGGCACACGTTTATCTACAGATTCAGTCTCAGATGCAAGGCATTTGCAATTAATTGGGGAGCATTGTGGGGAGCATTGTTGGATTCTACTCCAAAGACTACACACTCTGAAACTATAATCATGCACATTTTGAACATGTGCCAGGCTGTTGTGGAAATAGGTACAGGGCTACGGGCCTCTGTCAAACCCCAGTGTACCTCATCATGTGGGCAGACAATGGCGGCGTAAGTCACCAGCTCCATCACCTCTTGAATTGGTTTGCATTTAAAGGGTTTTGCCATTTACCTCTTTGCCTGTCACCTACAGTATGTTTGTTAGATAAAGGATCCACATGTAGCTTCTTTCTTTTACATGTGGTCTTTAAAATTTGCCCACACATACTCAGGAAGAGAACGGTACAAAGCTTAGTGTCTCTTTATATATTGCAAGTAGAAATATAGTAATTGAAAAGATGGATACCCACTACACATGGAAAGCTTATCTTTAAATAAAATGTTGTAAATATTGAGTTTTATATAAAATTATTATATTGTCATCTAAAATGAATCAAGTAGAGTCTAAATACTGCTTAGATATTGTCTTTGTCAAGGTTTCTATTCCTGCACAAACATCATGACCAAGAAGCAAGTTGGGGAGGAAAAGGTTTATTCAGCTTACTTCCACATTGCTGTTGATCACCAGAGGAAGTCAGGACTGGAACTCAAGCAGGTCAGGAAGCAGGAGCTGATGCAGAGGCCATGGAGGGATGTTCCTTACTGGCTTGCTTCCCCTGGTTTGCTTGAGCCTGCTCTCTTATAGAACCCAAGACTTCCAGCCCAGGGATGGCACCACCCACAAGGGGCCCTACCCTCTTGATCACTAATTGAGAAAATGCCCTACAGCTGGATCTCATGGAGGCACTTCCCCAACTGAAAACTCCCTTCTCTGTGATAACTGCAGCCTGTGTCAAGTTGCCACACAAAACCAGCCAGTACAGATATCAACTGTTACCTACTTAAAATCCACAAACAAACTCTCATTTAACAAGCAGGACACTTGCAACATTTGTTTTTCTTTTTCTTTTTCTTTTTTTGGTTTTTCTAGACAGGGTTTCTCTGTGGAGCCTTGGCTGTCCTGGAACTCACTCTGTAGACCATGCTGGCCTTGAACTCAAAAATCTGCCTGCCTCTGCCTCCCAAGTGCTGGGATTAAAGGTGTGTGCCACCACTGCCCAACCTTTTTTTTTTTTAAAGAATTACTTATTATTTTATTTTCTGTATATGAGTACATTGTAGCTGTCTTCAGACACACCAGAAGAGAGCATCATATCCCATTACAAATGGTTGTGGACCACCAAGTGGTTGCTGGGAATTGAACTTAGGACCTTTGGAAGAATAGTCAGTGCTCTTAACCACTGAGCCATCTATCCAGCCCCTGCTTTTCTTTAGAAGTCATTTTTCCAATCCACTTTCCCCAAGGAATTTTGTCTTTATGTAATACACTTAAGGCTTGAAGGTTTTGTAGGTTATCATATCATAATTTTCTTCTAAAATATGTATATATGTATATATGTTGACATTTTAATTCAAATTGTATCTAGCTTCAAGTTATAAATATTAAAATATTATTGAGTCACTTTCAAGGCTATTTATAGCATTAAATTAGTCAAAATAATATGCATATGTACATTTAGGTAAATCAATAATTTTAAACAGGAACTTCTATTGAAACGCATTTCTGTTTAATGTCTTGGAGTATTTATTTTATTCATTCAGTTAGATTGTGGTCCAGTGGAGCTGTGAATATTTCGGGATTGTTAGAGTGAGAGAGAGTCACATCCTCTCTATTAATAGATGATAAAAATGTGCAGTAAAACAGAAGAGAAAATAGAGAAGGAAAAAGTTTTATTCTGGTAACATTTCTCAGTTGCCATATCCATCTCCATCTTTATCAAACCTTCAAAGAAGGCCTAATACCAATACTCCTCAAACTATTCAACAAAATAGAAACTGAA
>NW_022196905.1:93430024-93433802 GCF_008632895.1 Mastomys coucha
CCAACCAAGGACTGCACATGGAGGGATCTGATTGTTCAGGCAGCATGTGTATAGTAGAGGATTGCAAAGTAGAATCATCAATAGGAGGAGAGGACCTTGGCCCTGTGAAGGTTCTGTGCCCCAGTGTAGGGGAATGCCAGGGCCAGAAAGTGGGAAAGGGCGGGATGGCAGGTATGGGGAAGGGGGAGGCAACAGGGGTTTGTTTTTGTTGTTATTGTTTGTTTCTTTGTTTTTTGGAGAGGAAACTGGGAATGGAGAAATTTACATGTAAATAAAGAAAATATCTAAAAATAAAAAAAATAAATAAAATTAAATATTTTAAAATGTGAAAAAAAAAAAAAAAAACAGGCCGAGTGGAGTGAAAATAACAGCCACATTGCAGAAGTTCTTGGGCACTGAAGTGTGGGATTGTATAGATATTACATGGTTTAGTATAGTGCAGCTAAGGTGGATTAACTTCATTAAAAATGACTAAAAATATTTAATCTTCAGAAGGTACATTTTTTTTCACTAAGTCTTCTTATACACTATATGACAGCTGATAAGGTCAGAGACAGTCCTGATTCCTGGTGAAAAGGTTCAGAGGGAGGAGGCAGCCTGAAACTTCTGCTCTGGCACTTCATGAACTAGTCCCCAGGAGGCACTAAATGCTGTTGTCTTGTGTCCTCTAGTAAGTGTACCTGGTTTAGTCAGTTAATGTAAGAATTAAATAACATAACACAACTAAATCTACAAGGGCAGTGACACTAAACATGTGAAATCAGATGGGTACAAAAAAATGGAGGGCAACTATGTAACATTTAAAGGTAATAGAGGGATACATCGTAACGTATACCTATTCAAAGAGCTACTAATGCCATTTATAGGTGGGGATGCAGAGTCCACAGGGACTCTAGCTATGTTCTTAAGGTTACTGGCCAGTTAGAGGCAAATTACAGACATGATGTAGACCCAGAGTATACTCCTCATAGCCTCTTCAAATGGGCATTGATACGAGCATGTTCTGCAGACTACAGGACTCCCGCATCATTCCAGATGTGAGATGGTTTGAAAAGCACATTCAGCACTAACTTTAGCTCACAGCTGAATGTTTTGGTCCTTGGCCTGCGAGTGTCTGGCCAGCTCTGTGGGCTAGGGAGAGCATCCTCCTATGTGTGAAGGGCATTCCAAGGTCAACAAAGAGCTTCAAGCTCCATAAAGAGAGCAGCTATGTAAATGGGGGGGTTCTTGTTAAGATAATAAAGCTCAAAAGGCCACTTTTACAAAGCAGGATCAACTGGAAGGTTACCAGGAAAAGCCACATGCCCAGCTGTGCAATTGAACCTCCAGTTTTCATAAAATATACACATACTATAGGGATGTATTTTTAATTATTTTACTTCCAGAAGACAATGACTCCAGTACTGTCAGCCCCTGTTATTAGATGCAAAGTGTCTTGCCTTTTACAGGTGCTGAGGCTGGTAGGAATGGATTAACCAGAAGGCTCATTAAATATATCGCCACTGTTAGCCAAACTGTAAAAGTCTTTGGAGTGTGATACAGTTCCAAGTGTGTACAGTTGCGCATTAATGGCGGAGTGTGCCCTGGTGCATTTCCTTCTTTTGAATAAATTGTGGTATTAAATTCACAGCCTCCCTTCATCAGAAAGGGAAAATGGGTTGACCCTTACATTCCTTGGTGCTGAACTCAAACTTTGGAGGCGCACTTCAAAGCTCTGTAAATAAAATGAGTAACACTCTGGCCCCTTGTGAGGTGGGAGGAAAATTCTCTCTCTGAAGAACACCCAAGTCTTTAAAGAGCAATGGCGAGGTTTAAATAGCTCACTGTTTTTCTTGCTCCAGGCTGCATGCTGGGGTTGTTATTTTCTCTACAGTGCTTGTGCTGCCCTGGCTCCTTTCTCAGAGGCTGGCTGGCGTTGGGGCACCAGGGCGCAGGGCCGGCTTGCAGGTTTGCAGGAGCAAGTTTATTTGTAGTGGCTGGGGCGGGTAGAAGAGTCCTTTATGATATGGGAGGCTCCCTGAGTTTGGAATATCAATGGCACTTCAAAGCAGCAGAGCTGCGAATTAGCAGGCAGCCTTCTTCTCAGGCCCCAGAGTAGGATAAAATAACACAGGGAGATGTGTTCCAAGATAGCAAAAGGGGAGATTTTTCTTCAATGCGATCTCTTGATTTTGTGTTGTGGCAGCCCAGGGCTCCTAGCATTTCTCTGGGCACAATAGGCAGTCATGGATCTGTGTGTGTGTGTGTGTGTGTGTGTGTGTGCGCGCGCATGCGCGCGCGCATAAAACCATTCAGAGTTACCAGACTGATATCCTAAATACAGAGCTGGACCTGTCCCCAGACTACAATTCTCTTGAGATTCGTGCCTGTGAACCACTCACTGCTGATCCTTGGAGAAAGGGTAACTAAAATATTGTATAGCCTAATTTGTTTACTTCTTAAGGCCAGCATCGTATTGATTTTAAGTTTTGTAAGAATTAATTTCTACCAAATCTCCTCCCAGCTGTCTTCCTCCTCTGTGAATGTAAATAAAGATTGTGGAAGCAGAAGTCAAAAGTGTCACCTTCAGTATGCCGTCTGAGTCAGTAGGAGTCGTGCTATAGTGGGCAAACCACACAAGGCTCCATGCCGAAGCACAATGGCGGCCCAGCTCATCCTTTGGCCACGGGATTATGCTTATGTAGTCCCAGGAATGCAATCAGTTCAGCTTGGAACTGACAAAGACCTTACAATTCTGTAAGATTACTTGTCAAGGACAAGTGCGTTTGGATGCGAGGTACTGTCCAAATACTTAGTCCGTGTCTGTACCTCTTTCCATTTGTATTTAAAAGAAAATGAAAAATAAGCCCTGTAGGATGGCTCTGGACTGTGTGAGTACTCGTGCTGGTCTGTGCCTGGCTGGTGGTCATGGCTGGACCGTGACCCACCCAGGAGTGTTTTCCAACGCCTCATGTTTTCCTATTACAGTTTTAGCTGCCCCTCCCCCTCCCACTACTAGGAAAGGTAGAGACTTGGACTTATCTACAACTGAGACTCACCACATTGGCCTCCTTGGCTTCCGAGTTTCTCATTCTGGAGCGGCTTCTTGCTGGTTGAACCTGAGTGGCAGCGCCCTTCGTGGCTGGATGGCCCCTGTTAAATACTGCTACCTGTTGTCATTCATTTCTGCTATCTGCCGCCTCTTGCTCAGAATCTTACCTTCAGGCCACTGCTCACTGAGTGCCACCAGACTACTATTTCTCGAGGACACCCAGTAAGATCTTGGAGGTGTTAGGCTTTGAGTGTTTGGTGTTTTGCATCTTCAAAGCCTAACTTGTACTGCACTGCTTGGTTATCTGTGGCTCTCCACACTAGCCTAGAACAATAAGGTCATATCGAATCTTTTTGTTCATTAGCATGCCCTAAGTATTATACAGCGCCTGGCCTCCAGAAGGTACTTGGCAAATTTTTACATTAATTAATAAACACGAGCCTTGAACTTCATTCATAGTTTTAGATGATCATTAAAATGTCTTGTCCCAATAGCTAAATATAATGAAGTATTGGGGACAAAAAGCACAATGAACAGTTCTTTATGTTTCATTGAGATTCAACAATCATAAACATTTTCTGCTGTATTGCTTTACTTTCTGCATATGGATATGATATTTTACTGAGATATTAGAAAATATTAGGAAATATGGACACAAGACCATTGTTATACCTTAAAAATGAATAATTCCACAAAACCATCTAATATGTAGTTTATATTGAAATTCCACCAATTTTTTTTTTTTTT
>NW_022196905.1:93433812-93452997 GCF_008632895.1 Mastomys coucha
AAATCTGCCTGCCTCTGCCTCCCAAGTGCTGGGATTAAAGGTGTGTGCCACCACTGCCCAGCAAATTTTTAGTTGAGATAAAATCCGTAAGTCATGTAGGACAAAGTTAATCATTGTAAAGTACACAGTTCCCGGGTGTCAACAATTCCCATCTGCTCACCTCCCCCTTCCCCAACCCCTAACACCCGTGTACTTTCTGTCTCTCTAGACTTTACTAATGCTGCACATTTTACCCACAATGAACTCATAAAATATTTAGCCCTTGTGTCTTTCCAAATTATCTTACAGCTATTTTTTTGTAGAAAGAATTTAAAAAAAAATACTAATTTTTTTTCAAAGCAATGATTATTTTGAAGCAAGACTACGTTTTCAGTTCAAGCCTTCCATGTCACCTGCTGCCTCCTGTCAAGTTTCTGCAAAAGAAATTATCCATGTTTGCTGGGACAATTCAGTCTGTGCTTTCGGAAAGGGGCCAAAATTTCTGCCCTCAGTGTTTGGTGATAGTTGGAGGTTTAGGGAATGACCACAAGGCTGAACTTAGGCTATGCCTGGTTTTCTGTAGTTGCCATGCAGATGTAATCTAGCTGGAGGAGGGACAGGAAGCCTCATTGTCAGTGATCTTAATGACAGCCACTATTGGGCCGGGTCAGGTTGGTGTTGATGGCAGCGAGTTGGTGTTGAGTAGGAAACATTGTGCTTCGTGACTGTTCTGCCCAAACAGATTTCTGTTCTGAAAAACCCTTTGCTCTATGAAAGAAAGCATGCTTGAGATAGGCTGTAATAACTCCTCCTTTTAAACTGCCTTCCTTATCCACCCTCTGGTGTTTTCCTAAATGGAGTTCCTGAATTCAGTAATAATTTCAAGGGACTTTTTTGGCTGAATACCTGGTCAGGACTCACTTGTGTTGGTTTGCACTGAACATGGTGCTTCAAAGAGTGCCAAGGTCTACAGACTACCAGCAGTTCGTGGGCATGATATTAAATGCAGCAATGTGCTGTCTAGGCATCTGGTAGACGGCAAGAAGCGTGAATATCCCCATGAAGCCTCACTTTTAGCCCCATTCTCAGTTCCTCATATCCACAAGCTGTTCTTATTTAGTTATAGATTAAGTTGTTTCTCACTGGGGTTTATAGTGGTCTAGGCTACAGAGAACCACTGACATTTAACTGGGCTTTTTCTTTCCATGTCTGGAAAGATTTCCGAGTTCTCTGTCTGAATGAACATACACTATCACCATCTATACATACACTTTACATATACTCTACAAACACTGAATGAACATACACTATCACCATCAGAACTTAAGCCATCTCTCAGCTGGAGGCCGGGAGTGTTTATATTTATTGATTGACTTCCTATCTCTAACAAGTCTTTAAAATGCTAATCCTATAACTTGCTGGGTAATGACTCAAAATTTATAGTAAAAATTAATTATTTGAGAGGTAGCATGATACATAATTAATATTCAGAAGTAGACTTGAGTAAATTTACATGCCAAAATGCCTCTCTTCCTTGGCGATATGACGTGGAACATGGTGTGGCGTAATTTTTATAAAATGATATTCATAATGGGATCTTCTGATTTGAGTTCTCACTAAATGGCATGGTAATGTTTTGCTTCCTGCTAAGCATGAGCATCAGAAGAGGGGAGGGCAGAGAGGTGGCAAGGCAAAATGAGAGGGGAGTTTGTATAGATCTCTTATGACACAATCAACTGAGGCTGTACTAGTCTCCTACGACACGGTCAACCGAGGCTATACTAGTCTCTTTCTTGGCCCTTGTGCCCCAGACACTAAAGTTTATAGTATCCTTTTCCCTGATAACTGGTATTTTCATGGGAGTGTGGGCAAGAGTCTGTGACCTGAGGTGACATAAAAGTGAAATTTTAGTCTTCCCAAGAGCCTCCACTGTGCTGCCTGAGCTTTTAGCTGCTGTGTTTTTGATGAGTGATTCATGAGGAAGAAATACAAATTTTAATCCGATGGGTTAAAATACTCTTCTTGTCTCATCTGCTTTTCATTTGTGTTATTTATTTATCTTTATCAATCACTTTGACCTAATATCATTTTGGGTAAGTTTGGGCATAAATGATCAATGGTAGTGGTATAAATAACAGCCATAATTGGTCAAATAATTGGAGGCTTATTTTGTTTTGGGTGCTGTTCTATGTACTTTAGTGTTGTGTTAATATTAATTTCTTTTAATGTGATCACAGTTATTGAGGAAAGTATTTTTATTCCTGCTCTATAGAGGAAGGAAACTGGAACTTAGAGGAGTTAATGAACCTGGCAAATACCCAGCTGGGGAGATGAAGCCAGATGCTGCTGACCGTGAGGTCTCAGTCCCTAGCCACCGCAGTGATGCTTGTGAGAGCAGCTGACTGTGGGCTACTGCCCTTGTCCTCTCAGGCCTGGCTGGACTGGTAGTAGCAGTTTGTTTCTATACTGAGTCTTCTAACAACAGACAATTCCTATTGATTTCAAAGGGGATAGTGTGTTAACTTAAGACACTTTTGTTTAAAACATTATACTGTACTGCTTCTTGGTGTTTTGTTAATAATAAATACAGGAAAACACTTTTTAAAAATCTGATTCTGTATTTGCTTTAAAGGTACAACTAAGTTTGTTTAATATATTAACATATAGTCACAGTCACATATATACTCTACCATCTGTATCTATCTATCTATCTATCTATCTATCTATCTATCTATCTATCTATCTACCCACCTATCTATCCATCCATCTACATCTGTCTGTCTGTCTGTCTGTCTGTCTACCTATCTCTGTCTCAATTTAACCTACATATCTGGCTGTCTATATCTTAATTTTGTCTGTATCTATCTCAATTTAATCTATCTATGTATTTATCTGCCTACTTATCTATCTATCTATCTATCTATCTATCTATCTATCTACCTATCATCTATCATGTAACCTTTGATATAAACAGCATCTATACATCTGCACACCATCCATCAGCCACACTGTTTTATATGGCAAGCAGATGTTGGGACAGACAGCACCTGCTAACAGAAGTTGATTCTTTATGGCTGCAGCATAGTCTCACCGCTGTGGGAATTTATGTCCCCACTCCCTTGCTGCCCATGGGGCCCAGCAGATCTGTGTTCCTGGTTCATTAGTGCTGCAGTCTGTGGTGGGTCTTGGAGCTTCGATTCAGGAAGATCTGCTTGGTCTGCTTTGATAACGCAGCCAAGAAACTATGGGTTGCAATGTAAAAAAAAAAAGTGCCAGCGGCTTTGCCTCTATGTAGAAAACTCATCTGAAAGCCCCACAGTGGGAGAAAAACACAAGCTTGCTTGTATAAAACCTTACACATCTGAGAAACCAGGTTTAGATAGCTCAGACAAGGGTGGCCTAGTCTGTCTGGCCTCTCTGAACAATACACCTGCATTTGGAGCAACTCCCTCCTTGCTTTTTCTCTCACTGGTAGCAGAAGCTACTAAGACAGGCTTCCACTTCTTGAGAGAGAGGCCAACCTGTTCAACATCCCTATTAACAGTAACTCTGGAGAAGCAACCAGGACTACATCCAGCTATGAAAATGCCATTGAAGCCTCAGTCATGTCTGAGGCTGTGAGTGGCTTTCCTTACTGAGGGGTCTTTGTGACGAGTCTGATTTTCCACTTCTCTGAGTTGACAAGTTCCTAATTAAAACTGTCACATCTCAATGACCATTTCAAGTCTTTACCACTCCTTTCACTTTACATGAAATGAGAACATTTTAGATGATGCACAAGCATGGGATTGAAGTGGATATAAAGAGCAATCCTAAGAATGACTTACTCATATTTTTAAGGCAGCTCATTAGTAATAACATAAGTTCTAAGATACGCCTGTAAAATGATTGCTGGAGAAAGTTTTAATTTGTTATTTCATAGTCATAACTGTCATGGAGTATTTTTACAGCGTATTACTTAAGCTCTGGCTGCCTTTCTTTTTGTATATGCCATCTGTGGTTAGCTCTGAAGCATGGTAAGGAAGAACAGAACAAACCCTGGTGAGAAGTGGTTGCTCTTGGTGACTCCTTCTGAGGCCATGGAGGGGGTTGGGAGATTGGGGGGAGTTCGGGGGACACCTATCTGAGGTCCTGGGAAATACTATCCAAGTGCTCCCACCTTCCAGGGAGAATGCTCCAGCCTATGAAATAATAGAGCAAAGAGAATTTTAAGCAGAGATATCTTATCTTCATTTTTGTTTTGTCCTCCTAATATATGCAAATGAGGTATTATTACAACTCTTGTTTATGGCTTCTTTTGCTCCCAATGGCTTCTGACAAAGTGTCCTTTACTTGGACTTAATAGCAAGGCTTTTCTTTCCTTTACCTATTCTGTTTTTTAAACCCAAGCACCAGCCATATTTATTTAGCATATACACTTCATTGTCTCTTTTTTGTTCATTGCTTAGAAAAGTACAAGATGGCAGTGAAAAAGTCAAACTATAAAAACAACATGAACCTTTCAGGAAGCATTGGTGAAGTAAGGAAAATGTGCTAGTGTTGTCCAGTGGTGGAAGGATTCTTTTTAGGCTGACCTGCTGCTCACTGCCTGTAGACAGGCCACTGCTGCTCACTGCCTGTAGACAGGCCACTGCTGCTCACTGCCTACAGACAGGCCACTGCTGCTCACTGCCTATAGATAGGCCACTGCTGCTCACTGCCTACAGACAGGCCACTGCTGCTCACTGCCTGTAGACAGGCCACTGCTGCTCACTGCCTACAGACAGGCCACTGCTGCTCACTGCCTACAGACAGGCCACTGCTGCTCACTGCCTACAGACAGGCCACTGCTGCTCACTGCCTACAGACAGGCCACTGCTGCTCACTGCCTACAGACAGGCTACTGTTGCTCACTGCCTATAGATAGGCCACTGCTGCTCACTGCCTGTAGACAGGCCACTGCTGCTCACTGCTTATAGACAGGCCACTGCTGCTCACTGCCTGTAGACAGGCCACGGCTGCTCACTGCCTGTAGACAGATTATGGCTGCTCACTGCCTATAGACAGACCACGGCTGCTCACTGCCTATAGACAGATTATGACTGTTCATTGCCTGTAGACAGGCCACTGCTGCTCACTGCCTACAGACAGGTCACTGTTGCTCAGCTGCCTGTAGACAGGCCACTGCTGCTCACTGCCTACAGACAGGCCACTGCTGCTCAGCTGCCTGTAGACAGATTATGGCTGCTCAGCTGCCTATAGACAGGCCACTGCTGCTCACTGCCTGTAGGAAGACCACTTGTCAACCATCAGAATACTCTGTACTCCAGCAAATCTTGCTGGGGATGGGCAAGGATGCTGAAGTAATGTGTAACTTTTTTCTTTGGATTAATCACTTTTTCTGAATTTGTGTTTTCAGCAGGGAAAATCCACTGGAATTTTTTATTTTCCTCTAAACTAACAGTAAATAAGTTAATGTTGACATCTTTAGCAATGAGATCTTACTGTCAATTTTTGTAGGGTAACCAAGAAAAATGGCATAATCCTATAATATTTTGGAGTCTGTTGACCCTTACTGGCCATAGCTCCAAACCTTGTAATCTATTCCTAGCACTGGGCTTTTTATTTGTTATTTTATGATGTCTAAAAAGGGGCATAGTTGCTCTGCTGTAGGATAATTCCATTTAAATACCATATGTGTGTATATATATGTATATATATATCATACATATACATGCATGTATACATATATACACACATATATGCATGTGTTTATATTGTAGAAAACATCCGCAATAGTAGTTTTCATATGATTTTTCATGAGGCCTTTATCATGAGCTCTATTTCTTGTACTCCTAAGACACTGCATAGTTGAGTCATAAAATGCATAGAGATCAAGATAGATCTGACCTGGGATAGAGATCAAGATAGATTTGACCTGGAAGTTTCATTCCTAGTAGCGTTCAGAGTTCCTGGAGGTGCTATGAATGCTGCCAGAGAATAAAAGCAATCACCAACGTTATCCAGCTGTGGACCTTGTGTGTTACAATAATGACTAGTCTATTAAGGTGTCCCTGCTACTGCAACAGTGGCAGGAATGTACAGGGTATAACCAACCACCTTCTGGTTTGATTTAAGGCTCATTCCACAAGATGGTCAAGCTCGAGCTAGGCAAAATCCCAGCACAGAGCAGGGGTGGGATTGAGGGGTGGCATGAAATCCTAGCCAAGGAGCTATTGGTAATCAATATCTTTCAAGAAAGGAAGAATCAGTTTTCTTTACAAGTCTAGCCCTTGGTAGGTGGAATAAGCTCCAGAGGATGCCTACCCACCCCAGGTTATATAGCCAGCACTGAATCAACCTGGACAGGATTAAAAAATGAGAACACAAAGTTGGGTGGGTGTTGAAAGAGGATGTATCGGGGAGGAGTTGGAGAAGGGGAAAAATGATCAAAGGACAATGTATGATGAATGAACTCTTCCAAGGGTTAGTAAAATCTGTATTGAAATAAGTTACATTGTAGAATATCTGCTAAAACCCCTAATTGTAATAGAAAACATACATTACTAGCATATAAATTTTCATATTTTTGGAGGATAAGAAGAACCTACACAATGATTAATTATATATTCCTAAATTTTCTTCAGTGAATTAAGAATAACTTAAATGTATTGACAAAAACTCAATGAAGGATTTTGAGGCCAAAATGAAGGCTATTAGATTCTATCACAAATTATAGCCTCACTTTCTTCTTTTAAAAACTATTTTATTATAAAGCAATCTCTTGGTTTTTTTTTTTTTATATTACAGCATCCATCACAGATTGTACAGAAGGAAAACTGAGAAAAGGAAAATCAAGAAATAAGGTCCTAATTTCTTGTACATATAACACATTGGGAATCATATAAATCAGTATTGGACAACTAAAAGCATAAAATTCAATAGGCAAATAAAGCGAACATGATCATGTCCCAGTGGCTGAATAAAAGAGAGACAGAAGTTACTTAAGAACTTCTTAAGAAGAAGTTACCTAGTTACTTAAGAAAAGTTTCAAAAAAGTAAGGGTAATTGTTAGGGACGGCACTGATGTTGTCACTCTGGTTCTTGGGCAGGGTAGAAGAGTGAGCTTCACTTGACAATCGAAAGTGTTATTTTTTTAAACTAGCATTTTAACTCCTAAGAATGTGTTCCAAAGAAATACAAGTGTCCATAGCAATTTATACCACTTAAGCACAATATTTATAATAATAAAAAATTTAAAACAACCCACAACTCTTACAAAAGGTGTGTCTATTTTGATAATTAATTAGATGTTCATGTTCTGAAATATAGTTTTAAGAATGACATGGTAAAATAGAATTTGACACCATGAAAAAGCTTAGAGTATGTTCTTATGTGAAAAGAAGGGTAGACTACAAGGCAATATCCACAACACGACTCTAATATTGTAATAAAAACACACAAAACATTGGAATGGCAATTGTCACTTTTTTAGGGTGCCAAAATTATACCTGATTGTTACTTTGTATTTTATGCCATTATTTAAATGTTCTATAATAGCCATATTATTGACCTTGTAATATAAATGAAAAAAATAAATAATATGAAAAATGACTCAAATATCTGATTACTTAGTGGCAAATCATTTATGCACTTTGGAACTGAGATTGTCAAAGACATAAACCAGTTGGGTACAATCAAGTTTAGTTCGGGTGGGAATCTGTGATATCGAGGTCTTAGTGGTGGTAGCATCTCCAGCACAGATTTTGTTATTCTGCCTAACAAGGGCTGATGGAGAAGGCAAAGGCATTAGTCATTTTAAGCATTTGGCATATTTCCAAAACACCGAGTCGATTTAATGTAATTACTTTTTCATAATTATCGTCTCAGAAGTGCTTAACTTCAGTTCTGACTAATCTTTAGTCATCTCCTTAGCTTCCTGCTGTGAACCTGGGAGCAGAGAGGACAGTAAATAAACATTTAGGCGCACTGGTTACTTACTATTTAAAGAGAACCCACGGGGATTAGTTATTTGAAGTGATTTTTTTTTTTTTTTTTTTTGGTTATAGAAGCAATGACTATTGATGTCTGTTTTGCTTTACTCATATCATGGTTGCTTAAGTGAGGTCCTCTGGCATGCCAGGGTAATCAGTGCCCCACGAATGGCTCTTGGCTACAAGCCACAGTGACCTCTTGGGGGAGATCCAATAACAATAGCAACAACGTGCCCCAAAACAGAACTGTGCTGAGTCCCAGAGCTCTGTGCTGTGATGTTGCTGTTTTCAACCACTATGGGTAGCTTTGAAAAATTGATTCTTAGATTCTTTTTACTGGGGTTCAAGTGTATTTTTATTTTCCTTTCTAAATTGCCTAAGTCTCTGGAATCACTGTCTTATTTCAGTGGTGATTATAATTCTAATGGACCATATAATGTATGAAATGTCTACTTTTCTGCCATTTTTGAACTATGCAAATAATTGTTTTAACCAGAGTTAAAGTAATATCAGCGCACAAAGTATTTAGTATTAAAAATCTGCATTGTATGAGTTGACTTCATTTTTATTCTTCTAGAATAAAATTAAAGAATAAAATTAAAATACAACTTCTTCTAGAAGTTGTATAAATGTCCAGCTTTTGAATTTTCTGGTAATATTTTAATTTCTATCCTCTATGTCCGTAGACTATTGGTTTATCTGGATTGAGTCTTCATCATAGCATACTATCACATGTAACCCAGGAGTTCATTCTTATGGTTCCATGGAAGCATAGAAAAACAGCTTCTATAAACCTCCCAGGACTTTCAATTTCCAGCTGGGGTGATGGCGGCAAATGATGATGCTTGAGCACGAACTTCTGTTCTATATAGCTCCACCATGAACTTCTGTTCTACATAGCTCTACTAGAGTCACGTACTATCCCCAATCTCTCAACAGAATGAGGCTGTGCTGAGGAAAAAAGGATAGGTAGAGATTTATATGAAGACGTGATGTTTATGAGCACAATACTTCTCAGAAGGCTAGGGTCATAGCCCAGCAGCAGGGTTTTCATAGGCCATAGCTCATAACTACTGCCATCTTCTGTGATAGAGACCTGTGCTCAAAGGAACCTGGACTTGTGTTCAAACTGTCACTGGAAGGATGAATGTTTTGAAGATGGGTTTATGACCCAAAGCAATCTACAGTATCAATGTAAACTCATAAAAATTACAGTGATATTCTTCATAGACTCAGAATAAATCCTAAAGTCTGTTTGAAAATAAGACAACAGATAGCCAATGCTCTTCTAAGTAGAAAGCATACAGCTGGAAACATCACACTACTCACCTCAAAATACACTACAAAAGTATAGTGACAGAGTCAGTGTGGTCCTGAACAAAAGCAGACATGTACATGGACCAGTGGAACACTACAGAAGATTCAGAGGCAAACTCACACACCTGTCGCCATCTAATTATTGGTACAATGGTACAAAAAACACATAGCAGAAAAAAAATAAAGAGCCATGACACTCAATGGTGCCAGTAAAGCTGGCTGTCCTCTGCAGAAAAAACAGATTAGTACCATATCTTTCTGCCTATAAAATCAGCTGGATCAAAGATCTTAATGTCAAGCTGGAAACATTCAAGTTGCTAAAGAAAACACTTCAGGATTTAGGTCTAGGTAAGTCATTTCTGAATAGAATTTCTATGGTGTAAGAAACACTCCCAAGAATTGACAAATGCAATTGCATAAAATTAAAACAAACTCTTGCACAGCAAGAGAAACTGTCACAGAGTGAGCAGATAGCATATAGAATGCAAAATCCACCCTTTACCAGCTTTACTTAAGACAAGGGGTGAACGTCTGTCTGTCTGTCTGTCTGTCTGTCTATCTATCTATCTATCTATCTATCTATCTATCTATCTATCTATCTCTCTATCTCTATATCTCTCTATCTCTCTATCTATCTATCTCTATCTCTCTCTCTCTATCATCATCATCATCTATCACCTATGTATCTATTTATCTATCATCTATCTGTAATACCTTCAAAATTAAACACACAAAACCAACTCTGCTTATCAAAAAGTGGGCCAATGAACCAAACAGTTATCAAAAGAATATATACAAATGAACAATAAGTGTTTCAAAAATTGTTCAACTCTCCTAGTCAATCAGAAAAATGTAACTTAAAACCACCTCTCCCTAGTCAGAATGGCCACCGTCGAGAGAACAAATCACAAGTGTTGGTGGGGATTTGGGAGGAGAGGAGCTGTGTCCATTGTTGGTAGAAGTGTAAATGGGCGCAACATATGGAAATTGATGTGATCGTTTCTCAGAAATCTAAAAATAGAGCTTGCCTATGACTCAGCTATTTCATTGCTGGCATATGTCCACAGGCCTCCATTCCTGCTGCAGAGATGCATGCTTGCATATCCATGTTCATCTCCACCCCTTTCACGGTAGTAAGGGAATGAAATCGGCCCAGATGGCTGCCAACAGATAAATGACTAAGATGTGGCCCATGGACACATGGGATTTTACTCAGCAATAAAGGAGAATGAAGTAAAATTTGCAGGAATATGGATATTGAGGTAATCAGACTCAGAAAGATAACAATGTTTTCTTTCATATGAAGATCTTAACTCCTAAGTGTTCAATGTTTGTGTCTTGCTGGGAGTAAACGTGGGTAGAGGCAAAGAACACAGTAAAGAGCCTATGAGAAGAGGAGAAAAAGCCGTGTTAGGGACCGTAGTGGGGAGGGCAACTCACTAGGTACCAAAGTGGAGGGGTAAACTGTGTTACAAGATGGTGGTATGTGGTGGGGGTGGTTCTCTAGCAGATAGTGAATGTGCAGACAGAAATTCTTTTTATGTTATTAGAAATTCCAGATGAAATATGCTTTAAAATTTTTAAACATCTGGTTTCAGGAGAAAGTGTGACCAGATCAACAGCTGGATGTCTAGATAGATGGCTTACTGACAGACAGAAAGTGAACCCTTTGCCTTGGGTTTTTTATGTTGCTACTTAACACGCTTACTCCTCACTTTTGGGCATGCATGAGCAATTTTCCATTAGCTTGTTTGAGCCATTGCAGCCCTACCACATCCTGGCTCTTTTCTTTTTCTGGTTTCTACTGTAAACCAGCATTCTGAGAAAGAGCCTAGAATGTTTTAGATCAGCAGTTCTCAGCCTTTCTAATACAGTTTCTCATGTTGTAGTGACCCCCAACCATAAAATTATTCATTTGCTACTTCATAACTGTAATTTTGCTACTGTTATGAATCATAATGTAAACATCTGACATGCAGGATATCTGGTATATGTCCTTCACAAAACGGTCACAACCCACAGGTTGAGAACCACCATTGTAGAGGTTCATTATGATCCTGTGCAGTGTTGCAGCCTGATTTTTAGCCAACCTCGGGTGTAAGGGAAGAACGTTTTATTTTCTCATTGCTACAGTGGAGCAGGTAACATGTTTTTTTCCACCTAGCTTTCTTTCTTTCCTATTTTCCTGGTTGGCAAAGGTTATGTAGTTTCTATGGAAAAATAGGACCCAGCTGTCCTTGAGTGGGTCTGTCAGAACAGAGATTCATGTTTAGCAGCTCGTTCATGGTGCCTGCACAGGTTTGGTGACAAATTACACATGGGATCCTTTTTAGAATGGTAGGACGTCTTGAGCATTTCCAGCTAGGATGAGTGAGAAAACTTTAACATCTCTCGCAATGTAACAAGAGACAATGATTTTAGGTCATAAAATAAGAAGTCATTTCTGAGATCCAGAGAACTTGGAAAGGGCAATTTTATAAATTGCAGTCATGCTGGGAATCGGTTAATAAAACAAGGGGATGCTTTTAGGGGTGAAACGTGACATCAATAAAGACTTCGAATTGTGTATCCCTCTTGACTTCGGCTTTCTCCACACCATGTCTTCTTAATACCAATTATTTAGGAATAAAAAGTCTAGAGTGTTTCTCTCTTTTTTTCCCTTTAAGTTTCCCGCAGTTTCAGTGAATGTACTGTTAAGACTTAGGGGGGAACAGTGCACCGTAGCAAACAAAAATTAGTTCTGGGGAAACAATAGCTGCTAGTATTGATATCAGTTCCCTGAGGAGACAGGTTCTTTCTGATTTCTAGGGGTTCTTCATTTCCATAGCTGATGTTAAAGCCTGGAGTTTCTGGGCCAGGAGTGGCTGTGTGCAGAGTCATCTGCCCCTGGGAAATGAATGCTCCTAGGTTTCCTGAATACTTGGGCCTCCCTCTCCTCCTGCCCCTCACTTAGCTGTCTTTGTAGGCCAAGAAGCCACCCAGAAGCTGTAACTACCAGCAGATTCCCACATGACAAATTCGTCCTTTGTGAGGATACAATTGACCTGTCACCCCATCTTTACAGCTAATTAGCTCTTTAGTAAGCAATGGCTGGTGTCAGAGGTCATCTGATACCTGATTCTGGTAAATTGACCGTAAATATGACTGTCATCTGTATTTGCTGTTCACAACACTGCCTAGTGACCAGATTTCAGCTCTTTTCTCTGGATCTTCTGCTCCCCTTTGTTGGCAAGATAAAGTTTCCGAGTAATGCTCCCGGGCTTATTATACCCTGAAATTATAGGCTTGCCGCTCCACTGGCCTTTTGGTCATGCCACCCATGGGGGCACATCAGCTTCCAACAGTTTCCCAGAGCTTCTTTTGTTTCCTCCTCTAATGAGAAGGACACCAGAGGAACTCTTGTCCTGATTCTGCTGTTACTATTTTCACTTGTAGAAACGTCCTAATGCTTTCTAACAATTACACTAGCAAGGCCAAAAGCCACTGGTAATTACTGAGTGTTTTGTGCTTTGCCGGACTCTACACCAAGAGTACGCCAATTCTAAGAAGTGGATGTGGAGACACTTTTAGTGCCTAGAGGAGGAGGAAACAGGTTTGGAGAGATTAAACTTTGTATTCTGAGATTATAAGGTAAATAAAAAGATCCAAGCTTTGTTGAGGTTAGCCTGACCTTTGATTTAGATCTCTTAGCTCCTCCACTGGTCAGCCTGAAGGATGTAGTTATTAATATACTTACTGGGTATAGTTTAAATAACTAATGTTACTTATTTAAATATGGGGCAAAGTGAGTCTGGATTGTCATTTTCCATGGGGTCTTAAGAGTCAGAGTTATCCAGGAAATACAAAATGGTGACAACAGAAGCAGGTAGAGATTGACTTAAGGTCTTGTTCAGAGGCAGATAATCTGGAAGGAGAATGACAATTGGAATGGATGTATGGCCATCTGAGCAGTGCTCCTCTGTGCTCCTCCATAGTGGTTCTACTGGGAAGCCCAGGGTGGCATACTCAGCTGCTCACGTGTGTCTTGGAGGAAGCATGAGGCAGCCCTGTGTTACATGGGAATAGATGAGAAGTATGAAGCTGTCGAATCAGAGAGAGTGAACAGTGAATGCGACGTGGATTCACACTGTGTAGTTCACCCCACCATTTCTGCTTGGTCAAGGTTCACTTGTTTCTAAACTCCAAGTGGATTTTCAGAGAATTGAGTAAACTTCTCCTCTCCCCTCCTCACCTATATTCTGTCTTGCTCCTGAGGGAGAGTGTAATGAGGAGGCCTTCTTGGAAGGCATATTAAAAGGATTAGGTCATCGATCACTAATGAGATGTCTAGGATTCAGAAACAAGTAGACAGAATCTCAGATCTTAGTCTAGCCCAGTTTGTGCATGGAAGGGAAAGGAAATCAAAGACTTCAGACACTGCAATTTCCTTTATGATGGATTGAGCAGATACAGTAAGAGCGTGGATAATAATAAAGATATAAAATGAGCAAGAGTTTGCTTTTGCATTAGAGCAGACCAGAACCGGATGTACCTGACTGCTGTATAGATTGAGATTGCAGTCTTAAAAAATATGAGAGATTCGGTATGCAAATGTGGGAGCAGGGCATAATCAATCAGCGTCCCCTAAGTGTATTGAGTTGCCTAGGTAATATAGTCAGCACTGTGTGTCATGCCAAGGATGACACAGTCTTTGACCTTATCTAGACAGGCAAAGTGGGTGCCTAGAAGACAGAGGGGAGGACCAACCGCTTCATCATGAAGCTACAGAGGAAGAAGAAAGGTGACAGCGACAAGGAAATTTAAGAAGCCAGCTTGAATTAAGCAGAAGGAGATTTGTATGGGAATCAAGAGATTGGCACCTGGATTTTTTCATGACAGCTGGGTGACATTGAGGAAACCAATTTCCCTCTTGGGTTTTTTTTTAATTCTGTCTATAAAATAAAGGAGATAGAGAGGCCAACCTCTGGTATTCCCATAGCTGATATTCTGACATAAATCATTGGATAACTCCTTCCCATAAACGGAATTAGAAAGGATTAATTTTGTGTGTGTGTGTGTGTGTGTGTGTGTGTGTGTGTGTGTGTGTGCTTGCTGGCACATACATATGGTTGAAGGTATGAGGCTTAGAAGGACTCTAAGGGGAAATAGAAGAGAGGATTTGTTTAGAACCGGATGTAGAGAAGTAGAAAGGAGGTGTGTTCAAATGTGACAACAAGGCCAGTCACTCTAAATCTCAGCTCCAGGGCATGAGAAACAACTGCATTACTATTAGCAAATCCAAAACCCAGGCTGCCATTTTTGTTTTTTGTCTTTCCCTTAATAATCACATCTAAGTCCATAAATAATATGTGCTCAGATCAAGTGACTTCTCTTTCCCCCATCAACATTAACTTAGTTTAGCTGTGGGAATATCTCTCTTAGATGAAAACCATGTTGAATCTATTTACTTTAGAGTTAAGCCCCCTTGAAGAGCCATAGCCATCTTTAAAATTATCATTGGATCCTATCACCAAAACCCCCAAACCCTTTCAGGACTCTGGACTGCATCTAGAGCACAAGCCATTTTCCTTCCCCTTTTCTGTACAGGGAAACAATGGTCCAGCTTGCATGGAGCATAACATCCAGCCTCTTCCATCTGGTCACTTTCTTCTCTCTGGGTTCTGGGTTTTATAAAGTCATGGCACCAATGTTGTGTTTTATAAAAATAAAGAGGCCAGAAATATCTTTGTTGGAGGCATGATATGGTGTGGGGGAAGGGGGTGCCTCTGCGGGCCCATGCTGAGGCATCCCTTCCCTCTGAGGGACCAGCCATATGATAGTACAGTATAGAATAGAGTTTATTCAGGGAATGGGGGGGAGTTTCAAGAAAGGCATATATATATATATATATATATATATATATATATATATATATAGAGAGAGAGAGAGAGAGAGAGAGAGAGAGAGAGAGGAGTAGAGGCTGGGAATGGGGAGAGAGGGAGAGCAGGAGCAAGAGGACTGAGCAAGAGCAAGAGAGCAGGAGAGTGAAGAGTGGGGAGCAGTCCCTTTAGTCAGGCACACCTGGCTGTTGCCAGGTAACTGTGGGACGGAGCTTAGACTAAATGCTGACACTGGTCCCCATTGGCCTCTTGCATATCCTGAGATATTCCAGCACACTCTTGCCTTAAATGTTTTACATGCATTCTATTCTTCCTGTATTTTTTCAAGTCTGTGCTCAAAGGTCACCTCCTGTAGGAAGGTCATTTAAGATCCTGCATAACTATACAATACCCTGCCTCATGGAATCTGGATTCCATAGTATATAGTGCAATTGGAAATTGCTCTCCATACTTACTGGCTTATTGCCTATTTCCCCTCTAAGATATAAGTCTCCAGAAAGTAGGCAACTATTTTGCATAGTTCATCTTTGTATTCTCTATCTTTATAGCAGGCACCCAGTAAGTATTTGTTGGGGAAGCGAAAGGATGACTAAACTAAAAGAGCAATATAGCAGAGTAGTGTCAGACCCATAGAGCAATGCTCAGGCAAACAAATTTAGGTCCTAGCTTGCTCCTTCCTCAACAGCTGAGTGATCCTGGGGAGTTACATAGCCTTCATAAGCTTTGAGAGTGACACAAGGAAGAAGGTCCCCATAGTGTCATGTCACTGGATTGCAAAGTATACTACCTGAAGTACATACAGTGAATCTCCCAAGTTCAGAACCATAGAATTAACTCTTTTTATTTTGACTATGGCCTCCTAATTATTATTATTATTATACAGTTATTAAGGCAATTTTCATATATATGTATTCACATACACATATATACTTATATATACTTATATGTGTGTGTGTGTGTAGTCTGGGATCATAAATGAGAGAAAATATGATACTTATTTTTCTAAGCCTGACAATTTTCTTAATATGATTATCTGTGGTTATATCAGTCTTCCTGCAAATGACCAACTTCATGTTCCTTTATGAATATAAAAATCCCCTTGTGTGTATGAATTCCACCTGCTGTTTCATCTGTGGTTGGACAGCTTAGTTGTTTGCATAATGCAGCCATATGAATAGTTCTGCTGAGGTATTGATGTGTGAGTATCTCCATGCTGTGTTGATTTGGAGTCTTTTGGATAAATACCAAGAAGTAGAATGTCTAAGCCATATGGCGAATGCACTTAGAAACTTTGGTGGATATCCAAGCTGCCTTCCAGATACAAACTGGATAGATGCAGTTTGCATCCCTACCAGTGGGGGTAGGTTCTCCCTTTGTCCTCATCTTTGCCAGCATTTGTTGTTATTTGTTTTCTTGGCGACTGCCCCTCCAACTGGGGTGGGCACAGTTTCCATTTCTGTGCATGTAATGGCATTTTCTTTAGGACATCCAAACCTAGGTTTAAAGAACAGATCCCAGTGAGGAACAAGCAGCATTTGAGACATGAAGGAACCTTCCCTCCCCCATTCCTTCTGACCTCCTCTCTAGTTCTTCCTTTATCTCCTTTCTTCTCATCTTTCCTTATGTCCCCTGTGTTCTGTTCACTCCTCCACACCGTTCATTTATAGAGGTATTTATGTGGTTATAGGCAAGTGGTAATTATACATTAGATAAAAGGACTCTTTTGTTGTTATTGTTAACATTTGTTTGTGGCCAGAGTCCAGTGAGAGCCAGGCATGCAAGCCTGGAGGCATGGAGCCACTGTACCAACAAACTGGTACACAGGATCTGCTCTCATGTGAGATGCCTGGAGACGGCAGGCTGTGCTCTTATTAGAAAATTAAACCCAAGCAAGCATAGGCCAGAGATTCGGTCATCCCGAACTTCAGCAGGTTTTCTTAAGCAAGGAGCCTCCTAATAAATGTCAGGATACCACACTTGTTGACTAGTGTAAGTATGGCCCTGTAGGAGGCCTCCAGAACTTCTAGAACTATGCCCTACCAGGGAACAGCCAACCAACAGGAGAAACTTCTTTCATTGAGGACTCTGATATCACCACCATACCAGTGGATGAATGACTACACTTTAGCTGTGGACTCTGACCACAAATAAATGTTAATAATAACAATAAAAGAGTCTTTTCATCTAATATATAATTATCATTCCCTATAGCCACATACATATCTCTGTAAATAATCTAGAACATTCACCAACACATAGATGGCATCATTAGAGGTGAGCACAGTTCTCTGAGTAGGTTTGGCATGGCAAAGTTCCCAGTGAGGAACAGGGAGAAATCCTTATTCAATAGTATGGCTCCTGTGTTTACATTTGTTTCCAAGCTCTGATCGTGACATTGTGACTGTGAGACCAACTCCTTGGGTGTGCAATCCTTTCTGTTGGAGCTGAGTGAGTCCCAAAGCAACTGCATTCCCTTTTGTTGGTGTTGCAAGGGACCATAGTGGTTCCTGTTGCTAGCTCATTTACTGAACTTGCATGAGTTGAGGCTACCACTACGGGGACCAATAACAGGCTGAAGTGTTTCAATAGAGTTTACTTTTTAAAAAGTAATGTCGTTCTTTTACACAGGAACAATTCTGCAGGGACAAAAATGGAGAAGGAACTGAGGGAAAGGAGGTCCAGTGACAGGCCAAATTGGGATCCAGCTCAAGGGGAGGCTCCAAGGCCTGACACTATTACTGATTCTATTGTGTGCTTACAGACAGCAGCCTAGCATGGCTGCCCTCTAAGAGGCCCAACAAGCAACTGAAAGAGTCAGATGCAGATACTTAAACTCAACCAATCGACAGAAGCTGGGGACCCCTGTGGTTGAATTAGGGAAAAGCTGGAAGAAGCTGAGGAGGAGGGAGAGCCTATAGGAAAATCATCAGTCTCAACTAACCTGGACCCCTGAGATCTCTCAGACACTGAGCCACCAACCAGGCAGTATATACCAACTGATATGATTCTGTTTTCTGCTGGAACTTTTATGTAATGTATGTACTATATTATTATGATGGAGGCTTACAGCCAGCCCTGTGACTGTACTGATTGTACTCTAAGGTAGAGAAGGTCTTCTTTACCTTCTGTTAGATCAATTTCAAGTCTAATTGAGTAGTCTTAATTTCATATTGTACTGGCTGGTTTTGTGTGTCAACTTGACACAGGCTGGAGTTATCACAGAGAAGGGAGTTTCAGTTGGGGAAATGCCTCCATGAGATCCAGCTGTGGGGCATTTTCTCAATTAGTGATCAAAGAGGTAGGGCCCCTTGTGGGTGGTGCCATCCCTGGGCTGGAGGTCTTGGGTTCTATAAGAGAGCAGGCTGAGCAAGCCAGGAGAAGCAAGCCAGTAAGAAACATCCCTCTGTGCCCTCTGCATCAGCTCCTGCTTCCTGACCTGCTTGAGTTCCAGTCCTGACTTCCTCTGGTGACCAACAACAATGTGGAAGTAAGCTAAATGAACCCTTTCTTCCCCAACTTGCTTCTTGGGCATGACATTTGTGCAGGAATAGAAACCCTGACTAAGACAAATTGGTACCAGCATAGTGGGGTATTCCTGTGACAACCTGACTATGTTTTGGGAAGGACTGTGGAAGAACTTTGGAACTTTGAGCTAGAAGAGTGGCTGATTGTTAAGAACTCTGTGGGATGTTCTGTAGGAGCTTGGATGATCATGTTGAGAACAGTGCAGAGATGGAGGCCTGGCTTGTGAAATTTCAGAGGGAAGATTAAAGACTCTTATCAGGGCCATGTTGTTTTGATTGTGAAGATTCTGTGGTTTTGGTTAGCTGGGGCTGAAGTATCGGCTGTGATTAACAAGATACCAGAACTACTGAAGCAAAAACTTTGCATTACTGGAACTATTGATGCTGGTTAGCTGGAGCTGAGAAATTAGCATTGATTACGAAGAGACCCACATCACTAAGGTGGCATCTTATGGGAAGTGTTTTCTGAGAGCACAAAGAGGCTGTGTTCCAGAGATAGCCAAGGTTGTACCT
>NW_022196905.1:93453184-93510925 GCF_008632895.1 Mastomys coucha
GTGCTACAAAGGGCAGAGCTGGAGAAGTGACCAAAGCCCTTAGAGGAGCCCAGAAGATTGTGAGTTGGTTCCCAGAAATTGGTTTTTCTTTTGATTGTGACTGTGCCCTGATATTTTTCCCTCTTGAAGGAAGAAAATATTTTAGTGGAGCCCACAGTTAAGAGACTTTGAATTTTAAAAGATATTGGACATTTTAAATGGATTGAACTTTTAATATGTAAAGACTGTGGGACTTTAGATCTTGGGGATGAATAAGAAAGTAAGAGTTGAGGCTTCATAGTGATGTGTTTATGTGTCAAGTTGACAAGGGGCCATTGTACTGGCTGGTTTTGTGTGTCAAAGTGACACAGGCTGGAATTATCACAGAGAAGGGAGCTTCAGTTGGGGAAGTGCCTCCATGAGATCCAGCTGTGGGGCATTTTCTCAATTAGTGATCAAAGGGGTAGGGCCCCTTGTGGGTGGTACCATCCCTGGGCTGGAAGTCTTGGGTTCTATAAGAGAGCAGGCTGAGCAAGCCAGGGAAAGTAAGCCAGCAAGGAACATCTCTCTATGGCCTCTGCATCAGCTCTTGCCTCCTGACCTGCTTTAGTTCCAGTCCTGACTTCCTATGGTGATCAACAGCAACGTGGAAGTGAGCTGAATAAACCCTTTCCTCCCCAACTTGCTTCTTGGTCATGATGTTTCTGCAGGAATAGAAACCCTGACTAAGACACATACTTTTCATGAAACTCCCAACCAGACTCATTAGCCACCTTTATGGTCTTACAGATAGTATTCATGCTTGCTTAGTATTCCTGTATTTCAGCTAAGTTGGGTCTTCTGGTTTGATCCTGGCACATGTCAAGTTTCATTGATAAAGACTGATTACATGGGACATTTCTCACAGCTTCTATTTACTCTTTCTTGTCCACAGCAATGGACAAGAGGCCAGAAATGCAGATGGTCCAGCTACAAGTTACAAGTGAGCTTCTAGAGTGCTCTAGACTTTGAATGACACCTTTATAATGTCAATCACTTATATTTTAGGTTATATTTATTTCCTCAATCCTTCTTAGCTTATTTTGACTAGAACATTTATTATAAGTATTTTAGGCTTTTTTATTGTTGTTGTTATAAATCAGCAATAGAAAATGATCTATTGCTCTCTCACACCACATCAAGATCAAGGTAGCCATTGTTATTTTACAAGGACACTCATTATGCCTATTATAATGAAATACTATAAACTGGGCAGGCTATAAATTTCAAAAACTTGGGCTGGAGAGAGGATGAGTGGGTAAAGCCCTTTGCTGTGCAATTGTGACTACATGATTTTGAGCCCTGCAACCTTTATAAAGATGGGGAAGAGAATCAACTCCAGCATGTTGTCCCCTTACCTCCTCCACATACAAACTATGGCATATATGCATACCCACACATACTACACACATAGTAGGAGTTGTAGTGGTAGTGGCAGTAATAATGATGATGATGATGATAATAGTAATAATAATAATAAAAACAATAATAATAATAAGTAACCCAGAAATGTATCTCTCACTGGAGGCTGGGAAGGCCAAAATCAAGGTTCCATTGAATTCTGTATGTGATGAATTATCTTTGTTATCTGACAACACTGATTAATATGCAAGATAATAAGAGTTCTAATTCACAGGCTTGTTAGGAAAATTAAATTATATAACTTAAATGATATTCTTAGAGCAGTGCATGATACAGACTGGACATAAATAAAGCTTGGCCTTTGTTACTGGCAAGTTGCTGATGATAGGAATTGCTAAAGTTGAACACCTCCTTGAAGTTGGTCATTAGCCTCCTCTCCCCAATGCCAGGTCTCCAGGCAGAATACTCATGTCCAGCAGTGCACAAGTTGACTTCTATGAAGAAAAACAACTATTCAACAGTTTCATGAACTTGAGAAGTGAGAGTAGTCATTACCAGCTACATTATCTCTTCTCATTTAAGAAATAAAAGCTACTGATACGAAATCATTAGCAATGCAACACAACAAATTAGTGTTTTGGAAATGATGAGTCGGCATTCTAGGGAAACCACTGTGTCTCCCTTAGGTATTATCATAAAGGAAAAAAGTGCCTGGTTGTCAATATCCTCATCCCACATCCCATGATCTGCCTGTGACCTGATCTGCAGACTTCCTGAGTCCTTCCAAGCTCGACAATCTAAAAGGAACTCTTTGGCTATTTTGTAGCTAAGTAGGATGTATGCTTATTTAGCATTCATAAAGCCCTGGATTTTATCCCTAGCACTGTATAAATCAGACATGGTGTTGTATGCTCATAATTCTAGCCGAAGCATTGGGAGTTCAAGGTCATCCCTAGCAAACTATCCAGTTAAAGAGTTGAATTATTCATTCACATTGTATAAGACAGAAAAATCCACTAATGTCTTTCATCTGTAAGGATCTCCCATCTTTTGAGCCCTCCAGGTTTTATCTATGTGTTTATAATTAGCAACTGATACTTAACTTCTTTATGACACTTGATTAATTTGCTCTATACTGATAGTTGCTCTTTGTATCTCATATAGGCAATCAGTATTTCCTGCTGCCCTGGTATGATATAGAAGGCAGAGTATAGATTCTGGAGTCTAGAAGTCCTGGTGTGATGACTTGTTCTAAAACTTATGAACTCTGAGACTTTGATAAATAATATACCTCTTTGAAGTGTAAATGTGTATTCTCATACACGAATGGGAAGTGTTTTCATAAACATCAATTCACAAATTTGTTATGGGAAATTAGTTATGTGTAATGCATACTATAAATAATTCTGTGCAATGAGTG
Organism: Mastomys coucha; assembly: GCF_008632895.1. Lineage (NCBI taxonomy): Eukaryota > Metazoa > Chordata > Mammalia > Rodentia > Muridae > Mastomys > Mastomys coucha. Next base: position 93,455,985 of record NW_022196905.1, read on the forward strand.
CTAATTACTGTGTCTCCTTTCTTACATTTGAGTAGCATTCTCCTGGTCTCTAATTACTGCTGAGACCTGGATTATTCCAGAGAATTCTACTTATATCAAAGGTCCTTCCTACCCTCCTAAGTAGGTGAACTGGACGGAACAGAAGAGGGGAACTAAATTAAAACTACAGAGAAGGGCTGGTGGGAGAGTTTAATGAGTAAGAGTGCTTGCTTTGCAAACATGAGAACCTGAGTTTGAGTACTCGCTCAGCACCCACATAAAGTACCTGACATGGCTGTGGTGCTGAAATCCCCACATTTTGGAGTGAAGTCAGACGGATCTTTGAAGCTCATGAGCCAGTCAGCCTAGCCACAAAGGCAAATTTCTGAGTCAGAGAAGGTGTCATTTCAAGGCAATGAGGTTGCAGAAGGCATCCAACTTTTTCCTTTGGCCTCATCATGTGTGTGCAAAGCTCTCATATGACAGGTATGGATACACACACACACACACACACACACACACACACACACACTCAGTGCAGATGATCAACTCCATGCCTAGCATCCTCTTTCTAATTCTGCATTCCAGTGACACAGACTGACCACGTGGCCAACCCCTGGAATCCCAATCTTACTTGGTACTCAAGCTTTGTAATTGTATTGCATGTAGCACATAATCCAAACATGACCATGTCAGCTATATGAAGTCTGGAAGTTTACTTAAAAAAAAAAAGGAAGATATATGCCTTGTTGTTGAGTAACACAGTTGAAATCAACACCCCACCCAGATAATGCCCAAAGGGCTGGAGAGATGGCTTAGCCATTAGAAGCTAGGCTCACAACCAAATATTAACAGACAATGCCAGAAGAACTACAAACTGCTAAAAAGAAATCCAACTGTATGCATAATACAAGGGGAAATTTGCATAATTTGTTTTGTTTCTGGGCAGTTTTCATGTATTAAGAATTGTGCTGGGCTGGAAAGATGGCTCAGTAGTTAAGAGCATCAACTGTTCTTCTGAAAATCCTGAGTCCAAATCCCAGCAACCACATGGTGGCTAATAACCATCTGTAATGAGATCTGATGCCCTCTTCTGGAGTATCTGAAGACAAAATAAATCTTTTTACTTTTTTAAAAAGAATTGTGCTTATAGTAAAAGATTGATATGAACTATAAATAAGACATGTCCAGACAGTCATGAAGCTCCCTCAGATGGGACAGACAGAAGCACCAAAGAGCACTTGTGTGATGCTCAGAGGATTAAAGGTCTTTTTGTCTTTGTTAAAAGGGCAGCAGGGCATAATTAGCTCAGGACTGCAAACCCAAACCCCTACTACAGTCAAAAATATAATGTAAATAAAAATCATTAAACTATCAAGACATCAATCTAGAACCAGACATTCATTGTTCTTGGCACTTTATTCATATAGACTCATTTAATTTTGACTTGTGTTATTGCCTTTACCAGTATCACTTGTTTTGTTATTGAGTAAACTAAAACTTTATGGGGAGATTCAACAAACAGTTAGTGTCATCTGGCTTTGAGGGAAATTGGGTGGAACTCAAACTCAGGAAATGTAAGTCTAAAGTCCTTGGAAGTCACCATTATCTTAGTCACTCCATCACAATAATAATGACACAAATCATTTGATCATCAGTCTCATTATTACGAGAGGGTAGGGAGTGGTGAAAACCCCATGGTCCTTGTTTACACAGAATAGCTCATTAATTCTTTCTAACACCAGAGTAACTGAGAGCAGATTTGTTGTTTTTGTTGTTGTTGTGTACCCAATTTTTTAAATGTTGAAAAAAAAACAGTGTTACAACTAAGCCTTTATGGACCAAGCACAATATGCTTATAAACTATATACTGCTTCCAGCTAGAAGGATGTGTGGAGGCCAGCAAGGAGTAGAGTAGATTGAACTATTTAGAATACCAAGGTCAGAAGAGGCTGTAAACCTTGGCACGTCATAGAGATGAGTTTATGTTCTGTACAATTTGTAACAGAAAGCCAGAAAGGAATGCTGCCTCTGTGGCACAGCTCAAGGTGAGTTAGTCAAGGCATGCTGAGTCCACAGCAGCTTCATCTGGGAGAAAGGGTTCTAGTCACCCAACTATTTGTAGTTCCTGAATGCACCAATGGGGTATGTACTGCCTTGCTGGTGTTCACGTCCCTCTGCAAGGTTCTCTGTCCAGATGTGAAATACCCATCTATGAAGGGCTGACATAGGTACTGTTATTATTCTGTATCTCTGAAGATGAAATAGCCAAAGCACTGTAACTGTCCATTTCTCTTTGATTTCTAAGGGTTTAAAATGTTTCTTTGCTATTCTATAGTGTTCTTTCTCCACAGGCAGAAGTAATAATTTATTTGTTTAGCTTGCTTTTGGGCACAGTGAGAGGTTGAGGGACTGAAGGCTTCCTGAGAAAAACCCAAAGGCAGTGATTGGATAAAGGGGGCTTTACCTCTGGATAGATCATAAGGCACCCCAACATTCTCTATCTTGGCCAGAAAGTTATTGTATAACTGAGCCCCTATTGTCCCTTTCTCCACTACTTACTTGCCTTTCAATTATGCAGAGATACCATAGCTGGTGCCAGAGTGCAATGTTTACTGTCTGCAACAGGTATTAGCGATCTGTTGGAAAGATGCTAACAACAGTAATCAATAGAGCAAAGAAAGATGAACCACTGAAAAGAATATAATTTGATAGTAGAAATATATTGTGGTTGTGTAATTATAGAATTTTCTGACTAAATTTGGTTATTCTAGTGAAGAATATTCTAAGGCTATCTGCAGCATGCAAACCATATAACTAAAGGAAAGACTGATAAAGGTCTATAATAGTTATCTAAGAATACCAATTAAAAGCTATGCCTTGTTTATTCTACTAAGAATGAAGGGGGAGTTTTGTTTAGCACTATGAAACATCTTTTAGGATTCCTTTCCAGGGTAATTGATGAATACTTATGTCACAAGACTAGACAGATGGAATGTATAATTTGAGGATCGTCAGTGAGGAGCAAAGCAGGACAGGCTGAAACTACCTTCCTGAATTGAGAACAATCTGAGCATTAATGTATTCAAGATCGGGTTGAGTTGGAATGTTATCCCAGAGCTGCCTTGCAGAGTCCTTTGACTGTGCTATAGAGACTTGTCTCATTCCGTGTCTTCTCAATGTGGAGAGTACTGGATTTGGACTTGGACATGCCTAGAGTCATGGCTAACACACATATGCCAGGAGTGTCTCTCACATGAACTAGGATTTGTAAATTCACCATGGAGCCATGTCTGGATTGCAATCCTTGCTTTGCCACCTACTAGCTACATGATAGGGAGTGTGTTCATGAACCATTCTGAATTTTATTTCCTCTGTTGCTATCTTAAAACTAAATTGGGTAACACGGTAGTAAGTACAGTTGTAAGGTGCTCTTGGCTGCCTACCCCACAACCCCCACTGCCCCTTAGTTAACGATGGGACATGATAGGCTCAGAATCTATGTTAAAAAAGAGTTTTTATTTTTATTGCCTCAGAATACCTTTATTCTTCTAAAAGGCAGCATTCATTGCCAAGAGAACTGGGAAGTACAAACTCTGGGCTCAGAGTGCCAGATTCACCCCGCTCTCCCATGGCCATGTAACCTCATGGATGCAGAAAAGTGCATAGAAGTTTGTCCTTTTGTTGGGCGCTGTTGGGTGCTGGCCAACACCAGCCACGTAAACTCCATACATCTGCGCAACGCCAGCCACATACTTTGGTTCCCTCTTCTGTAAAGTATTCATGTGATTGGCATGGCCTATCTCATTGCATCTATGCTGAGCAAGCAAATTCACACTTGTAAAGTAGCTGGAATAGTTTGTGAGACATGAGTACTATCACATAGGTACTTCCAAATCAATAACAGGACCTCCAAGAGCTCACTTATTGTATGGACTGCATGGTGACTGCCTTTTCCTAATGAACATCAAAACTACTTGAACCAGTCATATTGCATGTGACTTAATCCATCATCATCATGTCCAAGACTTTAAATGCTCTAATGGACCTCCTTGTTCTATCAGTGTTCAAGCATTGATAAAAGTAGAAGCAGAATTACTTGTTTGTGGGCATAAAACAAAATATGCAAAAACAAGGGTGTTATTTCCTTCCCTTTAAAATGAGGGAGAGAGACTCAACGGGACATTCTCTTAGTTCTATGTTTGTTAGTTACTTTTCATCTCACTTGACAAAACACCTGACAGAATTGAAGGAAGGAAGGAGATGTTTGCTTTCACTCATGGTTTCAGAGTCAAGTCTACCACAGGAGAAAGCATAGCATGCTAATAAAAGCATGTTGTAGGGGCTTCATATCACATGGGCTAAGAAACAGGGAAAACAGTCCAGCAGCAGGGACAGAAATGACTTTCAAAGTCCACCCCAAGCGATGGACTAGTCTAATGGACTCTTCCTTATAAAGGCTCTCAAAGTCCGTAAAATAAAGCCAAAGAGTGCCATGTAAGTGTTAAGAATGCTCACTCTTGGAAGACGTCCTATGTCCAGATCACAGTGAAACGTAGACACCTCAGGCTTATTTTACTTTGCTTATTTGGAGGTCGAGTGTAGAAGTCACACTTTGACATTTTTACTAAATGTCAGCGAACCCACCTTTGCATGTTTTAAGGGACCATTGTAGTAATATACCCTACTGGCATATAAGAGTCTGTGTGTATAAGGTGGTCTTAAGGTCTGCCACTGATCTCACAACTTCAGCATGGGCTCTACTTCCTGGCATGGGGCCGGAGCCTGAAATAAATCCATGAACAAACTGAACCTGGAAGGCAGTGCTGCTGGTTTCTGAAGTCACCCTCTCTCACTGAGGTGCTCCAGTACTGCACACAGCATATGAAGGCACACCTCTGCATTTAGGGCAGGAGCCTCAAGGCAAAAGCTGATACAGAAGCCATGGAGGGGTGCTGCTTACTATCTTGCTCCCTTGGCTTGCTCAACCTGTTTAATAAAACCCAGGGCCACAGGCTCCTGCCCTGTTTGAGTTCCTGTCCTGACTTCCTTTGATAATGAATAGTGCTATGGAAGTATAAACCGAATGAACTTCCCAACTTGATTTTAGGTCATGGTGTTTCATTGAAGTAATGGAAACTCTAACTAAGACAAGTTAGTACAAGGAGTAGGAGTGTTGCTGTGATAAACCTTGTCATGTTTTGGGAGGATTGTAGAAGGACTTTGGAACTTTGAGCAAGAATAAGCCCGTCAGTGTTCGGTGCTTGGTGACCTGTTGTGTGGATAAGGTGTTCTGCTTGGAAGATACGAAGAAGATTGAGGACAATGCAGAAGATGGAGGCCTGACTTGTGAAGTTTCAGAGGGAAGTTTAAAGACTTATTGGGCCACTTGTTATTTTTAATTACACTGTTGGAGTTTGCTGTATTCAGATTGTGACTGAGCCCTGGTTCTTCCCTCTTAAAGTAAAAAAAAGAACTTAATTTTGTATTTTACAGGAGCCAAAAGCTGAAAGACTTCAACATTTTTAAAAAATAGATTTTTGAGGATTTACATAAAATTGGGATTTTATAAAAGACTGGATTTTTTTAAGAAACAAATTTTAAAATATTTGGATTTGTAAGACTATGGGATTTTAAGTTTGTAAAATGTTTTATATTGTGATGTCTTTTTTTTGTTTTTGTTTTTTCAAGACAGGGTTTCTCTGTGTAGCCCTGGCTGTCCTGGAACTCACTCTGTAGACCAGGCTGGCCTTGAACTCAAAAATTCACCTGCTTCTGCCTCCCAAGTGCTGGGTGGGACTAAAGGCGTGTGCCACCACTGCCTGGCTGTGATGTCTTTATTAATATGTAATCGAGGATAAACAAGAAAGGAAAGTTTGTTGTTTAATAGTGATACATTTCTGAGGCAAATTGACAAGGGGCCAATTAGGCTAGATAGTTTTATGCCAATTTGACAGAGCTACAGTTATCTGAAAGGAGGGACCCTAATTAGCTACTGATGAGGAAAGGGCCAGCCCATTGTGGCTAGTGTCATACCTTGGCTATGGTTCTGGGTTCCAGCAGAAATCAGGCTGAACAAGCCATGGGTAGCAAGCCATGAGAAACAAGCCAGTAAGCAGCACCCCACCAAGGCCTCTGCATTAGCTTCTGACTCTAGGTTCCCACCTTGTTTGAGTTCCTTCAATGATGAACAGTGCTGTGGAAGTATAAGCTAAATGAATCTTTCCTTCTCAACTTGCTTTTTGGTCATGGCATTTCATAGTAGCAACAGAAACTTTAACTATGATGGACAGGATCTAAAAATTAAAAAATAAACAAATGTGATTAAGGTTAGACAGGAAATCAATGTTGTATAAAAATAAGGAACAATATGTAACTCAGAGTCTGGGCTGGTCTTCTAATGATACCAGAGGGGTAAAGAAACATTAGCTTTTGTGGATCTGGGAAGGCCATAGCCAGCAAGCTTTGCTCTTCAGTATCCTAGATCTTCCATTGACTGCTTTATGGAAATTCTATGGCATATTAGATGTTTATAGGAAGCTCATAGTTTAAAAAAAATACTGAACAGAGTGGAGATGCAGAAATATGAAGACAATTTAGGAATTTTCCCAATATCATCTGTAGTCTTTGCAAAACAGTTAATGCAAACATTTTTTTTAAAAGAGAAGAAAGCTTTATTTATAGCTCAGAGGAATATAGTCATCATGGTATAGTGGGCATAGAATATGCTTGGTCTTTGGTGCCAACCAGGAAGTACAAAAGGGGGAATGGCAGTGGTCAGAACTCAAGCCAATGGGATGGCACTGGTTGTCTTCAGATATGCTGAGAGCATGACTAATCCAAGGCTTCCTTGAAGGCCCTAATGATAGGCAAAAGAAACCTAGTTCTGTGCCTTTGCTTAGGAGTGGACTTTGAAGGGCCAGGCTGAGGCTGAGGCCAGGGCAGCAAAGGAGTTAAGGTTTTGGTACCTGGGAACCTGGCCTTTCCCTGTGAAGATGTTGAAGTTATCAGTCCAGAGGCTGTGTGCTGGATCTGTAATTTTCTTTGAAATACCCTGCAACCCTTGATTAGCCTCCTATTGACTCTGTCCCGTTTCTCCCCTAAAACAAATAAGATGCTCTACTTCATGATAAGTTTGCTTGGCATGAAGTGTAGCTTATGCAAAGCCTCCAAGGCCACTCATTCTATCATCTTTATCTCTGATTCACTGGACCTTTCCTTCTCAGGACCCTGTCACCAAAGGATGATTGTGAGCTAGTTTCTCCTTAGTTAAACTTCTCTTGAACACTCTGATGGGCACATCCAAAGGCATGTTTCCTTAGGGATCTTAGCTGATCTGAACAAGTTGAGATAATCTAAATTAACCATAATTACCTTCATGTCTTTCTACAGTATGATGTTGAACTTTTTGAGCCTTGGGTTTAAAAAAACGCAGAGCATCCTAATGTGTTTATGTCCATTTATCTCATGAAATCTCATCAACAGCATTGGACCATCACTTCTCACCCACCCTTACTGGTACAGAAATATGTTCTGGAGAGGAAGGTGGGAGAAAAGAAATAAAATACAGAGAACAAAAGACATGGCTACTTTCAAAAGAGATCATTTCTCCCCAGTAGCCTCAGCAGCTCCTGCCTGAGCCTCTCTGTTGATTCTCTGGCCTTTTTTCTTTCCACCTTCCATTTGGTTATTATTCTATTCATTAGCATTTCTATTAAGCGGTCCAAAAGAGGAGAAAAAATCAATCAAGGACAGGAGCTTCAATTTAAAGCTCGGTGGCTGAAAGGTAGAATCTATTGCTTCAAATCAGCTTACTTTTTGGATTCTCCGTGGCTTTCCTTCATCCAGGTTATTTCTGTTCTCATAGCATGCACCAACACAGCTGGTTCTGCTGCAATGACATGATCACTTGCATATCTCAAGACTTCTGAAGTATGCACATGTTTAAACTAAAACCTGTAGGAAGCGAAATTAAAAAGTGTGCCGAGGAGGCTCACATACAAAAGCGAAGGTTTCACTTAAAACACATCATTCCTGTAGCTGCAGGGCCCAAGAATTATGCACCCAAGGAAATAACTAACCATGCCTCTAGCCACCCAAAAATATCAGTTTATATTCTCAGCTTTTGGCTTTTCTTGGAGAAACCCTTTGAAAAAGAATTAAAAACTCTTTAATTCTTTTTTTTTTTGATATTTTATTTATTTACATTTGAAATGTTATCCCCTTTCCCAGCGACTCCCACCCCCTGCCAAACTCCATATCCCATCCTCCCTCTGCTTCTATGAGGGTGTTTCCCTACCCACCCACCTACTCCCACCTCCCTGTCCTGGCATTCCCTTACACTGGGCATCAAGCCTTCACAGGACCAAGGACCTCTTCTCCCATTGATACCCAACAAGGCCTTCTTCTGCTACATATGTGGCTGGAGCCATGGGTCCCTCCATGTGTACTCTTTGGTTGGTGGTTTAGTCCCTAGGAGTTCTGCGGAGTCTGGTTGGTTGATATTGTTGTTCTTGCTATGGGGTTGCAGCTCTTTCAGTCATTTCCTTGGGTCCCCAATGGAGGAGTTAGATAAAGAACCCTTAAATTCTTACAAGCTGAATGAGCTATGGTTAGTTTGAGCTAAAGACTACCTGATGAGTACCTTTGAAATATTCACTATAAATGTTAGAAATGTCCAAGATTACACCCCGAATTAGAGTCACCAGTATCTTTCTGTTTGTGTTTTCAAAGGCCTCTTCTTTACAGGCCTGAAGCTGTTTCCTTTTGACTGATTGTTGGGCTACTCAGCCCACAGGGAATTCAGAAGCCAGGCATGAGGGGGATGCTCCAAGGAAAAAGACCGTCAGAGAACAGAGTTTACGGGGTAAGGTCAGAGAAGGACGCATATGCCATGTCCTTGGTGGAGATGGGTTTGTGCTGATCTTGCAAAGTGGATGGGTTCTGTGTCATGTGTTTTCAGTATTTCCTGAACAATTGATTTATTCCACATTATTAATGAACTTTGCAGCACTTGTACTTGTCAGAGCCTACTCCGTAGGGGTCAATAATGAGAGGAAACCTGATGTTAGTGAATCCAGCCTAAGTGATTCTGTCATGCTAACGATTCAATATATCAGGACAAATGTCAGCTCCTTCCAATATGTTAATTCCTCTCATCCTATTTGCATAAACTGCAGTCAATGATATACAAGTTCTCCTTTTAAAACAGTTAGTGAAGATTTGTAAAGGATTTTAATTTACTTTTGGGGATTCTCTCTCTCTCCTTTTCAGTTATGGAATATTTTATTAAACTTTGTCACAGATCTGAAACAGATCAGCAAGAATGTAGTATGAGTGTGAGCAAAGCCTGTTTACTTCCTTTTCCTTTTGTAAATAATAGTTTTGTTTATCCTTTGAAAATTTTACCCATGTATACAGGATTCCCCCAACACATTTCTCTCACAACTACCCAAGCAAATACTTAAGTCAAATGGAGATGAAGAACAAGTCTCACAGGTAAGAAGATGAACAACACAGCAGAACCCAACTAGAGAAGGCCAGAGCCTCCTTGGAGGGAACCGAGTCCTCTCTTTGGAATCTGCTGCCAGAAGAACAATGAGTTTCTAAAATAGTATTGGGAGAGGAAATGTTTCTCACACGTGGCCACAGTTTTTTCAGCCTCTCTAGTTTCCCGGAATAATTCACTAGTTCATTGGTTCTCTCAAAGGACATTAAATCTGGCTTTCCCATCTCCTCCCCCAGCTCACTTCTTGCAGAGACCACTGACATGTGATAACAAGGATTTCATACAACTTCTCCTTCTGTGACTCCGAAATTCAGGGGGTAAACACACCACAATCAACAACCAAGAGTAAGAAATCAGAAATTTCTTTTCATGATATAAAATACATAGCTGAGTCTTTTTGATAATTAAATTATATGATTTATCTTCCTTCCTCCTCTTTACAAACTTCCCTTCTTCTCTTATAAACTCCAGGTTCCCATTGAACTTGGAGTTCTCTTACAAACTTTATCTGTTGATGGACAGCTGAGATGTATTCACTTCCGGTGTCTAACTGCCTGCACCCCTGGCAGTTGTAATTCTCATTCATACAATGCAGACATTTCTGCCGCCTACTGACGCCTTGGCCTTCTGTTGCTTGGGGCTTGACAGCTTACTTTTCTTTTACTCCTGCAATGGTTCCTGTAAATTCATGGAGCCTGGATAGAGATTAAAAGTTTTCTTTTTTGAAGTTTATGTTAATTTGCTGTCTCCTGTATAGTCCCTCCCACAGGTTTTGTTTGTTTGTATGTTTGTTTTCCTGTACAATGAAGTACTGATTATAAAAAAATAAACAAGGGCAGTATGAATATGTGCATCGAGGCTTCCATTTTCTTGGCCTGGTGACTTGTCCATTTGTCTATCTTTTAGGTTGCAAACTTAAACAAAGGGTTATTCGACTCATTCCCCTTACCTGACTGCTGTGTTTCATCCTCCATTTAATCTGAGATGTTCAGAATCTGGTCCGTCCTTTGTTCACTGTCTCTTTACTGGGTAAAAATTGGATTTGTATTGTCAATTGGGACAGCCTATGAAGAATAGGTAAGAACATTGTATTAACACACATGTGCTATTTGCACAAGAGTGCTAGGGTTGAGAATGACAGTTCACATCATTAGTGAGATACCAGAGTATCGTAGCACTCTACAGAGAGCTCCCAGGAAGCATTTTGATGGCTAACCACAGAGAGCCAGTTTGCACTTGATATCCATCCTCAGGATTCAATCAGCTCCTGAGTTCTAGAACAGACAGATTTTTCCTTTGGTCCAGCCTGTTAGCAAACTCAATTTGGCTATGTAATGTAGTAAATATACTTACATATTATGTAGAATGTTCCAAGAGACGATGGATCTTCTTTTCACAGTTGATATAAAAAGTGTAACCTGTACAATTGATGTATCCATCATGGAAACATGACAATTCATATCTGAGCAGCTTCATGTCTCCAAAAGTTCTTTCTGTCCACTTTATTAATGATTTCTACTATTGTGTGTATGTGTGTGTGATAAAAGTTTATGTAAGATATAATACCTTTCTTACTTCCCACCATCAACTCCAACCTTAAATAATTAAAGAATGTCATTTGTACATGAGAACCATTATATAAAATCTGGGAAGATTGACAAAATAAGGGAGACAGTAAACAGGACAGCAGCAACAGGGCAAAGTTTGTATGAAGCCGGGAAGAAAGGAGACAGACTAACAGATTGGATAAACACAATTGTTTTGGTTCAGGTTCTCACTGTATAGCCAGGCTGGCCTCAAATTCTAACATCCTACCCCAGGCTGCTGAGTGCTAGAATCACACATGTGCTCTCCTATCATGGCTTCAAAGAAAGTTTTCATCCTTGAGGAAAGACTGAGGTTTTCCTGGAAATTAGCTCTGAAATAAACGTTTTGAATCACACTTTTCTTAACAAGATCTTTGCAGTGAAAGCGTTGGAACTTCCCAGGTGTCTGTAGTGACTTGGTGCAACACTCTCAGGTATAGTTAGTGACAGAACACGGTATAGTGTTCTGACGGCTTAGCTTCCTGATGAAAATATTCAATCCAGGAACAAAAATCTAGTGTACAAGGTGTTTACCCTAACAGTATTGCATTAATAGCAAGGACTCTCTAAGTGACTTGTTCTTATGTTCCTCGTGGTGATACTGGAGCTAACCTTGTGCAGTTCCCTAAATTGTTACTTGAGACACAAAGTTTGTCTCCAATTTATTCACCACCATATAGTTGAGCTATGATAGTTATAAAAATAAATGGTTTTCTTTATCTCTTTCTCTAGACCCTTTCCTCAAGCCTTCAGACATTTAAGCCATGGCAGCCAGTTCTTTGCATATACTTCACTGATAATCTCATAGATAAATGCTCTTCACACAATGCTATGGGTTATTCAATAGTTCCAAAGGGAATGTGATGATTAGTGCTCATTTTCAACTTGACAGGATCTAAAGTCACCTGGGAGATGGGCTCTGTGTGTGCCTGAGGGGGATTATCTTGATTATGTTAATTGAGGTGAGAAGCCCTGCCCACTGTGCATGACATCACTGGCTAGCTGGAATCCTGGATTGTACACGTGGAGAGAGGGATGTGAGTGGGGCATGTACTCCTCCCTTACCAACTATGGGTTCAGTGTGGCCTGCTGGTTCACCTTTGTCTCCTCCATTCCCTATGATAGACTTCACCCTGAACTATGAGCCAGAAGAGCCATTGTCCCTTAGTTGTCTTTGTCAGGGAACTTTATCATAGCAGTAGGAAAGGAGCTGAAGACAGATCGATTAGGACGAGATTTAACTTGGTGAACAATGAACCAAAATGCAAGTTTAGCCATTGTAAAGTAGGGTGGATATCTCTCCTATTGACAATCTGTCACTTTGCTGAGGTCCCAAGTCAGATCTGCTTGCAGACTCATGTTTGTGAGGAATGTTCTTTCCTGTAAGCCTTTCTTGTGGTATACTGAGTGCTTCCTCTCTTTAGAGACCCAGATGTTCAACTTCTTCTGAACATGGACCACTTCCCCAGCCTCAACTAAAGAGAAACTTATCTATTCTGTATTCTTATGTATTCTCATGAGCTTTCACAGTGAATCCAGCCTAGTGCAACCAGTTACACATCTTAGAACAAACCTGGCACTTAAAGAAGCACGGTCTCCGATGTATGTTCCATGGATGTAACTTCTGCGTTGCCACAATACTTTGACTATTCTATTTAGAGGAAATTTCAGGCTATAAAGTAAGGAAGGAAAGTTTTGTTCCTTGAAAAATTAATGGGTGGTGGCATGGGAAATGGTGCAGGGATCAGCGACATGTATGTCTTCTGTTGTAAGTAAGAGAACACACAGATGCAAGTTGCCCCGTCTTAGCCTCTCTAGCTGAGGATACTGCAGTTTCCTTCACATTTCTCTGGGTTCAGTTTTCCCTTTTGGCCTTTCTCCAGAAGACTGGAGTGTCTGTTTCATGGCTCTGCTTAAAGAAGTCAAGAAGAGGCAAGAGCGTGTATATCTCTCTCTTTATCTCTCCTTTCTCCCAGATGCCACCAAGGAGAGCACACTTAGCCTCCCTGACTGGGAGTAGCTCTCCAGTCACTTACAAAGGAGCAGTGACTTCTTAATTAGATTAAAAGAAATTCATGGGCTGGAAGGGATAGTCAGAGGTAACGTGCAGGATCGCCCTAGGGCTTATGAAGTTGCAAAGTACAGCCACTGCTTCAGATTCCTCCCAAGCATGGCCACCATACATGTTGGCCCATCTGCAGCCCTTGCTTTGGAGCTGTGGAGTCCAGCTTAGTGACAGCATTAGCTTCACAGAGATAGAGTCCTGAAGTCCAGAACTACAGAATCACAGGTATCCCACAACAAAGTGACTAAAGGAATGAATGAAACATAGTGCCAAGGAAGAGCTTTAGATTCATCCAGTTCACTTTTTTTTGTGGGACTGTTTCTTTGAACTTGCTTGGATGACTCTACTACAGAAACTCTGTGGGGGATACCTACAATGCAGGCTTACAGCAATAGGACACTATTGACATTCATAATCAGGAAATTAGCAATTCACAAAAGGAGCTAAACGGATGTAAAGGCTGTGCAACACATTCTGCTAATGGACAGAAACACAAATAGAACAGCAATGACAAGTTCTTCACTTATCACCATAAAATTAGCAACTTCCTACCATTCTTGGTCTTAGTACTGGTGGCTTGTGGCTATACTCAGATTTTTGATGGAAGTAACCTGGTTTAAGCTTCCTAGGGAAGAACTTGACAGTTAAAAAATTTCATAAAAATATAAAGTTTGTAAATGCACATCCATTTAATACTGAGACATTGTGGTTTTACAAGTGTCCTTTGTGGTAGACCTCTTGTAGCAAGTTATCAGAAAGGAGGAAACCATTATTGTATCATCAACTATGAATATCAAAGTAGACACCAATGTAACTATGGAATTTGCTAGATTTTGGCATAGTCATATACAGAGATACTTGGATTAAATATTTAATAGTATAAGAAATGAGTACAATAGTCAAATTTCTATGAAAACAAAAACTTGTAACAAAAACACAAACAAATGTAAAGTGCAGAAAAATGAATGTTCTTATAACAAAATGCAGAGGGCTGTCCTCTGATTTCAAACAAGGGAGCATGTCTGAAAGAGCTTAATAGATTCCCTGACGCTCTACAGTTGCGGGTGCGTTTACTTTCTTGTTGAGCAGATTGGGTAAACTAGGAGCAGGAGATGCCCCAGGGAAGCAGAGCAGCCTCAGTTTTCCAGAAGCCTCAGAATTACGGACAGACCTGCTATACTCAACAGTCTCGTCGGAGCGTGCCTTCCTGTTCAGCTCTACTCTCAGTCCTCCCCTTCCCTCTATCTATTTTCCTATTAAAAACCCTATTAAGTATGCTAGGAGAGAACGCGTCACTCTGTAAAAAGCCCATCTTGGCATGGTATTACTTTTTGCCATCTCTGAAAATTGACACGTGACCAAATCATTTCACTTCTGGTAGCAAAGATATATGGCACGGCAGGTTCCTCCACTGCCAGGAAGGCACAATCCAATTTAAGAGAGGCTCAGGGAGAAAGGATGGTGATAAATTTCTACCTAAATGGCTTGTGTCCACATGAGCTCATCAGTAGTCCTCACCTCTGTGAAGTTTGGAAGTTGAGACACAGGGAGTTGGAGTCACTCTCTACTCCAGACTTAACAGAGACTCAAGGCTCAGGTCAGATCCTCAGAATCAAGTCTAGGGCATCACACCCAAGGCCTTCTGGCATCTGTTTCTGAGGTTCATAAAAAGCGTGAAGAGCAGGGCGAATCATTTTCCGTCTTGTGTTTTATTTGAGAAATGCCATCAATGCTTGTATGTGCATGGCTGTGTGGACATGTAAGAAATTTTCTAATGGGAACAGTTCCTTATATCCACACAGGAGAAAGCCGTCATTATATAGTCCCAACATTATTTGTGTCCCACTGGTTGATTTGAAGAGTCAGTAATAAATCATTTTGCACTGTGGTAACTAGATATATCTGCGTCTGTTTATTCAGTGGCCTTATCCTTGTTTAGAAGCTGAATTTGGAGTTACCATTTTAAAGCCCTCACCTTGGCTGTGTGCCAACCCTCATTCCAGATTTTGAAGTAATTAATGCAGGGGTTTTCTTTCATTTTTTTTTTTCCCTGCAGATATGAGGGTGTTGAAGTTTCTAGGGCCAGAAAAGATAAGTGTCTGCTTCTGTGTTTTCTCAAACTTTCTCTCTCCATGAAGCCCTTCTGATAGATATGCAGGAAGAGATTTCGTTGCAGGTGGCAGAGGTCAGTGTCTTGTGTATTCAATGTAGTCAATAATAAAGTCAGGACTTATGCTAGCCGAATGTTAATAAGGAGGCACAAGGACCTTGGAAAGTCATTATGTCTGGTCATTTGCTTCATGATATTACTCCAGCTGGCTCAGGAGGCCAATGCAAGGAGATTTTAAAACAAGCTTCAAGGAAAGGCCGGAAAAATAAGGAAAGAATTGGAATGCTGTGTCGCTTGTAAGGTTCTGGAGCTGCAGTACAGCTCGGTGGAGGGAGAATTTTAAAATCTGGTTTCTGTGTAGCAGAGGAATAGTATTCTTCCAGAGGGAAGGAAATCTGGTCTTTATTAGAATCTGAATGTTGTGGTTTTCTTATCTAAACAATACAATTTTTTTTTAAAATATTCAGTGAGCATCAGTAGACCCTAATTGTAGGTCCTTCCAGTGAAGTCAATCTCATGCAACTAGTAATATTTCTCTGGAGAGTACTTATGCATCACCGCATCTGGTCAGAGGACAGGGAAAGCTTAGTGGGGGTGACTGGCCTGGATAACATGTCAACATAAATCAGCACCTTTAACCCAGCCTCTAAATTCTCTCTTAAAATTTATTTCTTCTCAACATAAAGATACACCACACCTGTGCATTTAGGCCAAGTCTGAGTTTCTGACACTACATCTTTCTAATTTGTAATACCTCATGTAATACCTCACAAGTCATTCGTGGACTCTGTAGACTCGGAAGTGATACAGCACTAGTTAGCCTTGGCACACGGAAAACAATAGCTACTCCTGTGCTATGACCAGGGCAGGGGAAGTGAGCCACATGGCTGGTTCTCAGGGGGAGCCCAACGAGATCACTTCTTTCCTAGCTGTAGCGGTCTTGGCTTCACCAGAAACTCTTCCAGAGATTCATATTTGTGCTGGTCGTTCATCGTTCATAAGCCTTTTTGTTGCATGAATCTGCAGCTCTGACATACACAGATATGTAACAGATTACATATATAACACTTCAAAGTATATTATGTTATTATATTTATAATGTATATTTATAATTTTTATAATGTATAATTTATGTGATATAGTATATATGACATATGTGATATAACACAAAGGTGCAAAAATTAAGAATAAATATTTCTAAATACAAAATACAAATTTACACAAATATTTCCAACTTAGGGTTTGGTTTTAAAGTAGTTTTACTTAATCATCTACATTACAGCTTCATATTTAACTCTATACCAGGTACTTTGTTCTCAAGGGCATGGGGGAAACAGATTGATAAAAAGCTACAGTCATTACATTACATTACATACAGCATTAGGTTGACAATACAAATATAACTTCTGCCAAAATGCTACAAATTATTTGCTTTCTATATGCTAGCTCCATCCATATTCATCATACTTTAAAGATTTATTTATATTGTTTTTAACCACATGTGCGTGCATGTGTTCGTGCATGTGTGTGTGTGTGTGCATGTGTGTGCACGTGTGTGTGTATGTGCGTGCATGTGTGTGTGTGCGTGCATGTATGTGCGTGTGTGTGCGTGCATGCGTGTGTGCGTGTGTGTGTGTGTGTGTGTGTGTGTGTGTGTGTGTGTGTGTGTAGTATGTGATATGACTGCAGGTCCTGGCAGACGTCAGAGACATGGAATCCCCTGGAGCTAGGCTTCCAGGTGGCTGTGAGTCACTTGCTGTGCAAACTGGAAACCAAAGTCAGCTCCTGTGCCAGAGCCACTCACAGTCCCAATGACCGAGCCTTGTCTCTACTCTCTTATGCACAGGTTTAAATGGGTGTAGTGACCTATGTCATCACACAGCATCACAGCTGACAGTCTGGCTCTTTCCTTCACTTCATCTTAACCCTGCAGTTATCTGTGCTTCTGTGACTTCTCTAGTCTCCAGTTGACTTGTGCATCTGAAGTGTCTTCTCCAGGAGACTCTGTAGGAGACGAGAGAACAGTGGCAACTAAATTATTGCTTTTGTCTATTTCATGTGCAGTCACATTTTTGGAAACAAACACATCATTATATTACATTCTATTCTTGAATATTTAAAACAATTTCTCAGTTTTCTTTTGACAATCAAGCGTTATGGACAAGATAATAATATGATCATTATGTAAGTTGTTCAGTCTTTAAATATTGGCTCCAAAATAATTTTTTTCTTGAAATTCCTTACTAGGTTATTTATTTCTCACTTTCTGTTATTCTGAGTTTAGATGTTCATGGATAGAGCATGCACTCGCAGTACGTGGTTTCAAATGTATTTTGTTCCAGGAGCGTGCTCTTACCATGTTTAGATCTTTCTAGCGCCCACACGTGTTGTTAGTCTTCTTCTGAAGCGCTGCGCTATCTCTGTGCTGACTCTTCAGCTGCTCTTAAGTACTTCTTTCCTCTGCTAAACCACTGACATCTATTCGCCCATCTGCTTTCAAAATTTTATTTGTTTTAATGTGTATGGGTGTTTTACCTGCATGTATGTCTGTGACTATGTACATCATGGTGCCTGGGGAGGCCAGAGAGCATGTTGGATTGCAAGGGACTGGGGTTATGGCCTGACAGTTGAATGCTGTGAGTCACACCTGGGTCCTCTGGAAAAGCAGCCTTTCTCAGCAGCTGAGCCCTCTCTCCAGCCCCTGTTAATTTGGTTTTTACATTCAATTTCTCTCTCTTCCTTGTCTTTTATATTTCTCTTTCAGCATTATTAATTACTCTTGTTTTATTTTAATTAAGTAGTTTCTGAAATAATTTTCTAGTTTATAATTGTTATCTCAGTTATATTCCAATTTTGATTTACATTGTTTTTCCCCATGGTATGAATTTCTTTTTCTTAACTTAGTGGGATGGTTGTTATTTAAGTGTATTACATTAGATGCAAATCCATCAAGACTGAAGTTTGCCTACCTACTGGAACTAACACTGAAGCAAAGTGTCCCGAAGATGGAGCAAAACCCAAGATTGGTTTAGGCAGAAAGCGAGAAGCTGAAAGCTTTCTTCTTCTATGTCCTCTTATGTGGACTGCTAGCATCAGGTGCAGCTCAGGTTTACGGTAGGTTTTCCCACCTTCACTGTTTCACATTTCCCATGTCAAATGATCCAGTCAAGAAAAATTCCTCACAGTATGCTAAGCTACTTGGTTTTAGTTGATCCCAGATGTGGTCAAGTTGAAGAGATTAGCCACCGAATTCTTTCACGTGTCTAGCCCTCTTTCCACAGTGTTCCTGAGCCTTATAAGAGGTAACATAAAGTCTTATTTAGGGCTGAGCATTTAATAGTCACGTGTTCTCAGCATTGTGCTTCTTTAAGAGTAACTTCTATAACAGGTATAAACACAAATATTTATAAGGTAGCTTGGTGCTTTAACAACTTAGCTAAACACAGCATTCATCTCCCCATATCTCCCTATAATTTCTCCCTATTATATATCCTATTATATCCCTATTATATCCTATTATATCTCCCTATAATCCTCCCCAGTCTGTTTTTTTATTTTTATCAGGTTTACAGTACCAAACACACATTTTCTCTGGTGGAGGATGCCTGAGTTCCAGCCAGAAGGCACTTGGTTATCCCCATAAGAGTTGTGTCTCTATTGCATAAAGTGGGGACATCTTCCCTTGAAAGTTGTTCTCATAGACTTAGCATTCACAGATGGATAAGACCATTGATTTCTTTTCTCCCTCAGCACCATCTGACACTATGGATGCTCAACAGGAGAGAGGAGGCTTCCAGCTCTGTGGTAGCTTGTTTGCTCTGTATCCCTACATGTGGGTGTATGGTGTCTTCAGCAATAGCATGCTATCACATAGTTCTGGTGAAAACCCAAGAGGAATGGTAGAAGAATATATTGTTTGGGGGACATTTGAGGCTTCCCCAGCCAAACAACTCATTAAGGGATGTCCCATCCTGACTGTGGGTTTTGTTCAAAAATTCATGAGTTTTATGAACAACTTTTCCAACCATGCAGGGATATCCTTCAAACTATTTTTAAAAAGTGAATTATGTTTTCAAATTTGATTACAAGATAGTAGGTTTTTTCCAGGCAGTGGTGGCACATGCTTTTAATCTCAGCAGTTGGAAGGAAGAGGCAGGCGAATTTCTGAGTTTGAGGCCAGCCTGGTCTACAGAGTGAGTTCCAGGACAGCCAGGGCTATACAGAGAAACCCTGTCTCAAAAACAAAACAAAACAAAACAAAACAAAACAAAACAAACCCAAAACCAAAACAAGTAGATTTTCATATAGATTTTTCACATCCCTTTTATTCTTATTGAAATCCCCCTTCCCCACACACTCTTTCTATGCTTGTTTAAATGAGAACACCTCCCCCCCCACACACAGGCTCACATACTTACATACTTGGTCTTCAGCTGGTGGGACTGTTTAGGAAGGATAAGAAGGTTTGGTCTTGTTGAAGAAGGTATGTTACTGGGGGCAGCAGGCCTTGAGATTTCGAAAGTCTATATCATTCCCAGCTCTCTCTCTCTCTCTCTCTCTCTCTCTCTCTCTCTCTCTCTCTCTCTCTCTCTCTCTCTCTGTCTCTGATTGAAGATCAAGGTGAAAGCTCTCAGCCACTGTTCTAGTGCCATGCCTGCCTGCCTGCCTGCCGCCTTGATGACCCTCTGAAACGGTGAACCCCAATAAACTGCTTCCTCTGAAATTTGCCT
Organism: Mastomys coucha; assembly: GCF_008632895.1. Classification (NCBI taxonomy): domain Eukaryota; kingdom Metazoa; phylum Chordata; class Mammalia; order Rodentia; family Muridae; genus Mastomys; species Mastomys coucha. The sequence goes on from NW_022196905.1 coordinate 93,475,963, forward strand.
TGGTCATGGTGTTCTTATCACACCAGGAGGAAAACAGCTCAGGTCTTCCCTGACACAGCTTCCCACACCTAGCATTTCCTGTCTCTCCTTTTATACTATTTATGTTCTAGCAGAGCCCAACATTACAGCTGTCTCCTCCTCCCAATAGCCTCTTTTTAGTTTCCTGGCTTCCCAGGTATTCCATGTTGAATAGATCACATTACAGACTCAAAGCTGGGATTCACGTGGCATGAATTTCTTAATGATATTATTTTAAAATACAACTTTGATCTCTTTTTTTGAATAGGTACACATGACACACATTTCTTTTTTCTTTTTTAAAATTTTATCTATCTATCTATCTATCTATCTATCTATCTATCTATCTATCTATTTGAAATGGACTTTCATATAGTCCTGGCTGGCCTGAAACTTCCTATGTAACTGAGGCTGATTTTTTAAAGACTTATTTATTTTATACAAGTACACTGTAGCTGCCTTCAGACACACCAGAAGAAGTCGTCAGATCTCATTACAGATGGTTGTGAGCCACCATGTGGTTCCTGGGAATTGAACTCAGAACCTTTGGAAGAGCAGTCAGTGCTCTTAAGCACTGAGCCATCCCTCTAGCCCATGGCATGCATTTATTATCCATAACTTTACTGTTCAGCATGCTAACTTCTAGCCTCCCCCAGCAATTTAATGTAAGATAACAGGATTTTAATAAAATTGTTTGTTTCTAAGTCATGCTATCCCATAGCCACATAGGTACAGGAACTACTTTGTTGGATGCCACATATTCTGAGAACTTTATTTTTTTCAAAGTGCTTTCTCTCTTTGAAAAGGACCCATTGGACAGCCTTGTGCTCTTGACATGTTGCTCTGGTTTTTCTTGTCTTTACCATCATAACAACTACCTAAGATAGAGACTTTCCTAATCTTCTTTTGCTTGCTTTGGTGTGAATTTCAGTTTTGGAGAATGTGGGCTAGCCTTCACTCAGATGGGTTTGAGCTTCACGGACCTCCTTCTTATGATGTCATGGTAGCTGGGTGCTGAGATGTTTTGACATTTTCCCCCATCTGCTTTTTCTCTGGACCACTTCCTCCCTTTGCCTTCACTTCCTGTTTATTCCTGACTCAGATCTTAGTTTCTCCCCAGCAGGAGGCCCTCTCCTGGAGGAGTTCCCTGGCTGTTCAGTGTCTAGTGTGCGTTTTAAGTACTGCTCTGGCTTTTTAGGCTCCTTCCTTGTGACTTTTTACTCATTTAACATGGATTATACAAACTCATTGTTGTCTACAACTCTTGAACTGACCTGAGGATATTTGCTGGCTATTTTGGGAGTCATCCCGATCTTAGTCCATAGTGACCTCTTGTCTTTCATTTGCTCCTCTGCATTCACGCTGGTATTCTTCATGTCTATGGCTAATGGTGCCTTGCCCTTCTTGCTTGGGCTCATCTCACCTGGATGTTTTAATTTTTTTTTTTAATCTAATACAGGTGTGGTCCATGAGTTTTCCATGTACTCCCTGGTTGCTTCATTGTCATGGGCAAGCTGGAGATATTTTACATCTCTATTGCCACTGCCATCATTTTGGATATGTAGACCAATTCCTTTGAAGAATAAATTACTTCAGAATCTTCATAAATGTTGGTGCTGGGAAGAAATGCCTCTCACCAGTTCTATTCGAGCAAAGTGCCTGGGGATTCCATCAGGATGTAGCTTGAGCTGAAGTGATAGACCATGAGGGTCTCCCAGATGTTCCCCAGCCAACTTGAGTTGGATTCCCAATAGCTAACTTTTCATTTAACTTCAAATTATATTGCGAGATCTTTTTCTGTGTGGATGGACTATATCTACCTAAAACATGTCGTTTAATGGGCTGGCTATGAGTTCTGTCAACTCTTGCTCATTATTTAGAACTTCAAGATAAACTTAAGATTTATTTAAACTGAATATGTGTGCAATAATTTTCATATAATATGCTATTTGCTTTATGAAATTGGTGTGTGAATGTGTGTTTAAAGAACAGGGAGTCTTTCCCAGGCATTGAGGCAGGCCTGCACACTGTAGGGTGTTTGGCAGCATACCAAACTTCTACCCACTAGGTGTCAGCACTATCCCCCAATCGTGACACCCAAAAATGTCTCCAGATGAGGAGTTTCATGGTGAGAGTATGGGGTAGAATGCAGTGGTGTATAAGGGCTGCCTCCTGTTTATATCCAATGGTCTAGCAGGTTTCATATGCTATAAGGAAGGACAGCGGAGAGATGAGCAATTGTTTATGTAAAAGGTCACACAATTTGTATCAAAACTGTGATCTCGATTCTTCTGTAGGACATAAATGCAAAGCGTGGATCACTATGTGGTTAGACTCCATATTTTAAAACTGAATGTTTGAGATTTGGGAAATCAGAATTTAGATTTTTTTTTTAAAAAAACTTAATTTGGTCCCCCAATGGGACCTGCTAATTTCATAGAACCTCTTGTGCTCACTTTGGCTCTTGGAATGCATGCTCGAGAGGTTTATAGGCACACCTTTGGACTTTGGAGAAAAAGTTGGGGGCAGACAACCAGAGCAAGGCTTCTCTTTCTCAAATGATCGGTTGTTGGTATAACTGGATACATGGCTAGTCAGATATTTTGAAGTTGCCTTTTATTCTGGAATTTTCTTTGATGGACTTTGCCTAAATGAAGGAAAATGAAACATTATTCACTATCACTAAAGACTTCTCGGGGACGCAGCCACGCTGAGAAAGGAAGACTTGCCTGCTGGCATCCTGTTAATTCGTAGGAAGGCTTCTGTGTCAGATTTGGTAATGCACTTAATCACCACCTGCTGGGGAGTTATGATCTATTTTGTCTCAAATTCTCTCACATTACTAAGACAATTGATAGAAATAGGGATGGAATGGGAAGAATAGATGAATAATACGTAGGTTTAGCAAAGATCTAGTGCCAAATGAGCTCTTTTTTTTACATTTAAAAAAATATTTATTTATTTGCTTTACAACCCAATATCAGCCCTTCCTCTCTTCCCAGTACCCCTTCACATAGTCCTTCCCCAAGCCACCTTCCCCTTCTCATTTGAGAAAGAGAAGCCTTCCTCTGATTGTCTGCCCCAACCCCTCTCACATACCTCAAGTCACTTTGGGACTAGGTGCATCCTTTCCCACTGAGTCTAGACAAGGCTTTTCAATTAGGGGTGCGGGATCCACAGTCAGGCAGGAAGGCAACAGGCTCAGGGACAGCCCCTGCTCCAGTTGTTTGGGGGACCCGCATGAAGACCAAGCTGCTCATCTGTTATGTGCATGTGGGGGCCCTAGGTGCAATCTGAGCTCATTCTTTGGTCGGTGATTCAGTCTCTGGGAGCCCCCAAGGGTCCAGGTTAGTTAACTCTGTTGGTCTTCCTGTGAAGACCCTGTCCTCTTTGGAGTCCTCAATCCTCCTAACTCTTCCGCGAGACTCCCTGAGCTCCATCTAATGTTTGAGTGTGAGTCTCCTAGTCTCCTTCCATTGGGTGCTGGGTGGAGCTCTGCCAAGTGATTCTTAATGGTAGTGTTAGTGGCTCCTTTTGATGTTTTAGTAAAATTTTCCATATTCATTTTTTCTGTTGTTTTGAGACAGGGTCTGTTGTGCAGCTCTGGCTGTCCTGGAACTCACTATATAGACCAGGCTGGCCTCATTCACAGAGATCTGCCTGCCTCTGCTTCCTGAGTGCTGGGATTTAAGGCATGCGCCATCATGTCCAGCTCTATATTCATTTGGTGTTTTTTTCCCCTGAACACTGTAAATTTAGATATACTAGAAGGAGAATGTAGCAAAGACTTTCATACATTTGATGTGATAAAGTTGACCTGACTTTCACAGTTATTTTAATATTATTGAGTGATAGAGATGTACAAATAATTTTTTTCAACAAGGTTTTTTCTTTTTTAAACTGTGATCAATCAAGTTTTTGATGGGGAGACTCCTTTGAGAGGCATTTTTTTTTTTTTTTTTTTTTTGCTTTACTTAGAAAATTACTCACTCTCTATTCATGTGAATCCAATATAAATGTTTCTTAGTTACTTTTTTGACTTTTCAAGACAGGATTTCTCTTCACTGTAGCCTTGGCCATCCTGGAACTCATTCTGTAGAGCAGGCTAGCCTCAAACACAGAGACCCACCTGCCTCTGCTTCCTTAGTGCTGGAATTAAGGGAGTGAGCCACCGCTCAATAGTAAATGATGTTTGGATAATGTGGAGCTAGAGAATGAAGTAGATGGAAGGTAATGCTTACTGAGCATATAGTAAGTATATGTGTATATGCATGTATGTATATATGTATGTGTATGTGTGTATCTATGTGCATGTGTGTATATGCATGTATGTGTGTATGCATGTGTGTACATATGTATATATGTGTTTGTAAGTAAGTATGTGTATGTGTATGTGTGTTTATTATCTCATCTGCTTCTTAAGTAATTCCAGCACAGGAATTCTTTCACTCTTTTTTTTAATTAGATATTTTCTTTATTTACATTTTAAATGATATCTCCTTTCCCGGTTTCCTCTCCTAAAGAAAAAAAAAAAACCTGTTCCCTACCCTTCCCCCTGTTCACCAACCCACCCTCTCCCCTTTCCTGGCCCTGGCATTCCCCTACACTGGGGCCTAGAACCTTCACAGGGCCAAGGGCCTCTCCTTCCATTGATGACTGACTAGGCCATCCTCCAGCACAGGAATCCTTATTCCTATTTTCTAGATCTGGAGATATTTAACATAGTCATGACATGCTGTAACTAAGACTGTCCCATTTGCTTTACAGTTGAAAGGGGACTTCAAAAGTACTGACTGATTATCAGGTGTTAGGATATGCAATATGCTTACTTAGCTTGAAGCTTTTAATATTCATTATTGAATGCTTTATAGATTTAAAACCCTTCAAAATGGTATCTATTGAAACTCCATAAGGAAGTCTAGTTATACAATGCATGGGATGTAATAAATGCTAAGAAGAAGCATTTATTGACTAAACTAATTAATTTGTAAGGTGATGTATACATCTCAATGAGTTCTAAGTGTTAAGAAAGAGAATGCAGCGGCTACAGTTTAGATGTGAAAAGTCCCCCAGAGGTCCACGCATTAGAAGCATGGAGCCAGCTTGGTGCTATTGGGCAGTGGTAGAAACTAATAAGCAGAGCCTAGCGGGAGTCTTTAGGTTGTTGAGGATGTGCCTTGAAAGGGACTCTGGGACCCTGTCCTCGTCACTCCCCAACTCCCTTACATCCTGGACACAAGGTGAATAGTTTTACCCCACACATCTGCCATGCTCTGCTGTCATTTCACAGGCCCCAAAGCAAAGAGGCCAACTAAATAATCATGGACATAAACTCCAAAGACTGTGAGACAGAAAAAAAATGCATTTGCTAGTGGTTAGCTTAGCTATTGGTTGTAGTAACAGAAATCAGACCAATACAGCAGTAAATTATCAAAGTCTACCCAGACACTCACTCACTCTCTTCTCTCTGCTATAAACTTATGCCCCCATCCCTGAGAGTTACCAATGGCTGACCTTTGGATTGAGGTCCTCAGCAGCACTCTTGGTATGTCTGAATTGGGTCACTGTACCCAGAAATGGAAATACTCAATAGAATGTGATCAGTAATGCCAGAGGCAGGTCTAACTCTAGTGCCTTCTATATGAAATTGAGTTACTATGTGTGGTACTAGGTTGAAGACAGAAGCACAAGGCATTGTTTTGAATCATCTGGAGGACCTTGAGGGAGGGCCGTCATTTTTGGTGTTTTGGGAGAAACCTCCTCAAAAAGTGAGGACTCTGAAAATTAAAGAGCTATTTGTCTCCAATGTGGAGACTCTTCATTAATATTCATGAGACTTGCCTCAGTGCTTCAGGCTGAGGAGCTGTCTGCCCATTGTCAGTGATGAAATCTCAGTTCAGGTGCTCTTCTTGAATTCCCATTGAGTTATGAAAACTAATTTCCTTTCATTGAATTTATTGCACAGCTCTATTGTGATGAGTATGTGTCAGAGAGAAATAGAAGAACTTTGCACTTGGCTCTTCCACCTTCAATTTCAAGCCCGGTTCCCTCATTCATTTGAGCTACAGAAGAATCTCTGGTTCTTAATATGTGCAGTTGTGTGCATTTTAACAAACTTTAAACTTCAGACATTATGCCTTCCTCTGCCGCAGTCCGCTAACTGCGTGCATGATAATGGGGAATTGAAGACTTGGTTGGGAGAGAAGCTCCTGTATGGTAATTATGCCTTGGAGAGAGAATTTAGCTTTTCATCAAGTTACCGGTGATCCTGAATCTCTGTATGGAAATGCAACTCATTTCTCTGCCCGACTACCACATACATTCAGAATATTAAAAAGAAAGAGAGGATATTTCTCTCCTTTACCTCCCTCATCTGTAGAAATCAGTGTAACTCAGGATGATTGATGTTGACAAACAATGAGTTGAGGATGGATGATTTTGCTCAGGGAAGGAAGAGAGTCAAGAGAACAGAATGTGTCTTCATTTCCCGAGTGGGAGATTATCCCGTCATAGTGTGCTTGCTTTTATTATTTATTTATTTATTTATTTATTTTGGTAAAGTGTTTGGAAAAATCATAAAGTTCTAATTAGATGTAAATATATGCACATCTAAAATTTGCTTAGTTTTAATATAACTTGAGTTTTCCCTTAGGCCTTAATGCCTATGGATGGCCTCCACAGGACTGACCTGAAACAATGGCTCATGCTCACTAAAAAATGTTCATGTCATCCGGGCAGTGGTGGCGCACGCCTTTAATCCCAGCACTTGGGAGGCAGAGGCAGGCGGATTTCTGAGTTCGAGGCCAGCCTGGTCTACAGAGAGAGTTCCAGGACAGCCAGGGCTACACAGAGAATCCCTGTCTCGAGAAAAAAATGTTCATGTCCTTTCTTCTTCACATGTGTTGAAGTCAACTGTAGGACTCCGCCCTGTGGCTGCCTCTTGGGGCTTAGAACAAGTTGGTTACAATGGTCTCCAGGTATCTTCAGTGCATCTGGATTCAAGTTTTTTTCTCCACATTCACCTTGCATATTACCTACTCATCAAGGTGACTTGAAAAGCCACTGTTAAGGCGAGTCAGTGCCTTCTGTTCTGTCCCGCACTATTCCAGCCATTTCCTCTGAGACTGCATCATCAGCACTCCTGTACATGGTCTCTTGTCAGTCATTAACAAGGAGTAGGGGTGTTCCCAGGACTTGTTCCTGTTGGAGGAGAGATGGAGCCAGTGCTGCTCACAGCTGTCAACTCATGACTTTGTTAGCAGCAGCTTTGCAGTCAGACTGATTCGAGGGCATGGCACGTCCTGGTGAACCTTAGGAAAGGCTCTCGTTTCCAGTGATCGAGCAGGGGGTACTCAAGGAATGCATTTTGACTGAGTCAACGATTTCTAATCCTCATGTTTATTTTCTTAAAATAGAACAGTAGCAGTAAGTAACAGCACTGTTAAAGACACTCTTGGGCAAACAGGAAGGCAGAAGATTGCTGGGATGTCTGCCACATGAGCTGTTTGACATCCGACTGTTGGTTGTCTGTCATTTTAATCCTGCCCTATGCATATTCATACTTAGAAGTGTAAGTTCTTGTATATTATGTTTCTTAAACTCATAGGTGATTAGCATGTAGTATTAGTATACCTTATATTAGTGTAGCTATCTGTCCATGATACTGTTTAATTTTGCCATCATACTGATCACCTACACTTTACAGATCGGATAGAAACCTGAATTTCAAAGACAATTTACCTGAAGTTACGTCAGTCACAGAAGCATGGCCAGAAGCCAGGTTTGCTGTCTTAAATTCTGCTCAGCTTTGTATAGTGCCTGCTATTTTTCTCATTAGCCAGGATTTCTGAAATATATTTATCTCTGCAATCCAGTTCCTTTGCTGAAGCAAAGGAGTGGAGACCGGAATCTGACGTTGTTGTGTAGCTTCTGTGAAAGGACATTGAAGTTACCTTTTTGATCTCAGCTATTTGTTTGTGACTGGAATGAGGAAGACACTGGATTGAGAGAGAGAGAGGGAGAGTCCATTAGGCTGCAGCTGTGTTTGTGTTTGCAGCTGTTCTTGTGCACACAGTGCCGCCAGGAGACTTGTTCATTGGGAGAATAGCGGGTTTCATGGTCAGTAGATGGCTTTGGGTTTAGGAATAACATTCTCTCCGTTGTGAGCATTTGGGAACTTGCTGAAGCATGAAAAGGTTTAGAAGAAACCCAAAAGTCTTCAGACAAGGAACCTTAATTTTAAAGCATTAATGTTTCTATTAAAAAGAATAGACATATGGGGCCAGAGAAATGGCACAAAAGTCAGGACTGCATGCTGTTCTTGTAGAAAACTAGGGTTTGTTTCACAGCACCCATGGCTGGTGGCTCACAAATGCCTGTTACTCCAGTCCAGGGGCATCAGGTGCCAGCGGCCTCTGTAGGCATATTCTCTCATGTGCGCAGCTCCCACAATTAAAATTAAAAAGAAAACCTTTTAAATACAGTCAGGCTCATGCTTAGCAGACATGAGGAAACAGGGTAGCCATTGAGAGACCAGCTGAAGGTGCAGTGGCTGAGACTTCTTATGATTTCAAGAAGTGAATACAATAATTCTTCTAACTGTGGACCTTGAAGCTAGCTGAGCCTGTACTATCAGAAAGTACTTGAGGATATCGAAGTGCAAAATAACCCCTCGTCTTATCAAGTTTGCACTTTATGAACGAGATAAATAGTAGAATCAGTAAGTGAGCAAGAGGGTATATTAGAAGCATATACGGGCTATAGGAAACAACTGGCCAAGGAAGAGAACCAGCCCACTAGGAACTCTTTCCTCTCTTCTCTGGCCTAGGGAAAATTTTTTTCATGATATAATTTTTGAATATATAAACGTCTAACTCTTGGGCTCCTTTGATTGTCTTCTACTAGCTCTATTCTTACTTCTTCCAGCAAAGAATGAGCCTTGAAGTTTGCACTGTGTGTGATTGAGTATTTTTGACAACCTGCTGTGAGTTGAGGAGTCAATAAAGAAAGAAGAGGAAAAAAATAAAGGCAGAAAACAATCACTATGTAGCTGTAGGTGAGTACTGAAAGCCCATGCGAAAAGTGAGCCTCCTTTCCTTCTTGCTGGCTTTTGCCTACTTTTTGTATATCCATGACACAGAACGTTATGACTTATCTGAGTCTTAGTTTCACCTCTCAAAACCTCACTCCGGAGTAAATGATATTTGCATTTTCCCTATGCATCATTTTTTTGTCCAAAAGAGATCTTAGAAACAGTCTCAGGATGGAATGTGCACAGTGCAGCGCAGAACACAGTCAGGGTGGAGGACCTGGGGAGGCTGGAACCACCACAACACACAGCTCCGCACCGCAAGGATCCATGGACCTACACTGCAGAGGCCCTGGGTCCTTCCCATGTTCTTGCCAGCAGGACAAAGCCCGCTGACTCAGCACTGGGGATGGTGCTTTGCTTTCATTTAATCTCTTGAATAAGGTCCCGGGATGAACAGTTAGCGATGGTACTGCAGCTATAACACTCAGCAGTTTTTCTTTCGTGGCTTGAGGGCAGCTGCTGGTGGCTGGGCAGGTATACTGCCATGCTCTTCTGTCTTCTCTAATCATCTCTGGGAATGAAAACTACAGGCAGGGCCTTGGGAAGCCAGCTGGAGGCACGGGGAGGCGAAGTCTCTATTGTAAAGGCAAACGGAAGCTCGGGGGTTTGTTGCAGACAGGAAGAAAGTTTTCGCACAGTTTCTTGATCTTTCTAGCCTTGGCTCTCTGCCCAAAACTCCCATTCTCTTTTCCTGCATGCCACAAACTAGAAATGTAATGTGCAGCACTATTCAATACGCATGTGCACATATGTCTATCTGTACACATGTACATACATAAACGGAGTTCAAATATAAATTCCCCCCAATTTTTAAAACCATATTTTCCTGTATCACAAATGAGGTGCTCCAATGTTTAAAACTCTGGTCCATTCTGTAATTGCTACTTGTCACTAATTTTAAAAAATGCAAATTTGATAGCATAGTTTGAAAACTTACTTTGAATCGATTTTTACCAAAGAAGGCAACTTTTTAAACTTTATGTATCTATCCCTAGATGTGTATCTAGGGCTATGTATCAAGGTAGTAAAATGTCCCAACACTGCCAATCTGCCCCTTTACCATCCTCTAGTCAATCCTAAGGGACAGAATGTTAGGGAAAAAGCCAAAGGGGAGAGAAAAGGAAGGGTGCTTTGCTAAGGTTTAGAGCAGTTACTCTCCTTTTTCCTAGAGGAGCGTTCCTTCCAACAGGGGCGAGCTTAGGCTCTGATTACATCACAAGTAATCAGAGTGCTCCAGAAGACAAGTCAGGTCTATTTATCGACAAAAGGTGCAGTGCTGAGAGAGTCCATTCTTACGGAAGTATACACTTTTAAACCTTTGTGTTTAAAAGAAGGGTTTCAGTTCCTCTAAGGGTGAAGACACATGCGTTTCTGAGTGCAGGCACCAGGCTCATCTCTGACAGTAGCTCTACTTCCGTCACGAGATGTCCAGTAACTTGCGTGCTCCGGTTTCCCCAGATTTTATCAGGATGCCCCGGAACTTTGCCTATAGCTTCTCTTACAGGAACACATTGAAAAGTCTGTCTGTCTGGGTGTGAGCCTTCAGTCAGGACTCAGAGGGACAGTCACATTTAGATCCAATCATGCTTGGTACTCAGAGAATCAATTTCTAATAACCTTCCTCTATGTGACAAAGTTGTTCTTAGTAATAACTGACATGAAACAAAATTAATATATGTCAGAGAAAGAAATGTAGAAACTGACATTTCAAAATTGATCTTGATACATATAATTATGCCAGTAGAAGATAAAGACCATAATGAAATATGTATTATGGTACAAAGAGAAAGCTATAGACTAAAATGTTTTAATTACAGAAACATGGTTTTTTAAATTATCCTATATGTCACAGCAATGAATAAAGCATCACGGCTTCCCTCAGCTTTCAAGTCATTTGTAGATTTCTCCACGGGGCTGTGTAATTTGATCTCTTCTGCATATTCATGTTCAGTAGAGTAAGATGCGGCAATCCATCTTTGCTCATAGTTGATTAGAAATATTTTTAATTAATTTGTAATTTGAGACATTATTTTTAGATGTAACAACAACTTTCTAAAAGAGTTAGAAAAAGGCTCAAAGATAGGTTCAAGAGAAGTTCCTAAATAATTGTGTTTGATGAACTATTTCTAGAAATGCCAGCTCCCCTGATTCAACATACCTCATTCTGGATCAATTTTAGAAATTTGCACATGTCTGAATGGCCCCAAAATCCCACTAAAAATTCTCAGAAAAAAAACATCCTATCACAAATTTACATTAAATTAGGTCAAAGCTTCTGAGATATTTTCATCTCCTGCAAAAACCACGAGTTGAGTGACAGTGGCCAGGTGGCTTCTTCAGTTCTCTGCCTTCAAACCATTTACATCACTGCTCAAAGTCGGAGCTCTGCTAAGTCACTAAGTCACTGTTCCTAGGGTCTCTATGCAAACACTGGCTGCTTTGAAGCTGCTATTTAAAGGCATGGACCTGAGGCTCCAAGCTGTGTCCAACACAAGCTTGAGCTGGATGTGTGACCTGAGGCTCTTTGAAGGGCACAAATATCTGTCAATGGATAGATAACCACACAAACAGGTTCATTCGAAGTGTTTACAGAAAGAAGTTAAAAATTCAACACTATCTGCAGCAATGTTTTAAATTTTGGCCAATATGGTTTTTTTTCCTGGAATAGTATTTATTTACCAACAATATTTATTTAAAATCGTGAGCACACTGTGATATTGAAGAGCAGGCTAGGGCATAATACCCTGAACTAAGGGCTACACTGATGCTACCTTTTGCAACTGGAAGGAGGTCCCTGGTGCAAGTGCATGAAGATGAGTGTGCAGCCCAGCCTGAGAGGTGACTCTGGCCTTTCAGGTCAACATCTTGTTGCTTCTGGTGCCAGGAGCCTCTTTGCCAGAGATTGTGAGTTGGAGGACTCAAAATGGTCCCCAAATGGAAGGTGGCAAGGCTCTGGGTATTGGCTTTTAGAACCCCAAAGATAGGATCCAATGTCCCATGAAGTCCCCTTACTCGGTGTCTGTACTCCAGGGCTGAAATACTCTAGGTTGTAAGGAGAAATTGGCAGTTGGCAGGAGATACTTGTGGTCACAAAAAGAATTGGACACTTTCCACACATACACACTTCAGTTGTTTGAGTCTGTTGGCATACATATATTTGGTTTAGTATATTATGGCTAAAAGATAAGAAAAAAAACCATATTGCATGTTGTTCACATTATTTTTTTCAGACATTTGTTTGGGGTTACAAACTTCCCTGAAAGAGCACAAGAGTATGTGTATGCGCACACACACACACACACACACACACACACACACACACACACACACACATACACACACACCAGTACATCAGTGATCTACAAAAGTTGGTGATAGTCGATGAGCAGGATCTATCAGGCTGGCACATCGGAGTGAGAACAGAGGTGACCCTGTGGGTCAGAGTGAGCAAAAGGGCCCTGCTTGGAGCTGGAAGAGTGGCCGTCATCTTCACGTTTGGTTTGGAGATTACACCTCATCCAGAAGCAAAGTTATTAACGAGATGGGAGCACACTTAGATGAATTTCCAGGTGAATGGCAAAGTCCCATGGATCTGCTAGTGCAGGGACCAATTGTAAGGTCACATACTGAGGAAAACGTTGATCACAGCATACAAACCTCCCAGTCACCAGAAAGTGAGGCCCCTTCTAGCCAGGAACTGCAGGTAGCACTGTAGTCACAATAGCCAAGAAGATACCAAAGAGCTGAAGAAGCACAACCCCTCTAATGCCATGGAGACTGGTATGCTTGCCAAGGTTGGCTTAAAAATCGTTACATTAAGAAAAGCGAATTCTCTGTCATGTTTCATATGTGCAAAGATGCTAAAGAAAAAGGATAAATCATCTGGTTGTGCTAATTTATTTCAACTAGCTATGCTAGCTACAAAATAAAACCATGTATTTTTAATTGTAGATCACTAAAAGTTTAGACAACATTGTTTTTTTTTTATCTACGTATATCAATTGAGGTATCTTATTCTGAGCAATTTTCCTTATTCATTTTAGGGTAGGCATAGCTATTTATACTCTTAGGAGACTCTTCTATTTCTATTTCACGTTGGGTTGTAGTATAACTGCATTGGCTGCCTCTCACCTTCTTAGCATTGGCCTCATGTATTTCAAGAAAGTTCTGCCCATTTGTTATCACATAAGAGATAATCTCATTAAAACAATTATAAGCAGAGCATTTATCTTATTTGTTACTCTTTGTGGAAAGGGTCAAAGTCTGTGTGAAAGAATGAAAGCTCAGAGTTTAGATGTTGAGAGACTTCAATCCCCAGTTTCCCTAGAAGTTGAGGCCTGTGTGTGATACTGTATGAGACCCTGGGTCTTGTTCTCCAGACTCTGCTGTGTATAATCTGGGGCAGGTGCCAGGGTCACTATTTCCTTAGCTTGGAAAGAACTCTGTGACACTTGAAGACACTATCTTGTGGCTCCCAATGGATGCTCAGGCTTCATCCTTGTGCTGAAGGCCAGTCTTGGCTACCAGCGTATTCAAAACAATTCAGAAATTTGATAAACACAACTTTTCATGTAAAAGCATGCACAGTCGTGTGAAATGAGTTCTCAAACTACATAGTTTACCTCTTTTTGAATGAGGCTTCAGCCTCCAAAATGCCAATGAGCTAGCTTATCTTTGGTTCCTGTAGTTATTTTAAAGGTCTAGACAAACTCCTATTGTCTATGCAAAGATGGACACACATCTAACCACAACTGGTTACATCCACAGATGAAGAATCAACCTCTAGATCCAGAGGAGGGCCTGTGGTTCAGGGAAATACAGTGCCCAGCTCACCCTGATATAAGACCAGGCATAATTTGCCTTGATTCACCCCGGTTTTGAGCTGACACCATGGCTTTGTGCATTAATTTCAAAAGTTGTTACAATTTGGTCCCAGAATGGAGAAGGAGCTCATTCCTCCTGATTTGTGGGTATTTTTGTAACAGGACCTGTCTTTAACCTTACTTCTGATAGATGATAGAGAACAAGAAGACTCTGAAGACTCTCCAAAGAGTATGTTTCAATGATATTCAAACTTGTGTGTGTGTGTGTGTGTGTGTGTGTGTATACGCAAGGGGGGTCAGGTTAGAAAATGAGACTACAGGACAAGAGAATATTTTAGTCACCAAGTGATTTTGCTTTGAATGAATATTGGAGCTGTAACATTCCAGTATGTTTCTTAATTTTGCCTGGTTTCTTCTGGCCACAGAGATCCCAAGATCTCTTCCATTACTCCTGAGCAGTGGCCACACAGTTTGGACTATCAATTCTATTTGCTTCTGGCTGGAGTATTCCAGGTCAAAAGCCTTGTTCTCTCTTTCACATGCTTTTGGTTGACTAGAAGGATTGGAAACTAGCATTTTTTTTTTTTTTTAGTTTGTCTCTACATTTCATGGTAATAATGTAGGTAAAGTAGAAATAAACATGTTTAGCGGAGTTTTTGATAGGCACCATATTGATACACACTCACCTTGTTCATGGGGTGAAATCTTTTTGTTAGTTGTCTTTTTTCTTTTTTTTTTGCCTTTTTTCGACGGAATGTATCATGAAACCTGGGTTGGCTTCAAATGAGCTCAATAGCCCATAGTAGCTTCAAATGCCTGGCAGTCTTTCTGCCTCAGTCTCTTCCACTCTATAGTTTCGCATGGCTACCTCCCTCTCCCAATGGCACACGGGCATTTTAAAATAATTTTTATCCATTGACCTAATAGAGCCTCTATAGTCTTTTTTGAGCCCACATTAACTAAATATTTAAAAAGTAAATACCATGGGTACCAAAAGTAAATATCATTGTGTACCAAACATAAACATTTTTTTTTTTTTAAAGAAAACATTCTTCAGGGAAATTTTCAGAAAACAAATTCTCAAATTTAAAGCACTGGAAAATTAAAATGTACTTAGGTCTTTGTATATATTTGTTTTCTACCAGAACAAATGCACATGCCATCATTAAAGAAGAGTTCAGAAATACAAGAGTGTTCATACCATTGATGACTCTCACAGCTAGATGTCCTTAAATGTTTGAGTCTATTATTTGATTTAATCTGTAGTGGCTCCTGTTATCATGACTGTCCAGTCAATTCATTTTTGAGACTGTTTATTGAGCTGCTGCTGTGGACTGAATGATTCACAATTAAATAAGATGCCCTTAAAATGGGGGGGGCACTGCTGACCAGTGTGACTGAATTCAGGACTGCATTTTTTTCACCTTAGTGCTCTGGATAGTGTAGGCAAGGTTTTCCAGAAGTCTTTCAGGAAGAGTAGACTTTGTTGATGAGGACATGGAGGGAAACACAGGCTCACAGGCCCATCCTAGAAGGTTCAGGATGTAGCACACCAACAGGAATTATTGATTGCCCGAAGGACTTGCCTTCAGGTTAAAGGGTGTGGAGTCTCAGGAGCACCAGTGTTCATAAATACACGTGAAACACACAAACAAAAAGCTCATGATATGACTTCCCAAAGAAAAGGATTTCTGTCAAGCGCAAGGATTTGTCAATGATGTTAGGAACTGGAACAGTGTAGTCACATTGAAGACTTGCTCTGAGGGAGAGGGAGGAGAGCCCGTCAACAATGAATGAGAAGCAGCATCTAACTGAAGATGAGAGAGCCACAAATTTATCACATAGCCGATTAG
This sequence comes from Mastomys coucha, assembly GCF_008632895.1. Taxonomy (NCBI): domain Eukaryota; kingdom Metazoa; phylum Chordata; class Mammalia; order Rodentia; family Muridae; genus Mastomys; species Mastomys coucha. Next base: position 93,491,748 of record NW_022196905.1, read on the forward strand.
CATTGTTATACCCATTCTTTTGTGCCAACATTCAATAGGAAAGGTGATGGCTATTGATGCTACTGATATTTATTGATTCCACAGACAATATTTCTTATCTTTCCTTAGTCTCTCTAATGCCTGTAGTCATTCAGCTCTTGTCAGGATCTATGATGAAGGCCTAAAACTGTGCTGGTGTATGTCTGGAGGGGTAGGTGTGGAAATATTTTACCAAGAACAGACATGACGCCTTTTTGACAAGAGACAAATGTTTCATTCAAATGCTGCATTTCGCATATTGGAAAGAGTAATGAATTCCTGTGCACCTTTCTACCTAGTTCACCATGTCAGGCCCAGGCGCTGACGCACCTCAGGTTTTCCTCACAAAATTAAATTTAATGTTACACCCTCTCGTCGAACGGCGCATAAATCAGGCATTTGATTTGCATGGACTGTAGCAAGTGGCTCTGTTCTGGACAAATATAAACCTAAGTCTGAATATTATGTCAAAGACAGGGACAAAGCAATCTAGGACTTCCAATCAAGTCTGCTACCAAGTGGAATTCATACTGGTATTATGCTGCTCCCGTTCAGCTCTTATTAAAACTCTTGCTTTAACCTCCTTTTTTTTTTTTTTCATTTCAAAAGAAAATGTTTTTCTTGACCTTCTTGTATTCAGAAAAACCAGTGTGTAGTCACACCGGTATTATTTATAAACTGGTTGTCTCCTAGTAACACCCAGGCATGTGCATTTTCCTCTCCATCACCCTCATCCGGCCTAGAGTCCAGAAAGGGGTACGCATCAGAGTAATCAAGCAGGAAGAAACAAAACTGAGGACATGGTGTAAAACACAGCCAGGAAATTAGGTAACAGGGATGTTCACTAATGTTCTACCTCGACCCCAAATCCCAAGAGTATGCTAAGAACCATTGCAGAGCAGATGAGTTTAAAAAATGACTCGGTTGCCAAAGTTAATCTATATTTAGATGCAGAGCATGTATCAGACTTGGGAAAAGCGAGTGCAAGCATGCATCATCTGGGCTTGTTTCTGGCCTCCGCCGACATGTGCTGGAGTTACACACCTCCCTTACTTACATTTTCTAATCACAGAGTACCGGGCCCAATGTGCTAAAGAAAAAAACCACAGTGATCTGAAATGGAGGGAGACTTTGAGATGAGAAACATTTTTACAAGTGCACAGTGAGGCTGCCCTAAATCTCAGAAGACCATAGCTAGATCACGGGCTTGCTTGCATTCTGCTCCGCATTAAGGCCTGCTGTGCTTCTTCTGGACTGCGGAGGAAGTTTTACAAGCAGAGCTTGCTCCTAGGCCAAGTGCAGTGCCAAGAAGGCACAGATGTCTGAAGAAGACCAGGTGAAGAGAAGATCCTGAGAGCTGGCCCGAGGATTAGGGATCTGCAGTGTCATTTCTCCCAGCTGTCCACAAACAGCTGCTAGATTTCAGCATGCTTCATAGATCTGAATAGGTGAGAGTGTCTGAGAAACTAAATTTATGATGTATTAAGGATTAATTCATTCATTTTTGGTAGGACGTACCCATAAATATTTATATATGAATGTATATAATTTGCCATCAGTCAGTGTGGGGCTATAAATATGATATAGAACTAGATTCTGCCACTAAAGAATTTACTGAAAAAATTAAAGTATGTATGAGAAGTAACTATTGTTTAAAATGTAAGCATCAGAAAGTACATGGACATAAAAGGATATATTATTCCTAGCCGGACAGAGAGCCCAGTCGGAAGGATTTGGTGGTGTCAAATAGGGGCAGGAAAGGGAAAAACACAGGGAAGGGATGGGGAAACACTTATGTTCAGATATTACATGCACAGGCCATGAACAGTGACTAAAACACAGACAGGTCTGGGGAGTGAGTGAAGAGCAGTGGAGAGATGAGGGTGGACAGATGTATGATGCTGGGGGATCACCAGTGAATTCCAAACTGGGCAGTTTAGATGGTGATAAACAAGCATCTGGAGGTGAGGAAGTGACTATCCTACCTGTGCTTCTGGCAGAAGAATATGGTCTGAGTACGTGGGCTAGATTAGTGAATAGAGGCTGATGTAGGCCTAGAGATAAACAAAACAGAAAGAGAGCACTGGGGGTAGACAAGAAGGAGCCGAAAGTTATAGACTGGGTAAAGAGGAGAAATCAACTATTTGCAAATGGTTGTTGTTATGGTTATAAAATCATCAGAAAAGTCCTTTGAATCTGTCATTCTGATTCCCCCATTCATGCTTTTAGATATTCTTAGAGACACACAGAGCTTATTCCATCCCCAAATAGAGAAAATGATGAATTTTGGGTACATTGACTTTGTTGATCGTATTTTAAAGGTTCGTATTGGAACAGAAGAACCTCTAGCCCAGCTTAAGTTTATTTTGAAAGTACAGTCCATCCACTTCATGGCTAAGGTATTCTCTAATCGACTGAAACAGCAGGCCGGCTGATCTCTAAGCCAGCCTGTCAATATCCACACAGAGAAAACTATTGCCTGCCTACACCCTCCTGCTGGCCAAGTGATTAACTGTGCATCGGTCATTTAGGATAATAAATGTGGAGATGGAGGGAGTGAGTGTTGCCACAGGCCTCCTGCTGTGGAAATAAATCCCCTCCCATCTTGGCAAACTTAAGAGCAGAGCCAGAGAATCTGGCTTAAAGGGCAGTAGGCCTGTAGGTTTGAACTAGAGCCCTGAGGTAGTTAACCCTATCTGCCATGCAGTTGGGATGTGCTGCTACCACTGTCCTAGGAACGAAAAGCAAATCTATCTTATTGAGATCTCTTTTTCTGAAAATTGACATGAAACACATCTGAAGAGTGTGAGTTCTGTTTTGGGAGAAGCCGTGTGGACCTTGGAAATGGGCAGCAACTATGGAGGAGAGATGAAATTGTCCTTTGAAAGGTTCTTTCTTGCTCTTTGAAATTGGAGAAGAAAATCTATTCACCAAAAAAAAGGGAATGAAAAGAACCATTTTTATTTTAAAATCCTTCATCTAATTAGGGAAGTACGCTCTATTTCATTTGCCATGTTTCTGACTTTGTACATTTACTAAAGCAACAAAATAGCTCACCTACATGGTGGTTAATTCTAGGTAATATTCCTGCTTCAATTACTTGATCTAGGCTATTGCTCCTGTAAAAGAGACACGATATCATATAAAAGATGGCAATGGTTTGATCAAATTAAGGGATATCACTTAGGACAGGACATATTGAATCAATGTCCTTTCATCTCTACTTCTGTCCCTAGGAATTTGCTTCTGACTTGCAATGAATGTTGTGCTTGCTGAGCTATTTAAGCTTGATTAAGGTACTTGTTATGCATTTGGTGCTACACTGCAGTGCACAATGTCAGTTCTTGACTGTCATCATCATGATTAGAAAGGGCAGAAGGCAGTGACCCCCACATGGAACACATGATACATACGCGAGTGCCGAGAACCTCCGCTCCAATCCTAGGGTTTAGTCAAAATGTGTAAAAACCCAGCAAGACCTCTCACCAAATACTTTGTTTAGCAAATTATGCCTTGTTTTCTTATTAATAAAAATGACTTCCTGTTGTCCAGCTATTGTTAGAACATCTTGTTATGAATACAAATGAGGAGAATCCAATTGACTTCAGAGAAACACATGACCTTCCTGCTAAGGTTGGCTTATTGGAAGTTGCTAAATTTGAAAAATATTTTAGGTTAAAAGGAGACAGTCCAATCAAAGCTCTAGCCAGAGATGACTTTGGTATGAGGGAATAGGCCTCAATGGGTAGTGCATCTGGGCTAACGACTCTCAGCGTTTGCACAAAGGCCTTCTACTAGCTCATTCGCTCTCTACTGGTTTGTCAACAGACTGGGCTGGATGACAGTAGTTCAGGCTAGTTTTTAATCAGGAGAGTCCGCAGTCCGCCCCCAAGCATGGCACAATGCTGTTAATAAGCTAGCTTAGCTGATTTAGTCACTGGTTTGTCTGAAAACCCACATCTTTGCAAGAGTAAACTGAACATTAGCAATAAAGATTTAAAAAAAAAAACAGCAGTAAAAATGTTAGTCACAATTTTTATTAAAAATCTACCTTGACCCAGGCATGAGTTAGATAGGCTACCTGGGTCACTTCCTTTGCTCCTAGTAACAAGCAGGCTTGCACTGTGATTGCCTTTTTACTCTTTCATGAGGAAGATTAAATATCAAGTCTTGACTAATGTGCTATATCTGACCCCAAACTGAGGCAGTTTCTTTTCATTTATTCTTTCATATATTGCTCGATACTTTCTTACTAAACATAGAAACCTCAGAAAGATTTAAAAACTTGAATCATTTAAGTTGTGGTGGAGACTTTTTTCTTTACATAAAAACCTCTTAAAACAATATTTGTAAAATAGTTTTCACTTGTTCATTGAAAACAATTCATTATCTGGCACAATTGCTGTGAAGGATGTGAAGGATGTGGCCTGTTCCTTCAGGCCAGGAAACTTCTCATTTACATATGGATTTACATATGGATTTACATATGTGCTTTCTTGGATTGAGATAGTCATTGTGGTTGTGGTATGTGTGTGTGTGTGTATGTGTGTGCCCATGGGCACATATGTGTGCATGTGTACGTACATGTAGTGTGTGCGGTATGTTTATGAATACTTGCCCATACCTGTTTACATGCATGCATGTGGTGCCTCTGAAGGTCAGAGGGCAACCTTGGGTCTTCCTTAAGCACTATCCTTTTCTTCTTCCTTCCTCCCTCTCTCCCTCCCTTCCTTCCTTCCCTTCTTCCTCTCTCCCTCCTCCTCTCTCTCTCTTTCTTTCTTTCTCTCTTCTTTTTTAATCTCTCACTAGCCTGGTCTGCCTGGGCCACCTGGTCTGCCTGGTCTGCCTGGCCCAGAACTCATTAAGTACATTATACCCACTGCCCATAGAGAGGGAAGCCTTAGCTTTCTCCTCCCCAGCATTAAGATTCCGCTTATGCAACAGTACACCTCACTTGCTTTAATGCTGGTTCTGAAACTCAAAGTCAAATCCTTGGGCTTGAAAAGCAAACACTGTCGGGATGGGGTCATAAATAAATATGTACTAGGCATAAGTTTTGCTTCAGGACCTAAACGCTGTGACCAGGTTATTTTTTCAAAAGCAACACGGTGTATATTGTGGTTACTTGTAAAGGGAATAGGAATCGTAGTATACAGTAGCATGAGAGGGACAATTAAACCCTCCAGCATAATCCTTGTCTACTGTTGCTACTTTGGTATATTTCTAAGTATCTCCAATTTTTAAATTTTTAGAAATGTAGATAACACTATCTTTGTTGCCTCCCAATTGGCTCAATGTACCTAGCAACAGCATCAACTTCACAGCTCCTTCCTGTGAAGTTAGAAAAATCTGTTCCAAGTATGCACACTACTTCCTTGGGGACATTGTCTCAGTTGGAGGAGTTGGCAATAGCAGAGTTTTATTATATAGCCCAGGATACCCTCAAATTTGCCATTCCTTCCACCTCACCTCTGAATGCTGAGAGTGTGGTAGCGAACCACTACCACACTAAACTATGCCTAATATTTTATTTATACTTTGTTTTAATAGACCTCCCTTTGATAAACACTAAAATTGTTCCTAACATTTCTACCTTTATGCGTCACTTTTGATGGACTTCTGCATAACTTTCTTCACTTTTCTTAGCCTTTTGAATCCAGCCACAGAATTGCCAAGCCAAAGCCATGCCGCTTTAGAAGACCTTCAGTCAAAATGTTTGAATTACCTTCTTGACAGTTTGAGGTACTCGCTCAGGACTACATGACATTGTATGTCTTCTACGTTTATGATAGTCAGTATGACAGTAACGACTACCAACAGTTTATATAGCAATACTCACTTGTAAAAGGCATTTTTTGCAGTGGCTTACACTGTGCACTCAGAAGAGCCAGCTAATTATCGTCGACTTACTGGTGAACAGACATCTCCAGTTCATGATACAAGATGTTAATATTTTGCAAGGTACCCATTCTTTCACTCTAGCTTCCACCTTGGGGCCACCTTGGGACAGCACTGTGGTATCTGAAGAACCTTCCCACATTTTGCTTTTGCAGCTGAAAGTCAAGAGTACACGCTTTGCATCACTTAAGCAATACTTCTTGCCTTAAAGAGCTTCTCACACATAGACATAATTTTCCTTTGGGTGGGCCTGGCAGCCAGTCTGCCTCTGCCTTAGCTCCAGTCATCCTCAGGCCGGGTAGATCCCACTGGCTACAGAGCTGTAATGTGCGAGCCAGACGATAAGTACAGAATATTGCCACACCGCTGGCTCCTTGCTCTCTCCATATTCAATCACAAAGACTAATGAATCAGAGATGATTACGGTGCTAAAAATCCAAATGCAGATTTTTGCTGTCCTTACTAATGAGAGAAAAATATAGTAGACCATTGGCCTAAAGGCTCCAGATGCAATTCCTTTGTAACTTAGAGTGCATTAAAAAAGCTTCAGTCAGCAAGATAAGTTAATTTTTTTATGACCTTTATAAACTCTTTTAGCCTGTATCTTGGGAGCTTCTCTTAAAGATTAAATTTTTAAAAAATCCTTTTAGCTCAGGCCAACATGGCATCTGAATCTTTTTTGCTCCAAAGGCTACATCCAAAATCTATAAAGATGATCTGTTCGTGACAATTATTGTCAAAGTAATGATTAGCCAACATGTCATTTTTCATTTTGTTCGTCTTGCCTCTATGGTACTAATCCAATAGACCTCACTTCTTCTTAATGTAAGAGTTGCATAAAGGACACAGTCACTCCCAATTGACTATGCCTAGATTTTCAAATTCTTGCAAGAGAAAATTGAATTGTCGCCAGGGACACAGCTTCCACCTGAATATCACTGGGTCAAAGGGGAGGGAGGAGGTTCTTAGGATGAAGCATAGATCAGCATCCAAAGAATCACCAAGTTGTGTTGAGGCCTGGGCTTCAGGAAACCGTATGGTAGCTTTACCCAAGTCACAGGGAGGAAGCCCGTGAAGGATTCTTCCTTAATAGCCTCATGGATGGAATAATCTAGCATGTAAAGAAGGTGGTTTCCTCTTGCCTCTTTGGTTGTAGGTTATCGGTTTCTCTTCTACAGTGTGCCTTTGACTGGCTTGATTGGTGACTACAAGAGTCATAACCCTCAGCATCTGTCACTGCTTCTATTACATCCAACCTACTGACCCAGAAAATCTGCGGCTGACACAATTGATTTCTTTATAACACTCATTGAGCATTTATTTTATTTTTGACATCCACGCACAAAGTACCATAGAACCCTGGTCCATACGTCTCTGTATAAGAGAAACACAGCCTTTTAGATAAGATATGTACACATACCCTGCAGTGGGTGGCTGGGGCAAGGCAATAACCCGGCTTAGCCTGATTCAGGAATGTAATTGGACTTATTCAGATGTATGTGGCTCTGCTGCTGAAGACAAGCATGTCAAGGTCAACAATAACACCACTGTGAAATAATAACATTAAGAAAGAAAAAGAAAGCTCAGTTAGATGTTGTGTATGTTTTTTTTTTCTTTACCCTGAAGCAGGCCTTAACCTTTTTTTTTTTCTGTAATCTTCTTTCTTTCTCCATACCCCTAGAAAGCATCTTGGTTTCAAACTAAGATATGAAAGCCACACGCTTTAAGCAGATGCCTGACAGTTATCTATTGTTTCTCATGTATACCTCCGTGCTGCCTCATTATATAGAAAGGTTACATGGCTCTTTTTTTTTTTTTTTGAAGGCATATAGATAATTAGCTGCCAGATTCAGAATTCAAACTCAATTGTTTATCTTATAAATATATTGGCATCTTCCTCTGGGCTCTAAGAGCTAATGATCTGGTTGGATCATGAATCATCTTATGAATTTTTGCTGAGAAATGAGCAGAGAGAAGGGATGTGAAGGTCTAGATAGAATTACGTGGTAGGCATCTCTGACTGCACTCACATGTCTCCATAGGTCGAATGACTTCTCTCTGAATCTCATAACCTGAACATTTTCACTTTGGATTGATGCCCTGTTCCAATCAGATAAAGTTAATACTAAAGAATTTTCACTGTTTATCTGGTCATTGATGCCAGTATTTAATTTTCTTATTTAGTGACCTAATGGTAACATCCAGGAATGATATTTTCTAGAGAAACTCTTGTTTTAATGTAGGACAATACCAGAAATCTCTGTTGATCATAGACACAGTTAAGCATCAGCGTCTTGGAACTAGCATCCTTTATAATTCCCTCCTGATTTTAGAAAACATTGTTCCTACTCCACAACAAAGCAGTGCTTGTGATGACTTTGAGGAGAAGGCATCCGTCCCAGGTGGTGGACCTGGGATAAAACACACCCGGGATTCCTGGTGCTGACTTTTACTGGTGCCACCATGTTAGATTTGAACATCATTATTTACTAGAAATAAAGGAACAAGGCAGAAATCGATCGCTACGACAGTAGATTTATGTCTTCACTGTGCTCTCTATACATCTCTGTTTGTCCTAACTTCATGGAGAAGATATTTAACACACAATGGAAGGAGCCTATTGCTTTTGATTTATTTTTTGTTTATTGCTTTTGGCATTCCACAGAGAAATTCTGGAAATCGATACTGTTTGTGTCTGAGACCCCAATGTAGTGTAGACTTAAAGGTGCTGAGGGCACAAAGGAACTTCCTGTGCTTGCTGGGCTTTCCTTTAATATTTCAACTCAGCTCATTTGCTCACCACAGAGATGTCTTTAGTCATCTATATGTTTTACATGACATCATAAGCAATCATACAAAGATTCATTAGGTACAACAGCAACAAAAGAATACTTAGTAGTATTTAGCTGTTTTAAGTCATCTCTCTAGGACCCAAGGAATGATTCTCAGAAATCCTAAACTTCTCTTGGTGATGAATTAGAATATTCAATCTATGTGATTCATAAAAGCACACATATAGAGATGCTATAAAAATTTCAGTTTTTTGTTTTTTAGTGAATAAGAGGATGGTTAATGATGTAGGGATATAGTAATGAAAATCACCATGGGCCATGTTTTTTTAACACTTATAACTTAGCTTTGAAAAGAAGGTAGAAGCCGGGCAGTGGTGGCGCACGCCTTTAGTCCCAGCACTTGGGAGGCAGAGGCAGGCAGATTTCTGAGTTCAAGGCCAGCCTGGTCTACAGAGTGAGCTCCAGGACAGCCAGGGCTATACAGAGAAACCATGTCTCAAAAAAACTAAAAACAAACAAACAAACAAAACAGGCAGAATTCCATTGACATTTAACTTATAAAGAACCATGAGCAGGAACACACACATCCACACACACACATTCACACATCCACACACACATCCACATGTACATGCATACACAATACACACATATGCACATACATGCATATATGCACACACATGCTCACACACATATACACACATGCACACACACACGCACACACAATACACACATATGCACATACATGCATATGTGCACATACATGCTCACACACATACACACATGCATGCACACACATGTGCACATCCACATGCACACAATATACATGTGCACACACACTCTCACACACACAACCAGAGAAGTATCTGCAAAACCAGATGTTTTTGCAACAGAGTGCAAAGGCTGACTTAAACTTGCAGGAATTCTCCTGTCTCACCTTCTCTACTGCACAAAGCTATTGCATCTGGTTAGGAATTTACATTTCAGGGAAGAGATGCAATTTTCTGTTGTATGAATTTATGATACTTGGAATAAAACCCACAAAGACCGCATTGTGCAGAGAGAATGAAAACAACACAATTCTGCTCTAGTAAGAAGCTGGCCAAGTGCTACTGGGTCTCTTTTGGGATCCTTAAACAGCACAGTGTGTGCGTGAAGCCCATGGCTGATTTTGAAAATGCTGGGGTGATACGGTGAAGAGAGCATGGATTAAGGCCTAATGTGTCAACCAAAACTTCCTGAGCAGGAGGCAGGTCAAAGGTTTTCAAATGGGGAGACATTCAAAGGCACCCTTAAGAGTATCACTTAAGATATATGGCACAGATGTAGGCCTAAGAAATAGCACTGGGTGGCAACAAGTGTGTTGCTTTTTAAATTTGCTAAATTTCAGAAGGAAACTAATAGATTTTTGGTCAAATCAACCTATAATCCTCTGAGCTTTAGCAGATATGTGGCATGAAATGCCTCAAAGCACAGGGCTTGATCACTAAATGTCCCCAACTGAGTCCTAGCCTGGCCTTTGAATGGCACTGGCCTTCTGGACACGGCTTTTCCTCTTCATGGTGTTTGCATGTATTCAGTCTTTCTGCTCCTCCAAACTAGGGGTCTTATTAATCTCTACTTAAGTATGAACAACCCCCTTTTCATGGATGATCTGTTACAAACACAAAAGTGTGGTTTTGAAAATCAGGATTACTATAACCATTACGACATTACATTACAGACAAAACAAAGGTAGACAAGAGATGTCAACCTTAATGTTTTAAAATTTATTCTTTGAAAGTTTCATATGGTTATCCAATGAATGCTGACCACACTTGTGGCTGGTATCCTCTCATAGGCTCCAATCCCCTCTTTATCTCTCTCTCTTTTTTTTCTGAACAAAATCTTTCTCCTACTTTAATGTCTTTTTAAAAAAATGACCCACTGAGTTTAATTGTGGTTGCCTGAATGTGCATACATGTGAGGTTATTTATTGGATTACAGACAATTTACAGTGGCTTCACCTCCAAATAGAGACAAATCCCACTCCCCCAGAAGCCCCAACTGCCAATAGCTCTTTAGGGAAAGGTGAGACCCCATGAGTCACTCCCCTATCTAGGCTGGAATGAGGTTCAACCCATCTACGTTGATGGGTTCATCCTTGTGCAGGTCTTGTGCAGGGTGTGTTTAGGCTACCCCAGATGCTGTGATTTCATGAGTGGAATGGCCCTGTGATGTCCAGGAGACACAATCTCAGAGAATCCCTCCCCATCCTCCGGCCACCCAAGGACCAGCTCTTGGGAGCACTGCGTTTTGTCTGATCGAAACCAGATTCATTTCAGAATGAATCTTCCTCTGGAGTTCTGTTTTCTTGTCTTAAAGACTTGCCTCACACATGGCTGGTTGTTGAGAGCATGGTTATTGATTTATCTTCATAGTATCATTTCAGAACAATAAACTTATTCTAAGAAATAACAGGGATACAGACACTTCTCTAGTGTGTGAAAGGATGATAGCTGGAGGATTCAAGGCCAGGCAAAGGGCCCACACATCATGACTCTTTAGACTATAGCTATGGTAGAGGGGTTAGGACAGTTAGGATGTTACTGAAAGAGTATTAATTAGGAAAGGAAGGCAAAAGACAAAAGCTTGAGAAATAATGGCAGGGAGGGCACAGTGATTTCTAGGGGATGTAAGAAGCAGAGATGGAGGGAGTTAGTTATGTTACTGTATCAGTGTAGAGTTATAACCATCAAAAGGTAAGGTTGACTTGATGACAGACTGCCACTGTGGGTACAGTTCCCCCTTGGAAGTAATGGAAGATGGGTTCCAGAATATTCTGCAGATACTATAATCTTCTATTAAATCTCTACATATTTCCCATATACTTTATCTCCATAATGCCTATGCAATGTACACATTGTGCAAATAATTGTTTATTATATTATTTACAGAAAAATGACAAGATATTTGGGCATGCTCAATTCAGAAGCAATTTGTTTCTCAAATGTTTTCAATTCAAGATGGTTGAATCCATAGCTGAGAGCCATTTCTATGGAAGAATGAATATAACTGTATTAGCAGGTTAGAGTATATGGGTTGGTTACATAAGGCTGTTTTAGATGCACTTAAAATATGACAGCTACTATAATATTTTATCAAAGTCCTATCAACATTTTAGCTAAGAATTTTGTATTCAAATTTGTCTTCAGGATCTCCAAAAGTGAATGTACTTTTGGAAGGGGGAACAGTGGAGACATGGAGAGATACATTGACACATCTACAACCTAACCCTACCTTCAAGGCTCAGGAACCATTAAAGAGTGGGAAGTGAGACTGAAGAGCAAAAGGACCAGGATGTCTGTGACAAGACAGCATCTACTATATATGACATGGAGCTGAACCCATAAAAGGTCAGTGACATGATTATCTAAACAAGACTGGCACAAGGACAATACCAGATAATACAAGATATACATAAGAGAAACCTCACAAGGACCCAGCCCTTGATAATGAGTCACAAGTAATTAATGGCTGCCGAGAGAGGGAGAATCAGTTTTCTCTAGAAAATAAATGTGTGTATGTGTGTGTGTGTGTGTATTCTTTGTGACAATAATAAAGAAGAAGAGGTCATCAGTTTAACAATGAGTAGATATGGGAGAAGTTGGAGTGGGGTGGGGGACGGGGTGGAAATGATGTAACCATAGTACTCATGTAGGCAATTCTCAAAATCTAAAGTAAAATATAAATGTACAGGATTAAAGAAATAATTGGTGAAGAAATGGCAATGTATCTTATTTGGCCACTGCAATACAAACAATAAATTTTCAAAGTATTTTCTTTTTACTCTTTTTTTTTTTTCTAAAGCTTTGTGCCACATGAATGTGGTCCTCCACAGATCATTACTTTGACCACGCCCCACTTACTGGTCCAGTTTGCATGTCCAACTCTAGGGTTGATCATTCTTCACTAGCTTAGGAAGCTGCTTGTTTTCTTGCCTACTAGGTCTTGAGATGTCCGCAATCTTTAGATTTAACAGCAGTCTTTGTATGTTAGCTTTTATAGCCATGAATATTAGTACAGATTAATAGTCGCCAAATACTATCTATCCACCATGAGCCAGAGACTCCAATAACCCTATTAAATGGGTATTTTATTTGATTCTCATAAGAAAATATGATGAGATTGCAAAGAATAAATTCAATAAAAGTTGAAAAAATATCCAAACTATGTATGAGAAATGTTGTCAGCTCCATTTTATGGATTAGAAAAATGAAAGTTCTTTACATGAGAAGATAAAACTTGCATTTAGCTATCTCAAAATTCTTGACCTTACCCTATACTTGTATGACCAACTGTTAATACACATGCCTATCCTTTTAAATTGTGATTCTTGACTTGTGGTGACTCTCCCTCCAAACTTGAAATAATCACAAATTTAGGTACAGTAAGTAATTACAAAGTTGAGTGTGCCTCTCCATTAATCTTAATAAATGAGATGCTTATTAAGAAAGCCTTACATATCCCATTACTTTTCAAAATGTCATGCTCCTCTAAGACTAATAGAATATTATGTGTCATATTAAAATATGGAAGTCAAATCTCAAGTTCAAAAGAATCACATTTCGAAAGGAACAAAATGAACAATTGTGAGGTTTTCTTCTATAAACAGGAATAGCAAACTCTCAGTGTTATACCTGTTTGCATGGCTGAGCTTTCCTATAATATAAAGGTAGTGGTAAGTGTTTAAACAAATACACCTTAACATACATTGAGATATAGTGGACATGTACTATACTCTAAGTGTAAAAGTAGCTTGTCTGTGAGCATAATTCTGTCACTGTATGATCTCTGACCTAAGTTTTCAAGTTAGAGACGTTAAAGTTTTTTGAGAACAGTGACACTTGAAAAAAAAGTAACAGAAATAGAAAACTTGAAAATCTGCTAACTGTTTTAGAGCTGTGCCCTTGTATGGACTGGAGAGATAGGGATATGTTTCATGTAAAGTCAAGCTTTATGAGACGTGTGCTTAACGCACAGCTGAAGCTTCCATAGGCAAAAGAAACAGTAAAAGGAAACCGTTCCCTGGGCATCCTGTGATACACCCCACCCAGCAGGGTTCCCTGCCTTCTGCCTTTGGGGAGCTTATCTGTTCTTCTTGGTGAAATGCAGTCAGAGTTTCAAGCACGCATTAAAACAGCCTGGTATATCTTTGTCAAACACAATAAAGGAAAGATTGTTCTGACTTAATGCAGAATCAATAGACAGTATCTTCTGAATAAATATCAGGGTCTTCTATGGAATAAAATAAATCCTATATTTTTATATAGCATTTCCTGCTAAAGGCTTTTGAAAAGCCACATGGAAGCCTACTATTGTAGAAGCTTCTAAAAGTACACATCTGCACATGTAAAAGGAGCTTAAATGGGGTTGCCCAATAATGAAGGGGACAGCATCCTAACTACGCATCATATACTATCAAATTCAAAACCTCGGGGCCAAGAATTGATTGCTTTCTTTTGACTTGTTGGTCTGTGGGGATCCCATTGACATCCCTCCCCCAAATATGATAGGCTGTTCCCACTTATTTGGGTTCCCCCAGAACCTGAAAGTAAGACCATATTGCTAAAGTTATAAAACATGAGTCATAAAACATGAAGAAATGAAGCAGGTCCTGATGCTAGATTTCATAGTTTTAGAAGGTTCTAATCACACTCTCAGAGGAGAAAGGTATTCATCGGCCTCACTCAACTTCAAACCCTACATGCTTCACATCCTAACTCGGAGATACAGCACTACTGGTGCAATAGGGGGCACAGGTTGCTATAGGAAAAACCAGCTGCTTTCTGATTGGATGATAGAAACTACACCTGGCACCATTATGAAGGCCAAGTACCTGTGGCTACATGGACCATAGCTCTTAGAGGAGAATGTACTACTATTACTCTGCAAAATGACTCCTGATTAAACTGACTCCTGATGACTCATTGTTATCCCATAGATTGATGTGTCTTTCAGCCCTCATCTGCAAAGCTTCCTCTTGAAATAAATGGCACTTAGCAGTGATCCACAGCTAGTAGACATACAAAGAATAACAGGCTGTGGAGTGTTCAGCCCTAAGGGAAACATCCAGATCATACCCCTCCCCACAGGGCTCAGGGATCTTGATAGAAGACAGAGTGAAAAGATCACAAGAACCAGAGGCAGTGGATGACTACCAGGGGACAGTGTTTTCCATACCTAATAGGGCAGTTGCACATATGAACTCACAGAAGTTGTGATAGTGTGGTCAAGCCCTGCTTACATTCAAATCACACAAAAACAGCCTGGTATGTCTTTGTCAAACACAATAAAGGAAAGATTGTTCTGACTTAATGCAGAATCAATAGATAATATCTTCTGAATAAATATTAGGGTCTTCTAAGGAATAAAATAAATCCTATATTTTTACAAATATGAAAATCCCATCATAGGGAGGAGAGGTGGGCATGAAGCCGCACCTTTAGCTGAGGAGCTTTTACAAACTGACAGCTGTTGGAAGAGACAAATCATCTTTCTTCAAGCGTCTAACCCTGGTAGGTCAGCTGTGCACAGGCTTACCACAAGAGTATATGGGCAACACAGACTGGACCCAATGGGCTTAAAGAGAGAGAGGGAGAGAGAGAGAGAAGAGAGAGAAAGAGAAAGAGAGTGAGAGAGTGAGAGAGAGTGAGAGAGAGCAAGAGAGGTTGAGAGTGAGAGAGAGAGAATGAGAGAGAGGGAGAGAGAGAAAGAGAGAGTGAGAGTGATAGGGAGAGAGAAGAGGAGTAGAGGCTGGTTATAAGCAGTGGAGAGAGAGGGGGAGTGTAACAGGGAGAGAGAGGGTAAGGAGCAGGAGCAAGAGGAGAAGAGAAGGGAGCAAGAACAAGAGAGAGAGGAGGGGGCAAGCAGCCCCTTTTATAGAGTCGGGTACACCTGACTGTTGCCAGGTGACTGTGGGGTAGAGCCTAGACTAACACTGGTAAGAACAAAAACTGTCTAGCTCAGATAACACAAATTTCTGAAGCCCATCCAAAGTAGCCAATCAACAAAGCCCCTGCTTCATTGATGGTTATCAGAGGTGACCATGTGAACCTGCATGCTCCTGCTGCAATGCCTGTCTTTATTCACAGCACTGGCCGACGTGTGCAAACCTCTTAGTGTGCCTTTCCCTCTGCGTTCTGTGCCCTCTGTGCATGTGCTCAGGCTGCACAAAGCTTTGCTGCAAACAGCAGAACTGAGCTCTGACATTTATCAATAACAATTTACAGCTGATAGATAGCTCCCTGGAAAAAGAGCCAGGACCCATTGCAGCCTAACAATGCAGCCCCCACAAAGGCTTAATTCCAGTCTGGGAGCAACGTCATCAGTGAAATTTATGGGAATGCCACGAAATCCTCTGCGATGCAGTGCTGTTGTCCACAACCTTTCCTGTACTCCATCAGTTATGGGCTAATGAGGCCCTTTTGCCACGGGAAAAGCCTTTCATTCAGCCCTGCCTCTCTCAGGTGAAGGTGAGCTACTGACAGCAAATGATGCTCCATCACAAGTGTGGACCCCTGGGAGACGTACTCAGGGACATCTGTGCTTCCTTGGGGTGTGACAAGTGATCGCGGTTTCTCTCACTCGACCTGTTTGATCAAGGGATTTCTACAAGATATACAGGTCTTGAGACCTCTCTGACGTGAAAACCACCAACAAAATTTGTCCAGAAAACATTTCATACGCTGCTTGTTTAAACCTTGTAGCATGAGGGGGTAGGAGGGGGTGTAGTATGGAGGACCCTGCCCCAAGCAGTCTTGAGCTCTGTGCACCCTAGACTGTGCACCTGATGTGTCTGCTTTAGTTCTCAGCTCTCCCACAGGTAAAAGCACTGGAGGTGTTAGGCATTTGGACGACTTTCAATTCAGCTCCAGATCACCTCATTTGGGTCCTCAGGGCTGACCTCAACGGCCTTTCACCGAAAACTGGTCGCCTCTTTGAAAGGCAGGGTTGTGGTTTGCTCTAGAGGGGTCAGCAGCAGGGTTCCGGCACCCCTGAAGGAGCTCTCAGACACTCAGGAGAATAGATTTCATGTCCATGTCTCACACAGAGTTGTGAGTCACTGACAGGGACATATTCTTAAAGACACATGCTTTGCTGATTTCATCAGTGCCTGAACACTGGAGTATGCTTACACAGTCTAAGACAGTTACAGTATCATTAGGCCGTGCTGTCTTATGGACCCATCATTGCATATGTGGTTCATCATTTACTAACCATTCTTACATAACACACTACTGTGAGTGCATCCATATCCTATAAATACTCGTGATTGATTTTGGCTCTACATGTGCTAGTAATCCTCATTGTTCATTGGCTTATGTTAGCATTTTTTATTTTTTGGTTTAGGTTCTGCCCCTACAGTTACCTGGCAACAGCCAGGTATGCCTTACTCACTATAAAAGGGGCTGCTTGCCCACTACTTACTCTCTTGCTTTTGCTTTCCTGCTCCTGTTCTCTCCCCGTTCTCTTCCATTCACTTTCCCCTCTCTCTCCATGTGCTCATAGCCTCTACTTCTCTCTCTCTCTCTCTCTCTCTCTCTCTCTCTCTCTCTCTCTCTCTCTCTCTCTCTCTCTCCCTCTATCCCTCTCAACTCCCCTCCCCATGCCCTGAATAAACTCTATTCTATACTATACTGTCATGTGGCTGCTCCCTTAGGGGGAAGGGTTGCTTCAGCATGGCTGAGGCACCTTCTTCCCCACACCTGACTACACATCCACCATAGCATATTCCTCCCCTCTTTATCTTTTTATAAACACATCAGCTTATAAATGTACCACTCCAACATCTCTTTCTCTCTCTCTCTTTATGTTTCTCTGTGTCTCCCTGTGTCTCTGTCTGTCTGTCTCTCTCTCTGTCTGTCTCTCTCTCTGTCTCTCTCTCTCTCTATCTCTCTCTCTCCTTGTAAGTATGCAATAGCTAGTCATTCTCAAATAGGCTCATAGCCTCATCTTAACTGACCATATCTTCAGTGACACTATTTGCAAATCAGAGTGTCTGGGAGGCTCATAACTTTGAGGGGCACTTTAATCCAATGCAACAAATACTGTAAGAGAGTACTTTAGTCTTTCATTGAGATATTCCTTACTGCATGAGGTTGCTGTATGAATCTGATGTCACCTAGAAAAGGAGAGACGGGGGAAGCTTAGGGGAAAAAGCTGGCTGTGAAGGTACATGCCTTTAACTCCAACACTTGAGAGGGGCAAGTGGATCTCTGTGGGTTCAACGTTAACCTGATGTATAAAGGAAGAAGCAGGCCAGCTAGAGCTAGATAGTGACAACTTGTCTTAAAACCCAAAGACAAACACCGAAAGAAAAGTAGACAACACTCAGAACACAGAGTGCAGTTTTCACGAGCTGCTCAAGGCTGTGTAAATTTGAATGACTGGAAATTAAGCAAAGTTAAAACTTCAGTCTCAACACAGGAACTCCACCAGCCCAGTGACTCGGTTTCCTTCCGGTCTGTCTGGGCTGGGGTCCAGAGCAGACCTTGGGTGCAAGCTCTGCAGCCAGTCCCACAACACCCAGAGGAAGCTCCACTCCCAGGCATTCTGACACACCTATGATCAGAGGTGAGCAGGAACCAACATCTGTCCCAAGGGAGTAACTGGGGCCAGCGGGACCAGGCACACAGGAACTCCACCAGCCCAGTAACTCAGGTTCCTTCCAGTCTGTCTGGGCTGGTGTCCAGAGCAGACCTTGGGCAAAAGCTCTGTAGCCAGTCCCACAACACACAGAGAAAGCCCCACTCCCAGGTGATCTAACAAGCCCAAGATCACAGGATCCCAGAATCACAGGATCACAGAAACAGCTTGACTCTGAGGAGTTTTGACACAACCAGGGTCGCAGGAAGGACAGGCTCCAGTCAGATTTAGCCAGGGCAGGTAGCACTAGAGTTAACCAGATGGCGGGGGACAAGCATAAGAAAATAAACAACACAAACCAAGGTGATGTGCCATCATCAGAACCCAAATCCCCCACCATAACAAGTCCTGGACATACCATCATATCGGAAAAGCAAGATTCAAATCTAAAATCACTTATCAAGATGATGATACAGGACCTTAAGAAAAACATAAATAGCACCCTCAAAGAAATACAGAAGAACACAGGTAAAGAGTTAGAAGTGCTTAAAGAGAAAACACAAAAATCCCTTAAAGAACTACAGGAAAACACAATCAAACAGGGGAAGGAAATGAGCAAAACCATCCAGAATCTAAAAGTGGAAATAGAAACAATAAATAAATCAGAAAGAGAGACAAACCTGGAGATACAAAACATAGGAAAGAAATCAGGAGTCATAGATGCAAGCATCATCAATAGAATGCAAGAGATAGAAGAGAGAATCTGAGGGGCAGCAGACACCTTAGAAAACATTGACACAACAGTCAAAGAAAATGCAAAAAGCAAAAAGCTTCTAACCCAAA
>NW_022196905.1:93511484-93538755 GCF_008632895.1 Mastomys coucha
TTTTCTTAATATATTAATTTGAAAATTAATGTTACCAACATATCCTAATCGATTGAAATCCAATAATAAGAGGAATTGGAAATTTGTTGTCATCCAGTGGTCTCTCTAATTTGGTAATTGGAGAAATAGGTCCAATATTGTACAATCTATATACACTTTCAGCTTGTAGGTTTGTGACAGTGTCTGGCTGTGTATAACATAAGGGTCTTGAAATCTTGCTTCTCCTATCTCAGCCTCTCTATTAGTAGTATTGTTTATTTCATGTTTTTACACTATACTATGGTTTTCAGAACAACTTATATATTTCAAAAGTATCTATATACCCAAAAGAAACATAGACAATTATTTAGGGAGGTGGCTTGTAAGAGAACAACAAAGTGAGACTGAATGCTTTGCTTGACATTTGTAACTCTTGTATCAAGTTTGAAGAAGAGGACTTTATAAGTTACATTTTTCTCTGAGATGAATGCTTTTCCAAATTATCACAGCTAATGAACCAAATTCTTACCCTCACCTAATGTCTGTGCCACCCTCCAAGCAGAACCATTGTTCATTGAAACAGTTGGTGAATGACTTTATGGATAGACCATCTTAATACCTACACCATTTCTTAAATGAATGTAACCTGTTCTCTGTGGGCTGAGAATGAAGTCACTCAAGTCAAATAGCTTTGACCATAGCAGGAAGTCATATCTAAAAATTGAGCCTATAATTCATTTCTTGGTGCAGCAGAACTATCAACTCTCAGCTTAGCTACGATGGAGGTAAAATCCTTTGGTGATGTGAGGGTCATTGAAATACAGCCTTATTACAATGAAACCCAGTGTCTAAAAATTTTTCTTATTTTGGGCTTGTACCACAGTAAGAGCCAAGATTTTAAACTCTACTAAATACAAAACAAACCAAAAGACTTTATATATTCATGTTCATTCAAGAAAATACTGGTAGTGTATTATTTTTAAGTATATAGTTAATATGTTTGGAGTTATTTAAAATTTATATTGAGAAAAATGTATTTTCACTATTGCTGTAGATGAGCACCTACATAAGACTGTTAAATTGATTGTTGTTTTATATCAAACAACTTTTATACTACTTATTTTTATTGTTATAATGTTAATTCTGTGACTACAAGAATGTATTGCCATGCCAGTCGTCAGGAGGTCTACTTTTAATAAACTATTCAGTCTCACCCAGGGCCATACTTTTCAGATCCTTTATTTTTTAGTGCCCCTTACATCTAGTTTGCTCCAGTGGATTGTTATCAATGCTCATCTGTGCAGCAGAGAAAAACTCCAAATATCCTTTGTCTCTTGGTTTGTCTGCCTTGGCAATGTTGAGGTGCAATGAATGCCACAGGTGGTAGAAGCCTTCTTAGCCAGTGACAATGCATGGTGGTGAGGCAGGGTCCCTTACCACACCACATTGGACAAGCACATGGTAAATCCTTGTGTGTAAAGCCATTGAGATTTAGAGGCTTATTTGCTATCACAGTACAGTGTAGCCAATGCTGACTGTTACATATGCTTCTGTAACATCAAACTAGTCATGGTTTAAAGACCCATCTATTGCTTACCTTGCTGGGGAATTTGTCACAGGTACTTTTGACATAAGTGACATTTGAGTGATGACCTCCTTGGCAGTTCATACCCAAGAAGAAAAAAAAATGTATAACCCTAGTGGGAGCCCCAGTTGTAGCCATAAGTATCTGCTCATTCTGGAATGTTCTGGGATTACTTGATATTTCCATCAGAGGCAGAACTCCCCTAAGATCTTCTATTTATGTTTAATGAGCATACAAAATAGTCTTTTCCATGGTGACATTTTCACAGATGAATACCATGCACTTTGTGTTCAGATCCATCCGTTACCTTCTCTTCTTCCTCTCACCTCCATTTGTCATCCCTCTACATCCCCCAACAGCCTGTATTCTACTTCATGTTGTATGTGTATATTTAACTCTAAGTTCTGTGTATGACAGAGATCACATGACAATTGAGTCTTTCTGAGACTTGTCATAGTGCTCAGCATATTGATTTCTAGCTCCATATGTTTTCCTACCAAAGACATAGTTTGTTCCTTTTTATGGCCGAATGCAACTCTGTTGTGTGTCCATACCACATTCCTTTGTCCATTTACCTGCTGGTGGACATTCAGGCTGGTTGCCTACTTTGGCTATTGTGAATACTGCTGCAGTAGGCATGAGTGTGCAGCAATCTTTGCTGGGTCGAAGGAGTCAAAGATCTTTGACTCCCAGAATGAAATTTACAACATGCCTTTAGTGTTTTCCTAATGCACAGCATATATAAGACAATACAGAATTTTTTGACTGCCTAAGACTCAAATAGAAGCATCTTGTGTGTTGTTTTCTTGTAGTTTATTTATTCTTTAAAGAGTGTGTGTGCGTGTGTATGTGCAGTATATATGTGGTGTATAAGTGAGTGATGTACGTGTGTGGTATGTGTATGTGTGTGACATGTATATGTGAGTGTGATATGTATACATATGCACGTATGTGTTATATATATGTGTGATATGTATATGTGAATATGATATGTGTATGTGATATATGCATATACTAGTGTGCTATGTATGTGATGCATGTGTGTGATGTATGTAATATATATGATGTGTGTATGTATATACATAATGTATATATGATATATGTGATATGTGTGTATATACATGCATGAGAATGTGATATGTATATGTGATATATGTGTGATATGTGTATGTAATATATGTGGATGTGTGTACATATATGTATAATGTATATATAATATGTGTGTGTGGTGCATCTGGAGGCTAGAGCAAAACACCATTGTCTTCTTCTATTGCTTCTTACCATTTAACCTTGAGTTTGCTTTTTGGCTAGGCTGTCTGGTTAGTAAGTTCTCAGGTTCTGCCTGTCTCTGCCTCCCAGTACTCAGATTGTAGGCATATGCAGCCATACCTGGCATTTATGAGTGCTGGGGGATTCAGTTCCTCATGCTTGCAGAGCAAACACTCCAATCCACTGACCCCATCCCTCCAGTAGCACCAAGATTTCATAAATCTTAATATCACCACAATCTTGCTACATTATGACATCGTACATTGCATCTTATATTGTTTATTGTTTTGTATTGCATATATTTAATGTCAGAGGATTTCCTTACCAAATAAATAATCCTGGACTGGGCATGTTGGTTTATGCCTATAGTCTCTGCATTTGGAGACTTGGGCTGGAGGAATGCTGTGAGTTTGAGGCCACCTTGAGCTACAAAAGACAGCTCAGCAACAGAGCAATGAGATGGTGCCAGTCTTGACCTGCTGGCACACTCAGCTCCCTCCGGGAGCTCTAACCAGCTGTGCCAGCTGGTGAACTCTCCACAGCAGGGTTTAGACCTCGTGGTCCTAGCAGTAAACAGATACTCATTTTAATGGGATTTGCTTTGGAAAAAAGCTTTTTGAGCATGGAACTAAAGAGGAGACTCGACGAAGCCCAAGCTTGGTGAAAGAATGCCTTGGTTGGTACCCAAGAAGTGTGTGTGGAGAAACACACTTTCAAATAAATGAGAGCAGCTCTGTGGTTCATGCTGCTGATAAAAATGAGCCGTTACTCTAACTTATTCTGTTTCCAATTCACAAAAAAGAAGGATGGAGGGGAGGGAAGGAGAGTTTTCCAGCGAGCCCCTTTCTCATTTGAGGTAGCTGCTGAATGCTAGTGACTAAGAAGTGTTGCAGCATTGTCTCTGTCCAATCACATTAGGGCAGGTGCAGGCCTGTGATTGGACAGGAATAGAGAGGTGGAGCTAGAGTTGGGGAGGAGAAGGAGCTTCATCGTGGAGTCAGACCCCGCGTGGTTAGAATAAGGCTAAGGTTTTTATAAGGTTAAATTAATTGGGTCAAAACATTGCCTTTCTTTGGTTCTGAAATTATTGAATTGGGTCAAAATATTGTCTTTATTATTTGGTTCTGAAATTATTATATTGGCATCTTGTAAATTGTGATCTTATTATTATATAAACCCGATTGGATATTAAAGCCTTAAGAGTCACGCATTACCTACCAGGTCCTAGGGATTAGCTAGATGAATGATTGTGGGGGTGTGTAAAGAGTTGCATGTGATTGAGATGTTGCAGCTAGCTGGGAGAAAATAGCAAGAACCTGCCAGAACTTTGTGTTGAGGCCAGACGGTACCAGCAGAAGAACGTAGCATGGCGGGAAAGGAGTTTGCAGGGTGGAACCATTTTTTATTAATTTCTGCAACAGAGAAGGACTACGATGACTGAGGCGTCATCCTTCTGTAAAAGTTGAAGCAATTATCTGAAACACAAAAGAGTAAAGTAAGGCGGGAATGTCGCCTTTCCATGTTGTCTGTCTCTACCCCATGACAAAGATGGTGAACACATGTATCTCTTTCTTTTCTGGGGGATTCTGAAATGAGAAATTGAAACATGTTACTGTCACTCCCTGTCTAGGGTCTGGCTTGTCTATTCCTGTTCAAGTAGCTGGGCAACATTTACCTCAACTCGGGACACATTTGTAACAATCACTAAGTTGGAATTTCTCTTCTCTTTCTTTTCTAGGCTCCAGGGGAAATCTGTTGGTGTTTATCATCTCAGGGATTTACTTATTTTTTGTTTGTTTGTTGTGTTTTCTTTTTGTTTTTTATTTTGTTTTGTTTTTGATACAGGGTTTCTCTGTGTAGCCCTGGCTGTCCTGGAACTCACTCTGTAGACCAGGTTGGCCTCGAACTCAGAAATCTGCTTGTCTCTGTCTCCCAAGTGCTGGAATTAAAGGCGTGTACAACCACTGCCCAGAGGGATTTACTTCTTAATCACTGTGCAGAAATACTGAGAGGTAAGAAGCTAACAAATGTGAGTAAAGCAGAGCATTGTGGGTCCCTTAGGTGGTCACAGTATCTGTTCCTGTCTGTAGTACTTTGGGTAACTTCACTGGTGAGTTCTCAGGTCATCTGACTCTGAAAGGTCCCATGTTTTCCTTCAGCTATTACTTGATCTGGTTGGGTCAAGATCACAGCACTCAAATTGCTCTCATGTGTAGATGTGGGATAGTCCTAAGAGCCAGGCCAGTGACTCATTCACTCCACTTGGAATCTGCATCTTAGCTTTCCCATCTCTGCCCCATGTCTCCTTCATATAAGTAGATTTCTCCATCTATGAATCCAAGCAAATTCCTGATTCTTGTCTTTAGAATGATTGTATGAGGGCTGGAGAGATGGCTCAGTAGTTAAGATCACTGACTGCTCTTCCAAAGGTCCTGAGTTCAATTCCCAGCAACCACATGGTGACTCACAACCATCTGTAATGGGATCCGATGACCTCTTCTGGTGTGTTCAGAAGACAGCTACAGTATACTCATATATACATAAAATAAATAAATAAATAAATATTTTTTTAAAAAAATAATGATTTATGAACCTTGAACTGTGGAGACGGCTCAGTGCATAAAGCAAGCACTTGCTATGCAATCATAAGGACCTGAGTTCAAGTCCTGAAACCCACAGAAAGCTGAGTGTAGTAGTACATGTCTGTGATCATTGTGTTGCTATACAAAGATGAGAGACAGAGACAGGAGAATCCCCAGAATACTTGTGGTCTGATAGTGTGGATATTTAGCACCAGCAACAGCAGCAGCAACAACAACAACAATAAGGAGTCTACATCAGGCAAAGGAGGACTTGAGGACTCTGACCTCTATACGTGTAAATCCTCAGACTGCTTCAGAATGGTCACATTTCACTTACTACCATCAACAGCAGTAGCTTTGTCTTTTTCTGCTGGCTACTGTCTGCTCCCCAGGTCATAGTGGTGACTGAGACATTTGTTTGAGACAAGGTCCGTAGCCCAAGCTGGCCTTGTACTCCTGAGATCTGTCTGCCTCTGCCTCCTGGGGCTGGCATACCTGTGTACCTCCATGGACTTCAGAGTGAGTTACAATACTACACACTTGGCTTACTAAAGACATGAATTTAGGCAAATTTATTATCCTCCCATGCTACAGTTTTCTGTAAAATGGAGATGTTATTACACCTGGTTCATATTTGGAGCAATGCTGCTGTCAACCTCTGTTTGTAAAAGTCAGATTTCCCACCAACCTACCTAAAGGATACATTCAGTGAGTACAGTTCAGGCAAAAGGGACTCATAGAGAGCAATGGCCTTGCTTTCTCTGTAAGGAGGATAGGGACTGGGTGGAAGCATGGAGCTAAGTCCATGGCTTATAGGAAGCAGTTCACATTAGAGCCTACCTCTGTTGTGCCAGGCTGCTGCTGGGACTTCTGAAGAGAGGGCATTCTAGGGGATGGGTGAAACCACCTGGCACATAGAGCTACCAGTCAGGCACACCACACATGTACACCCACCCCACAGACTTAAACACATGAATGTGTCCTGTCCACACAGACATCGAACACACACCAATGTGTGCTAGCACTCATACGCATACACTGTGCTCACAGACATACACAGGAAGGAAGAAAAGATGCTCAAAAGGGGGCATGAGCCAAAAGGTTATTGTTACTAAGAATAATTGTGCCTGTTCCAGTGTTTTACTTATTTTGGTAGGTTGTTTTTCAAATGTGAGTCCAGCCCTTGGGGTTACTCTGATTCTGTGCAAATATACAAGCCACGTGTTTGTATACCCAGGGCAGAAAGACTAGCCGTTACTGATCC
This sequence comes from Mastomys coucha, assembly GCF_008632895.1. Taxonomy (NCBI): domain Eukaryota; kingdom Metazoa; phylum Chordata; class Mammalia; order Rodentia; family Muridae; genus Mastomys; species Mastomys coucha. The sequence goes on from NW_022196905.1 coordinate 93,518,164, forward strand.
TGACTCCTTTCTGACTCCTACTGATCCTCAACTCCTTTCTCTAAAAATGCTCATTACTGCTCACTGATGAACTTCTCTTTTTCCTTTCTCCTTCTTTCCCATGACAAAAAATGAACTAAAGTAAGTGTGCATGCATGTGTGCGTGTGTGTGTGTGTGTGTGTGTGTGTGTGTATGCACGCGCATGCACATGCTGACCTTAGGCTGGGCTTTCAATCCTACTCAGGAAGGAATCAGAAACATGGAGCTGGCAGAGGTAAGAAGTGAATCTCTGCAGTGAGTGCTTATGAAGTCACTGATTAATATAATTAAAAGCCTGAGCTAATTGCATTACTTTCCATCAGCTCTCAGTGTATACTTTCTGGGGACCATGCCAGCGTTCCCCTTGGGGCTCCGGTCCCATGTTTATTCAAGTGATATGGCTGCTTTCAAAACCAAAGCTCTCATCAATCCCTTATTAATTAGCTAAATGCCATGTCAGATTCTACAGTTGGTCCTGTGGGCTGCCGGCAGCACCAGGAGGGCAGGACTTGTGGTCCTTTTGGCTCATCCTCCTGCCTGGCCATTGGTATTCCAGGACAAGTCAGCTTACTGTAATTTGAAATTGGTCTGCCATCCCATTAGGAATCTGCCCGATCAATAGCAAGTGAATTAGAGTCTCAGTGATCTGATTAACTCCCCATTATTTTCTACCCGGGCTGATTTAGAATGCATGATGAGACAATATTCCAGTTTCTTTGCTTTATCCTAGTTTAAGTGAAATATAGACATCTAAGGAAGCAGTGGCTGTACATTTGATTTGGCTTGACTGTAATAAAGTCAAACACCATGAGTATCTCTCTCGTCACGACAGTCTTAAGTGACTGAGGGCTGATGCCCAAACACCACCGGAGAGTGTGAGTGGCTGTGGGGAGATGTAGGTGGGACTTCTTGCTGATCATCTGTCTTCTCCTTCTACGCTCTGCTTTCTGAAGAGATCCCTGTAAGGCTTTTAACAGGATGTTTTCCTTATTTGTCATCTGGTCAACATTAGCAGCTTTGAGACTGAGGCTGTGGGTCATGTGGCTGGAAGGCAGACCATAACTCTCCCCGAAAGGTCTATGACAATAGAGCAACTAAATATCATCCCCTGATGACTGAGAACAAGCTGGGGAGCCAGCCAGCCAAATGCTGGCCCTTGGAAAACACTTGGTGCCCGTAGGGAGTGAATTTGCCCTTTTGGACAACAAGACTACTTTCCTGTCTGGACCATGGATTCAGAGATGTCTAAAATGGGTCGTAGTATATCCATGTGTGGATTCTTGAGGCTTTAAATGCAAATTGGTTGAAGTCACAGCCCTTTGACCCAGCGCCAGCAATTGGGCCGTGTATTCATAAAATGCAGTCAGATTACTTCCTCATATATTTGAATCTGACCAGCAGAGCATTGCCTGGCAGAGTTCTTAAATAATTGATTTTTATTTATTTAAGATGGGAAATTTGAAATAGGGTTTTCAACAGCTCTGATGTTGTCCAAATACTTTGAAACATAAAAGTGGCACATTTTCCAAATATGCCCAAACTAGTTATGTGCTCCTATGTGTGGTGTCAACGATGACTGATTAATATGGCCTGCATGGAGGAGTATGGCCTGGTGGTTTCTCTGGGTAACCACCAGAATATTCTGTGTGCATGGTTGAAAATATTTGGCTTGAGATGGGGCAATACCATCTTCTAGCTAGTTTTAGTGATACTCAGGTGAAAACTGTAGACATGGAGGAGGAGAGCTACTTGGCAGACACATCTGGGCTCGTCAAGGCTTGTGCTCAGCTGGAAACCGTGAAGTCTGTGTGGCTGTTCTCTAGCCTTGCTCAGTTGAGCACTCCCAGATATCTCCTTTGTTTTACCCCTGTGTCCATGCAACTTAATTAGAGCAAAATTATAATGGTGCTTTACATAGACTACATTTGAAGTATCTCAAGTCAAAACAAAGAGAAGTTTGTTCATCTGGGTTTGTTTGATACTCTTTTCAGGTAGGTTAAATTGTTTAACCATGGCAAGCTAGATAAATGGATGACACATGGAATAGTAGTATTAATATTTTTATAGAAAATTCAGTATATGTGTTTAGTGTACAACAAGTGCTTGAAATGTGTTGGGTTTTCTTTTTCTCTCATATACTCGCAGAATCTGGTACCACTTTTCATGTCACTTTTTTGCTTTGACATGAATCTTAATTGAAGAGACAAATGAATTGTGTCAGATACTTTTTATGCATATGATTTAAATAGAAAATTACTGGGATATTGCCAATTCAGTGATGTCTCAAAAAGTTCACCTGAGGAATATTAAACTTTCATAAAGAAATTATTCATGCAAACAGAATGACTGATGACTCTTCTTAATTATCAGCCCTAGGCTCTCTCAGAAGCTCTCCAGCAGGGGCCAGAAGCAGCACCAGAGCTCAGAGGGGTGAGCTAGGGCTCAGAGGGGTGAGCTGCACTGCTCTGAGGCACGCCAGGGCTTCGGATCATCACCGTGCTGATCAATCCCCATGCTCAGAACACACCAGCGTCCACTCTGACAGCACACCTGGCTCTTCCTTCTGATCTGACCAAGCTGCTCTTCATAGTCTGAAGCCATGCCTTTCTCCATTGTGCTTCTTGTGAATCTGAACCTTCAGGCTCCATGCTGTTGTGTTACGTTTAATTCTTTTATAACAGGTGAAGTTTTATCATTTTCCCCCAAATAAGTATTGTGACTTTAGACTTTCTATCTAACTTAGGAACATTTTTGGATCCTTTTTTATTATGAACATAAATAATTATTTTTCTATTTTTGTTAACAGCGCTGATAATCATCCTTGTTTCAATGTTGAAATCCATGGCCTGGGGTCTAGGTTTAAATACACTGGAAATCCTGTTCTTTCTGGAAGCTTCTCGCCCTCAGTTTCCTGTATTGTTACTGCTGCTGTAATGTTGGAGGCTTCCTGTTCAGGCTGTCCCACCCTCTGGTGTCCTCAGGAACAGCTGCCTGTGTGGGTGGCATCAGTGAGCTTCTGGGCTACCTGCCTTCTACATGTGTTCAGCCAATGGGATGCTGGCTGGAGATAGGAAGAATCCAATGAGTGCAAAGGGCGTATTTCTTTTCCTACCTTCTTCCCTCCACTGAATTGCCATGAGTTGGCTTCTTCTCTTGACTCAAGTCCATGGCTCCCATGGGAAAACTTGTGCATCTCATAATTATTACACACTTTGTGGACCATGAGACAAAATGGACGGTTACATTAAATACAAGCCATTATATTAATATCAATTTATGCCCATTACAAATTACTCGTACAGATTTGCTGACTTGTACATAGGAAATGCATAAAAACACATAAAATTTTATCATCCTTGGATGGCTCTATTTGATGACACCATACTGTTGCACTTTAGTGATAGCTTGGATGTTGCCTGAAGCTTGACACATGACCCAAATGTCAGCATTAAGTTATTAACTGGGTGGTGGGAACACTCACACTGAGCACTTCCATGTTGCTTTTCATCATTAGTGTGGAGGACAAATAGGAGATAGTCAATAGCACAGCAGTGCATTCAGGGGTGATCTGTCAGTGGCGCTTGGATCATTTCAGTTCAGAGGCCTTCTACCCATAAGCCCATAAAACTGGTGGCAAGCTTCAAGTTAATAGACAAGATTTATTTGGGCCTATCCTCCGTATCCACCCATGAGATGTCTCATTGCATGGTGAATCTTCAGAGTTGGAGATTGACTTTGATCCTTGTATCACTAGTGCCTCATATCAGACCCAACACTTAGTCAACAGTCACAAAAAGTGCTTGTAGAATGGATACACAAATGTGCAATATAGTACAAAACTTAAGGTGATTGTTAATGCCTTTTCAAAGACCTGTGTCAGGTGGTGTGTGTGTGTGTGTGTGTGTGTGTGTGTGCATGTATGTATGTGTGAGTGTGCATGCATGTATATATGTATGTATGTTTGTGTGTGTATATTATACTCTTAATGCTAGACATTTGTGTGGCCCTTTTAATTGAAAAGCGAGACTACAGTTTGAAACCTTTTGAAACACATTTGTTGTATTTGTTGAAAACTTGAAGGAAACATACATTCAGCAAATGGATGTATCCCTCCACTTCATGGGAGACCAAATTTCATTGCTCTGAATTCAGCACTTAGAGCTTTTGCTCCATGGAGCTGGAGCAACGTACCCCAGCCCAGTGCTACCATGGGTCTCCCAGTTTCACTGGCAGGTGTCAACTTTGCAGAGCTTCCATTCCTCTTCCAAGTGCCTTAGACTTTGGGGAGAATATGGGTCTGTCCTGATCCTTAAACAGAGATCCTATGGCTTTGTAAGAAGATGAACTGGTCACCTGAGCTGCCTTGACAAACAAGGCTTCACCTGCTGTGTGCCTATGACTTTGCTGGTTGTCACCCATACCAGAGAGTAAGAGAAAAGCTTTGGGAGGAAAGAAAGGGGGTGTGGAGGAAGATCGAAGCCCAGTGTGCAAGACTGGACAGTGTGAACATTGTTCTAATATTTACAAAAAGACGATTCACCTTCATGGGTCAGTCAAGCATGGAACACATGACTGAAGACAGAGTCCAAGCTGGTACTGAGGAAGAATCAACTCAAACAATGTTAATTGTATTAAACAGACAGGAAATTGTAGATATATTTGAATTACCAGTGACTTATACTTTAAAAAAAAGATCTTTCAGATGATCCAGACTGCTCCCTTCTTTTCTAGATGGGAAAATGTGATTCAGAGAATAAAGGACTTGTTCAGGGTCCTACAGAAAGAGCTGCATCCTTAGCCTTCTTCAATGCTGCACACACCCTCACAGTGCTTGGTGCTCAGTGCTGCATGCACATCCACAGTGCTTGGTGCTCAGTACTCCTGGGTAACCTTAGAACTAAAAACTAAAGTTAGAAAATATTTCTCAAAATCTTTAATGAAGGTTGATCTAGTATTAACCATAAATGATGAACTGATAGGTACAACATTCCCATTCTGTGTTAGCTCTAGTTCTGTAAGCCTTATCCACCAACAGAGGCAAGAACATTCTTGTAACGAAGGGCATACCGAGGCTTCCCAAGTCTAGATTATATTAGATCTCATTTTATGAAGATCTAAAACTTGTAGTTTTAGCTAGTCATGAGAGTGCACATTTGAATCCCAGCACTAGGGAGATGGGAAAGTAGATCTTTGTGTTCTCAAGGAGAACCTGGTCTACATAATGATTTCCAGGCTATCTGAGGCTACCTAGTGGGACCATGTCTGAATAAATAAATAAATTAATAAAGAAACACATGAGTGAATGAGTAAATAATTAATAGACAAGTAACTTCAAAGGATACCTTAAAGAGTCTAACAGGATCTACCTGTCTTTAACGACTGGTGGGGCATTCCTCCTCTAAGTGTTCACCTTTGTGACACACTGTCGATTTGTCGTAATACATTTAGATGATAATGCAACAGAAATCTGTTTCACTTTCGGGCCAGTATTAGCATGACAAGTCTGCAGAGCTGAAGCACTACAGGAAAAGGAGTGGCTGGAGGGTGTCAGAGAGGAGGGCCTGTACATGTGGCTGCAGCCTCCTCATTACATGCACGGCATTGTGCCTCAAAGGAAAGAGGTGAGACCAGGTAGATGGCCGGTTCTTTGTTCTGTCCATTTTGAAGAGCTTTACATTGAAATTCAGTCCTTGTTGCTAATAGCAATGAGCAGCTAAAAAAAAAAAAAAAAAAAAAAAAAAAAAAAAAAAAAAAAAAAAAAAAAAAAAACCCTCCCAAAATGCCTTTCTGCTTCTGTTTCTTGATTCTTAGGATCAGGCGATGATTGCATTTGAACTCTGCTTTCATGGAGGCAAGTCAAAAAGACACCCAGAAGTAGCACTATTCTTTTGTGCAGCCAGCACACAGCTATGCAACAAGCATTGTGTCCTGGAAAGGTCCCCTGCACCCCTTGGGAAAAGGGATAGAGTGAGGAGTAGCTTCAAGCGGCCAGCACACCCTGCCTCACGTGCAGAGTTTGTTGTATGTGGTTCTGTTATGTGGAGGTCTGTGAAGAGGCAGCCCCGTAATTCATCACAGTCTATGAGGTGCCTTAGCCCGCTGGGGCAAGAGATGAAGCAGAAGTGAAGGTTGACTTTGGAGGCTGTAAGGTGCTCTCCCCGCTCTTCGTCTTTCCCTGACGCAGTCTCTGAATGCGTTCTCGCATTGAAGTGGCTTCCTAGGAGATAGCTCATCCTAATATTGAATAAAATCAACTTCCAACCAAAAGTTATCAAAAAGGACAAGGAAGGACACTTCATACTCATAAAAGAAAAAAAAATCTACCAAGAAGAACTCTCAGTTCTGAACATCTGTGCTCCAAATGCAAGGGCACCCACATTCATAAAAAAAAAAAAAAATTACTAAAGCTCAAAGCACACATTGCACCTCACATAATAGTAGTGAGAGACTTCAACATCCCACTCATCATTGGACAGATCATGGAAACAGAAACAAAACAGAGACACATTGAAACTACCAGAAGTTATGGATCAAATGAAGTTAACAGATATTGATGGAACATTTCACCTATATCCTAAAGAATATACCTTCTTCTTAGCACCTCATGGTACCTTCTCCAAAACTGATCATATAATTGGTCACAAAACAGGCCTCAAGAGATATGAGAGGATTGAAATGATAGGCAAGGTCATTTCAGTTGAGGCCCATTTTTGAAGACTTGAGCATCTTTAGTATGGGTTAAGGAAAAGGAAAGAGATGTAGAAGATAAAGAGGAAGAATGGAAAGACCAGACTATAGATCCACATATGCCCTTCTTGTATTTTAATAAATGCCAGCATAATCCGATACCTTTGTTGAAGGTAGTCTCAGCATTAAATTTTGTGGTTCCACATTTGAAGATAATGTGGCAATGTGTTTCTGGGTGTATTTATGAATTTTGTGTTGATCCAATTGTTTATATAATAGATCTCCCTAATATTTCATAGTTGTCTTGATCACTGCGCCCTTATCTTCAGCTATCAGATAAGAAAAAATTTATCTGTTAAAGTTATAATCCCTCAGTAATTTTCAGATGTTGTTTATTAATATCTTTATAAATATTCCTTATAAATATTCAAAATTGAAAACTCAAAAATATTCACTTATTCTTTATAAATATTAAGAAAGTTAATTTGCATGAAAAAAGAAAAACTCTAAGACAGCACATAAAAGAACTTGCTAGAAGCAGTATTTCTTGACATTTGGGGGAGAAGTAAAAGTAGAAGCAAAACTTCCTCTTTCAGTTACTCCACATGTTTTCACCCGTAGAACTTAGGCAGTTGCGCTCACTTGAATCCACCTGTCAGTTGAGGCTGCTCTCTCAGCAGGTTCCTTATGGGGAGATCTCATCTAGAAGCTGTTCTAGCCCACACAGATGGCTTTGCTCCCTGTCCAGTGGCTGGGGAACTGATTGAATTGGTAAGCAGATTTTATTTGAGAATTTCCACTAAACTAACAAGTATTGATATCATGCTCGTTATGTGGCAGAAACTGTTCATTGTCAGTAGACCTATGAGGTTGACTGTTACCAGGCTCAACGCATGACAACATACTGGAGCATTCGCAAAGCTTCCATTATGTTCTTTGCTAAATCAGACCATGCAGACATTATTGCTGCCAACAAAGCTAGATAGTTGGGGAAACAGAGGCACAGTGATACTCGGCCGAGGTCACAACTTATAAGTGTCTGCAGTGGTCCTTGTAGGTGCCAACCTTGATTTTCTCTCTGAAACTTCAGTAAAGCCATTGGAACAGCTGAGAACCACAGGACCCAGTTACTATAGGAGGTGGGACTCTCCTGGCTGTCCTGTGATGGTAGTGCTTCATGTGATGCTCCCATCTCCATGAGGCATCCTGTGCTCAGTTTGATTTGCTCTGGTCTGCTTCCTATTGGAGACACTGTGCAATAAAAATGTATCCTTCCCTCCTTTTCCCAGAGGAACTTTTAAAACATTGGACATTTTGTAGTGACAGGTCTTGGCAATGATTTTTATTATGTTATATTCCTTGATGATTATAAAAGACATTTTATCAGAAGATTAACAAATGTTGAATTCACAATGGCACACTGGTCTTACATTTTTCATTTGATTTCCATGGTTTCTAAAGCAAAGTGTAGAAATCTTGAGGCTTAACTCATGACAATTGGGAAGCTCTCATTACATTCTTTGCTAAATTAGACCAAGCAGACATTATTGCTGTCAACAAAGCTAGATTTGCAACATCATTGGCAAAAACCACTTATTTTGACTAATCTGTATACAATCCACAATTTATTTATATTTATAGTTGTTTCTTGAAAACCATGGTAGAACTCCACTCATGAAAAGTTTGGCAGCAGTGAAGCCCTAAGATTCAGAAGTGCTTGGAATGTAATTCCATGTGTGCACTTACAACTGTATCTGTACTACTGGATATATATATCAAATCCCATAATGCACCTGGGACTTTTGGTACTTGTCTGAAACACATCACTGATGATAGCTGCTTCAAAGAGACCTTGAGTTAATCACCTTTCCCTTTCTCATTCTCTGCATTGTTCTTGAATACGCTGGATCTTTTTTAGTGAAGGATGTATTTTCAACACTTTAGAGTCTAACTTTGTAACTTTCTTAGAGCCTGGTTTAGGAAAGTTCTACCTACACTCCCCAAAGTGATGAAATGGCAGCAGCTCCCACATGTGCCATGATGTTTAAATCAACACGAAGTGGTACTGTGTCTAGCTGACATTGTAACTTCTTTTATGGGGGCTTTCTCTGTGTTTAAAAAGTAGAAATGAATGAAACAAGAGCAACTGAGCTCTTTAATGAGATTCTTTTGTTGATTCTTTTGCCTCTGAGATTACCGTGCTGCATGCTTGGGTGAATAAGCAGTTGTTGGGGACTTCTGTGCTCAACACGTTGGAGATGTAAAGAACTAAGAAATTTTGGTCCTCCTTTCCAAAGGAACCCATCTAATCCTTCCTTGTGACCGCTCTGGACACCCATGAAGGCTGTCTTGACTCCAGGAGATCTTATTTGGAGGTGACACTGCTAAGTTAGAGCTGAGCCATTTATAATGAACTTGCAATGGACCTGGGCACAAACTGTCAGGGAATTATGGCCGGTATTTGGTTACTCAGGAGAATGTTTTAAAAATTTGGCAGCCATGATATTTTTAAAATTATATTTTGTCTGTTTCTCTGGAAATATCTATTTTTTACTCATCGATTTTAGGATGTGTGTGTGTGTGTGTGTGTGTGTGTAATTTGGAATTTAAATAGATAACAAAGTGTATGAGAGGCCTATTATGTTTTCAAGTGATGGGCTACTGAGAAATCAATAAAAATTTATTTTATACCTAATTTGAAAATGACTAGTTGATTTTCCTCCTTACTCTTCCTTGTTTTGGAAGGTACATTTGAGCTGCATGTGTCATTAGCTAATCTTGTAGGTTAGGCTGAGCTGGAAAGGGGATGTAGACTACCCTAACACTGTTCCACGTGCCCCTCCATGCTTCCTCAGAAGCAATCACTTTCAAGTGACTTCCAGCGACTGTGGTCTGGGCTTTCCCTTCCCAGGAAACTCTGACTCTTCTGGGTTACACAGCATTTTAATTTGGGGGAGACAGTCTAAGTTTTGAAATAAGCAAAGTATTCTGGCGATCACACATTCTCTGAAATAGTATGAGTGACTGAATATTGTCATTTGTATAAGATATATTCATTTCTTTTTAAACGCTTAAAAAATTTTATGTTTTATAAATGAGTGTTTTTCCTGTGTGTATGCCTGTGTATCGTGTGTGTACCTGGTACCGTGGAAGCCAGAAGGATACATCAGATCCTTGGAACCTTGTAGCTACTGGGAACTGAACCCAGGTCCTCATCAAGAGTGGAAAGAGCTCTTAGCTGCTGAGCTGTCTCTTCAACCCTAGAACTACTTCATGAAATAAGCAAAAAGTTCTTAGAAGCCAGGCTTACGGAATAAGACAGAGCAAGACTGTTTGAGGAGACAAACCTGCTGCTGCCCCCAATAGTTATGACCATAAAGTCAGTGAGGTGCATCTGTGGTTAAACAGATCTAAAGTTAAAGATGAATTCTACACATCAGTGGTGTGCAAAGAATAGATTAGGATGCTGATGAGCAGCAATCATTTGAATACATAGGCTTCACTCTGTTTGATGAATATCTCCAAGGGTATTAGAATGGCAGGGCAATAAAGCTTCGAGGTAAGAGCAGGGGTTCTTTGGTAGCAGGATGAGGTGTTGTGTGTATGCAACAGCTTGCAAAGTGAAGAGTCTATGCTTCTGTGTTCTTTGTATTTACTAAGAAAATAGAGATGATCTGGACATGCACAGTGTCAGAATAAGAATGTGCCACAAGACTACTGTGAAATCTATCACATTTTCCTAAGGTACTAATGGCTGAATGCTGGAAATTATATATAGAATATTTTCTTACTTAAAAAAAGACCAGAGTCTTGTGCAAACTTTCAGTAGGACATTTGTTGAGTTAAACACATTGAGATAGTCAGCCAGCTTTAACTGTCTTGGGCTGAGCTATTATTTGATGTGCTGTAAGCAAATGAAAAAACAAAATGAGCTAGAGGAACCTAAGCTGCATTTTATTTACCTTGAAGTAATTGTAATCTTCGACAATTTCTCTCCTTGTTCTACATATGTGTGTGCATGTGTGTGGTATGCTATATGAAATGGCAACTTATCTGACTAATGTATGTAGTGGGGCTAGTGTCCTGGTATCTGATGAATAAGACAAACATAGTTGTTAAGAGATGATAGAAGAAGGAAGCATTTTTGAAATATTCTTAAATTATTTATAATTAAAAATAATGATGATGATTGCTAAATATAATTTTTTAAATGTTTTTAATTCTTTTTAAATTTCACATTATATTTTGATCATATTCCACATCCCCTTTCCCAACTCCTCACAGATCTACTCCACATTCTGTGTCTATCCAACTTTATACCTTCATTCTTTTAAACCCACCATGTCCAATTAGCACTGCCTACATATTCTTGGGTATGTAGCCATTAGGTGTCTACACTACTCTCTGGGCAGCTCTCAGTTATCAACAGTTCCTCTGCTGGGGAGGGGCTCCTTCATGCTCACTTCCTATCCTCCATCCCAGGATTGTGTCTGTCTTGCACTTGCGCAGGTCTTCTGTAATGCTGTCGTCACACGAGCTTGAGTTAATTTGTGCAATTGCTCCATTATTTGCCCTCTTGGGTGTATGACTAAATGCATTTTCAGAATCACAAGTACCTTTTCTTTAGTGTTGCCCGTGTGAAGTAAGCGGACTGGAGTACACCTTCAATAGGCTTGGAATTTGTGTATTTCAAAATTAGAATGTATGACGGCCTAGTGTCACAATCGTCAGTTGAGGAGCCGAGGTAGTAGTTCAGTTGTCAAAGACATTGTTTGTATCACATTGTGAAGCCCAGCTCCCCATCCCCAGCACCCTGTAACATGGCTGTGGTGTCCAGGACTAAAGAAGTAGAAGCAGGACCATTAGGAGTTCAAGGACACCCTCAGCTACATAGCCAGTTAGAGGACAGCTTGGGTACTGTCTTAAAGCTGGCAGCTGATAGCCACCGCACCAGAGTCCATGTTCTCCCCAGTGATTTTCTTGAAGGTCTGCTGTGCTGCGCTGAAGCCTCAGCTGGGCAGTTCTGCACCTGGGTATTGAGTTCACACTTTCATAGACATTCTAGAACTTTCTTAACATTGGCTGTGTGAGTAGGTGCTGCTGCTACATCTGAGGACTGTAATGTGACTTGTTTCATTTTGTTCTGACCCATGAGCAAAGGTCTGGGTTCAAACTCATTTTTCTGTTGTTGTTGACGCAATTATTATCCCCAAATGTGAATCTCCAGGAAAATCCTCAGGCCCTGCTCCAAAAAAGAAAAAGCTTATTTCTCTTTACCAAATCATAGGAAAAGGCTTTCTATAATATGAGAAGCACAATGTGGCATTCCAGCAGAGGAAACAGGCAACCACCTTTTGATCCCTCATACGCATGTTCAAGTTTGTAAATTTAATAAAAAGATAAAAAAATGCGGTAGTGTCTTTTTTTTTTTTTTTTTAATCTGAAGCAATAAACTCTGATGAAATCATGCCAGCTTGATGCTAACAGTCTTTCTGGGTAACATGACAGTGATCAGGAGGTTTGGACAAGATAATAGCCACAGACAAATGTGAAGGCACACAGTGTCTTAGCCTTACAGAGCACTGATGAGTTCAGGAAATTAAAATAATCGGTGTGGCGTTTCATGCTCCTGACCGGGCTTAACTGCCCGAATTCACCCACTGCTCTGTTAAGAAAATATGCCTCCTCCTTGTAATGGCTGTTTCTTAGCATGGAATGATTATCTTCACGGTACTTTGTATTAGTATTTAAAAATAAAGACAGGCCAACAAATAAGCCGCACAACCATCTGTCAGGTCTAATAAGATGCAGATCAGCCAGGCATCCTTGCTTTTGTAACTGAAGAGATAGAATTAGGAAGAGGAGGACAGAGACAGGAATGGATAATAAATAGTAAGAGTAATAACAATATACTATGCTGACTAATTTTTATGTCATCTTGACACGAGCTAGCTAGAGTCATCTGAGAGAACAGAATCTCAATTAGGAACAAACTTCCATCAGACTGGGCCATAGCCAATTTACTTAACTAGTGGTTGACATGGGAAAGCTCAACTCAGTGTGGGCAGTGCCAGCACTGGGCTGGTAGTCCTAGGAAATAAAGAGCTGGCTGAACAAGCCATGAGGAGCAAGCCAGGAAGCAGCACCTCTCCATGGCCTCTGCATCAGCTCCTGCCTCCAGGTTCCTGCCCTGCTTGAGTTCCTGCCATGACTCCTTCCGGTGATAAACAGCAAGGGATGTGGGATTGTAAGCTGAGTAAATCCTTTCCCCTTCAAGCTGCTTTTGGTCATGGTGATTCAAACCATGCACAGTATGTGATTCATGGCAGTAGGAACCCCTAACTAAGTCAGAAATTTGTGCCAGGATCATGGAATATTGCTGTGACAGACCTGTGCATCTTGTTTTGTAGGGCATTGTGGAAGGGCTTTGGAACTGTGAGCTAGAAAAGCCACTGAGTGTTGAGAGATCTGTGGGAGCTTGGAAGATAAGAATGTTGAGAACAGTGCAGACCTGGCTTGGAGGTTTCAGAGCTCCTTAATCCTATGAGAGCCATTTGCTATTTTAAACTAGAATCTATACTTCTGGTCAGTTGGGGATGAAGAATCAGTTGTGATTAACAGGATACCAGAACCACTAAAATGAAACCTTTGCTTCTCTGGGACAACTGATGCTGGTCAGCTGAAGCTGAGAAATTATCCTTGATTAAGAGACCAGCATCATGGAGGTAAAATCTTCTAGGAGGTGGTGCCTCAGGGTCAGCACACAGCAACTGTATTCTGAAGTGGCCAACACTATCCCTCATGCTGGCAGCTGAACGTCATCATGTGTATGAGTCTTTGGACTGTTTCTAGCTTTGGAGGCATAATGAGGTCATGGAGAACAATGAAGGCTTGGCACTGTGGGAGACCAAAGGAAGCTCCTGGTTAAGGTGAGGCTTCCTTAGCCATTGAAGCCCCAGGATCTAAGGGGTCATGCAGAGACTTGAGACTTTGAGCAATGAAGAGAGCCTCGCTAGGTTACTGGTGAAACGTAGTCCATTTGTAGCAGGAAACCCCAGGATTTTGAAAATATCAATACCACACGATGGGCATAAAAGAAAAAAACAACAGAGTGGATTCAGCTTGAGACTGAGACGAGCTGTGTGTTCTGAGGCAAGCCCTAGGGAGAATCCTGGAAGATCCACCATGAGGTGAGCGAGCCCTGCAAGTCTGACTCTCAGGTTTACACTGTTGGAGTTCAGTTTGGTTTTGTTCAGATTGTGACTCTGCCCTGGTTCTTCCACTTGAAATAAGAAAGTACTTTATTTATTTTTGATTTCATACAAGACCACAGTTGGGAGACTTTGAACCTTTAAAGAGACTTGGAGTTTTTAAGCATTTGGATTTTTAAAGACAGTGGGGCTTTGGAAAGTTGCGGTGCCTTGTATTGTGATGTTGATATTAATGTATGATCTTGGGGTCAAACAACAAAGGAAAGTTCATGAGTTAACAGTGATGATGTGTCCTGTGTTAACAAAGCATCTCTTATGCTGGCTAGTTTTTACACCATCTAGCACAAACTAGAGTCATTTGAGAAAAGAGAATCTCAAGCAAACTATGACCTAGGGAAGGCCAAACTTAATGTGGTGCTACCCTTGGGCTGGGGGTTCTGGATTCTGTGAGAAAGCAAGATGAGCAAGCCAGGGGAAGCAAGCCAGTAAGCAGCACTCCTCCACAGCCTCTGCATCAGCTCCTGCCTCCTACCCTTAGGTTCCTGCCCTGTTTGAGTTCCTGCCTTTAGTTGTGGTGTTTCATCCCAGTAATAGAAACCCTAACAAAGACACACACACTAAAACAATTTTTGTCAAGGTGAGCAGAAGCTAGAGTGTATAGGAAGCAAGAATAATTACTCTTGTTTGAGTCATGACTCAGGAATAGTTGCTCAAGCATGTTATACTGCAGGTATGCCTTCAAAGCTGTAATGGGAGAGGATGCACTTAGTCCTGCTTTGATTTGATGTGCCAGGCTGGGTTGGTATGGAGTCTGGGGCTGGGAGTGTTGGAGGGGAGTGTTGGAGTGGGAGGAGGGGACGGAGGAGGCTTCAAATGGGATGTAAAGTGAATAATTAAATTAATGGTAAAACAAACAAAACATGAATACCAGCAAGAGTCTGAAAACCAGAGACTTCAGGTGCTGTGCTGTCATGAACAGTTATTGAATTCGTTTCAGTTTAGTATTCCTTTATAGGTGTGTGGTAAAGTGGTCTCTTTAGTTAGAATACATTGTATTTAACATTGATACTAACTTCATATTCTGACAATCATGCTTGATTCCTATCTCTCATGTATTCATATGTGTAACATTTGATAACAGAAGTAAGCACTTGACCTGTGCTGACATATCTCAGGATATATATGTTGCTTAATAATTGAAGAATTGTAACATTATCATATTTAGGTTATAGCTGATGTTTTTGTTATCAAAATATTTAAATCAAATTGAGCAGCCTTCTTTTAATGTTTCACAGTTGTAGTTTGTCTTAAAACCTATTAGTTTGGCAAGGCTTTCCAAGATGTACCCATTGTGAGATAAAGGAGCTGTAATGGCCTCTGGAGTGATCTACTATTTTTGGCATGTAAAAAGAAGTTATAATGCTGTTCTTTAAAATTTATGTTTCATAATAAAATGAATAATTCATTCACTCATCCACTGACAAGCAGAATACTTAAATTAATGTCTCAAAGTAAAAAATCAGCACCAAACCAAAAAGCTGGGGCTGGAGGTAGGGCTAGCAGCCTGGCTACTAGGCTATAATACATTTTCAGAAGATAACCATAATATAAAATGAGTCTGAAAGTCATTTATAAAGAACAGGATATTAAAAGCTATAAGAAAAAGAGACCGTTTATCTATTTGTGTACTATTTTGAAGGCTTGAGCCAAATGTTTCATCAGGGATTTGGGTGACGTCCAATAAATTGGGTGGGGGAGGGGTAGTGGGGAGAGCAGCAATGGCTCTTCCTTTAGCTTTATTTTAAGCTTTTATTCATTAATTCAATAAGTGCACAGTGCCATACCTGGCCCATGTAAAATATATGCCATGGTACCTGAAGAGTTCAGAATTCATAAACAAAGAGGGGATATTTAGGGTAGATTTTGGTCAAGAATAATCTTAAAGTAATTCTGAGGTAAATTTGGAAATGAAGTTAGTTTATTAATAATTAAGAGTGAGTAAATAAACTGTGTTCCCTGTTTTCCCATTACCTGTTTATAAAACGTTATCACCATCATCATTATCATCATCACCATCACCATCATCATCTTCATTCATCATCTTGTCATCAACATGATAGTAGACAACAGTATGCCCAGATGTTATTCTTGATGTTCTTTTACATAAATTTGCATGTCTGCTGTTACTACTTCTGCACAGCAAAATTAGGTGTCATGCAGGAACACAGACAGGTAAGGGGAGCAAGGGCCATACTGTAGAGCCCAGGCTTTGGCTTTCATACATGTTGTTATTACCTTGGATGATTCTGTGACAATACTTAGTAGGCATTCTAATATGTCAGCAGAGCGAGCACATTTTCATTTTCATTTTCTATTTGCCTTGAGATTGTTGGTACCTCTTTCCAGATACTTAGGGACAAGATAAGAAGCTTAGGAGTCTCTTGAAGAAAAGAGACAAGCATGGTGGATCTTCTCTTGTTTGTATTGAACATTCCCCTTTATACAGAAACTTTATATATACATTTGGTGTTTATCAGGGGTGGTCAGGAGATTTAGAATCAAGCAGGGATGTTTTCTGTATTATTAGGTCATGTTCATCACCAGAGAGCTTTCAGTGTGGGCTTTATGTGATGATGGTGTTTATACAAATAAACATATATGTGTGTGTATATACATACATATGTATATATGCATAAAGTGAGGCCTGGATAACGTGATATTTGGGGTTTATTCCAAGTCTGTATTCTTTGAATTTATATCTCTTTGTGAGCATCTAGATTCAATGGTAATGATCAAATAATAAAAATAATGGTTTTAGTGAAGAAAATCATGAACAGTCTGACAGGTAGAAGGCATGTACAATGTCTTTGTAACAAAGACACATAGCTTTGACCAAGTCAGCCAGCTGACATTACATAAATAAGTGTATTACTTGATATATCTTGCTGATTTAAGATGACTGTTCTTATTTTTTAAAAAAAATATTTTAGAAAGCTTTGAATTGCATATTTCAGTATTTAGATACAATTTTCCACCCACTGACTGAGTTGTAAAGTAAAATAGATATTAGTGTAGGACATGTGTAAATTTGAAGACACTAAAAAAAGACATGTGGGCAGGATCAGAAAGACTATTGATTCATTTTATGCCCCTTGGTGAAAAAAATGTGTATATATATATATATATATATATATATATATATATTATGTATATATATATATGACACACACATATATATGCACATATACATATATATATGTATATATGCACATATATATGTATGTCATATATATGTGTGTGTATATATATATATATATATATATATATATATACATGTCAGGGTTCTCTGGAGGAACAGAACTGGTAGACTAAAACAGTATATATCAAAACAGGATTTACTAGAGGGCTTAGAAGCTGTGGACCCAGGAGTCTAACAACTGCTGCTTCTGACTGAAAGGAGAAGAGTTCAGTAGTTCTTTCTTCCACAAGTCTGGATGTTTCAGCTGCTCTCCGGTCTGTGCTGGAGTCCAGAAGAAGTGGGATCTAACACCAGTGAAAGAATGTCTCAGCAACAGAGCAAGAGTGAGGGCAGGCAGGCAAAGCAGGAAATCTTCCTTCTCCAAGTCCTCTATGTGGGCCATGCCCAGAAGGTGTGCTCCAGGTTTAGGGAGGGGCTTCCTTCCACAGGTGATCTAAACAAGAAAACCCCTCACGGGAATGCCCAGCTGCTTGGGTTGTAGTTGATTCCAGATGTGGTCAAGCTGACAGTTGTGATTAGCCATCACAATGTACAAATCTCTACTGTTCTGTCACAATTTGTAGGTGTTTCCATTTCTGGAGTATTCTTGCTATGTGAATGCAATCTCCTGGCTTTACGGCTCATCTGTCCTATCACTGAGATGAATTTACCTTTGCTTGGGAAATAAAGCTGAAAGTCTTAGCAGGTTGCTGTACGTCACAGGCAAGCTCCCGCTTTGTGGCATGGGAGCTCACTCTCTAGAAGCAGGTAGCAAAGCCCAGGCTGTGGAGTTTTCACGTCTTTTCCTTCAGTTTTGTCCCTCTAGGGCAAACTGGGGACCTTTCTGTTTTCTTTCTTTCTGGACTATAAAATGGAAACTCTGATGCTTTGTTTAGAGGCAACACAGTTCTTGTGACTCATTTTAAATCCGATCATGATTCACAAGCATGAGGGAAGCTTTGGAAGAGAGACAAAGGCTGAAAGGCCCATACAAAGTGAGTAACCTCAGTCCTGAGACAGAATTGTGTGTGCTCTGATGTACAAATGACAAAGGTGGGGTTGGCAGCTATTTTCTTACATTTCTGATGTGCACCAAGGTCATTTAGAAGGGAGTTAAATTAACAAAATATAAAAGGTGTGTGTGTGTGTGTGTGTGTGTGTGCACATGTGTCTGTATGTCTCTGTGTGTGGGTATTTAACCTATAGCCTTGCACATGCTAAGGAACAATTCTGCCACTGAACATCATTGCCAGGTCTAACCTTTTTTATTTTGAGATTGGCTCTAAGTCAGCTAGGCTGGCCTTGGACTTTCTATGTAGTCCAAGTGTTACTTGCTATTGTGACTTCACTGCCTCAGTTTCCCTAGCAGCTCCCGCTACAGGTCTGTACCACCAGGCCCAGTGCAGTGGCACCTTCATTGCCAGGTGGCCATGACAATGTGGACTTGGTTTTTGACTTTTTGCTTTGTCTCTGGTCCTGTCATCCTTGAGCTGAAGCCTCGCTGTCTGTGACACTCTTGTTTGATAGTTAGTATTGATACTTTGTAGTGAGCCCGTCAGCTTTGTTCCTCATTATCTTCAAGCTTCTCCTGACTAATCTTGCTTTTACGTATTTCAGTAGCACTGTACTTCAAAGTTTTACCTTTGACTCCTTTTTAAGAAAACAGTTATGCTGGGCAGTGGTGGCTCACACCTCTTATCCCAGTACTTGGAAGGCAGAGGCAGGCAGATTTCTGAGTTTGAGGCCAGCCTGGTCTACAGAGTGAGTTCCAGGACAGCCAGAGCTATACAGAGAAACCCTGTTTGAAAAACCAAAAAAGAAAAGAAAAAAAGAAAGAAAGAAAACAGTTGGGCTAGAGAGATGGCTCAGCAGTTATGAGCACTGATTGCTCTTCCAGAAGTCCTGAGTTCAATTCCCAGCAACCACATGGTGGCTCACAACCATCTGTAATGAGATCTGATGTCCTCTTCTGGTGTGTCTGGAGAGAGCAATGGTGTACTCATATACATAAAATAAATAAAGCTTAAAAGAAAAAGAAAAGAAAGCAGCCTTGGGCAGGAAGAAAAATGTCAAAGTGAGAGACTGATTCCCAAGCTGTTTCCTTACGATAAAATTTTCAGTGCTACAATGAATTCTCGAAGTCTTTGTTTCTCTTTAGTTACAAAAATACACAACATTATATCCACTTTCCTGGTCTGCTTCATGGCTAGAGGACAAATGACTAAATCTTTTGAATTCAAGCAACAGATACAAAATATTCAGAAGATGGTATTTCATAACATTCCTTCCCCTCCTCAAGCTTTTACAATCTTTCAGCTTATTCTACTAAAAGATCCCCTGGGCCTTGGAGGGGGTGAGTGGTTTGGATGTTCTATTTAAGGGAGAATATTCAACAGTTATTTATTCTCATCCCCTTGCCCAGTTAGGAGTTTCTGCATTAGCTGTTGCCCACAGTCTCTCTGACCTAGGCTGAGAGTGGCATTTGTGTATGGTCATATATGTAAATATTCATAAGGTAGCATGTACATTGGCAAAATAGCAGCAAGTCCACCCCGCCCCGCATAGAGTCTGTAACCTCTAAAGTCATAGGGTTTCTTTTAAAACTTGGTTTACAGTACCAAGTATACATTCCCTCCCATTCAATGGGTCTCAAATACAATCAGACAGTGGTTGGTTACCTCTAAAACATTTATGCCACTATTGCACCTGTAGTCAGGTCTTTCTTGATACAGTATTGTGACATGGAGACTATACATCTGGGTAACACCACTGACAGCCTTTCTCCTCCAGTGGTCTACACCATGACTTCCAGCATTAAGATCATTAGACAACAGGGGGAAAGCTTTCAGCTCAAATACAAATGATTGTTTTCCATGTCTTATATTGAAAGTGTGTGCTGTCTTCAACAATAGAGTCTTAGCATTCAGTTCTGATCAGCAACAAAGACAAAGAGCAATAGTCTTCATTGTTAGGGAGCCTATAGGGACTCCCTGGCCAACTTGCAAAAGGTATCTCACACTTGACATGTTGAGTTTTGTTTAGAACCTTCTAGCTTCTAGGAGCCATGTTACTCACCAATGCAAGCTGCAGATGAGAGTCAGTGAGTTACAGGTGAGAGTCACTTAAAGATCTTTTGGCTTGAGCTCTTCCTAACACAAATAAAAGAGCTGCAAATGTTTGGCCAGGCAGTGGTGCGCACGCCTTTAATCCCAGCACTTGGGAGGCAGAGGCAGACGGATTTCTGAGCTCAAGGCCAGCCTGGTCTACAGAGTGAGTTCCAGGACAGCCAGGGCTACACAGAGAAACCCTGTCTTGAAAAACAACAACAAAACAAACAAACAAACAAACAAAAAACAAAAAAAAGAGCTGCAAAGGTAAGTGATTTTTTTTAAATTATTTGCCTCCATGTCTGTAAGTTTTCTTTTTTTTTTTTTTTT
>NW_022196905.1:93539568-93594943 GCF_008632895.1 Mastomys coucha
TCCAGAGTGGTTGTATCAGTTTGCAATCCCACCAGCAATGAAGTAATGTTCCTCTTTCTCCACAACCGGTTTAGAAAAGCATATGTCTCAGTACTATCCCTCCTGGTTTAACTGGAAGAAGAGATGTGTGACCCTATGAACATTAAACTGTAATAAAGGGGAAAACAGTTTCTAAATACTGTTGATTTGTAATGTGGAGAAATAGTTAAGCAGAACTTCATTTGAAATTATAGTTTAAATCTTTAAAATTTTATTCCAAGTCCCTCTGAACTTATATTTCCCTCAACTGTTTGGTCTAAAAGACTTAAAATCAGGAAGGCATGTGTTGGTGAATGTCAGTATTTTCACACTCTGCGAGCTCATTTGCTTCAAGAGCAGAAGTCTTCCCTCAGTAAGTCCACATTAACAGGTAAAGTTTGGTATCAAAGAGTAGCTTACCTCATCTAAAACTCTTCAGCTAACAATGAACCCTCAGAGATGAGCTGTTCCGCTGACGACTCTCTCATCTGCTCTGACCAGCTTCCCTCACGCCAACACTGGTTTGCTCCCCTTTGGTTTATAGAGGTCACTCTTCTGGGGCATTGTTGGGACAGACTCTTCATCAAGGTGTCCAGCTGAAAAATAGTTATCAGATCCTGCTGAGGTAGGGACAGGGAACAGCAGCTCACATCACCCACAGATGTGCAGGGTGGGATCTTTGGGAGGCAGCGGTAATTAGAGAGCATACGGTCCATAATAAATCTGTACAGTAGTGCTAGCGTGTATTAATTGGGGGATTAGAGTAATAGCAGATCCTTATAAATAGTGTGTTAAATCTCAAGTTACATTTCCTAGACTTAATATAGCTCTGAGTAAATTTGGCAGTTGCTCATATTTGATATAGTGCATGAAGTGTGGGGAGATTTACGGTATCATTTGTGTACACGTGTCCTGATCAAAATGGCTGAGAAGGGCCTGATAAAACATGAGCATCTGGAGGTGCAGATGTCATTCTTGTGAAGCTGAAAGCTGTCTGACTGGGAGTGGGAACATATGACTGTGAAAAAAGCTGGTCTTCAAAGTGCCAAGTTCCGCATGAATTTGATAGAGATGTGCTGAGTGCTTAGCACTGTGATTGATAGCTTTGGAGGTACTGAACTACCCAGTAAGCCTATGGAGATGTTTCTGTTTTGGATTTTGGGGTTTACTCTACTTTTCCTCCTCATGATGATGACTTGTGGGGGAGGACACTGCATTTCCGATCCTGAAAGACAAGGCTCGTACCCTGGGACTAGGAAAGCTGTGAGGGAGAAATCAAATGACATTTGTATTGTACCCATCCTAGACCGTTGTCAGTCAGACACACACACACACACACACACACACACACACATACACACACACACAGAGGTGGGGGAGGTGTGGTAGTAAATTCCTCATTCATTTGTGAGGACTTGTATCTTTTTAGTAATAACCTCAAACTATTATAAACTATCATCAAAGCTATTACAAACTAACACATTTATAATTTACTTAAATCATGTGGATTTCATTTCATCTTATTTTATTTATAATATATTACTTAAGGGTTTATATAGGAATGTTCCAACTTACTATTAATTGCTATCTGTTTGTTGAAGTAACAGATTGCCTTATTTTACTAAATGTCCATCAGTGAATGCAATGATAACAGATGAATGCAATGATAACAGGTGATAACTGTCACAAGAGAAATAGTAATTGGATTGTTTCACCTGAAGTAAGTCTTCCCCTGAATCCTAAATGTCCATCTATCTGTATCTTATTGACCACAGTGACTTCTCTGGGTTTTATCAGGGCTGCAGTAGTGCTACTATGTATGACCTGCATTACTTTTCTCATTGTTATGACCAAATACCTTACTAAAGCAACTTATGAAAGAAAGGAAGGGTTTATTTTGACCCACAGTTTGAAGGGATACAGTCCATCGTGGCTGGGGAGGGGCACTGTAGCAGGAGCATAAGGTAGCCGGACACATTGTATCCACAGGATGCAGTCCATTGTGGCTGGGGAGGGGCACTGTAGCAGGAGCAGAAGGTAGCTGGACACATTGTATCCACAGTCAGAGGCAAAGAGAGAGATGGGTGGTGCTGTTGATTTGGTTTTCCCCTTTTGCTCTTCTTATTCATTTTCGATCTCCCTCTTCAGCTAAGCTTCTCTGTAAATACCTTCATAAATACATCCAGACATGGTTTCAAACCTACATAAGTTGACAATGAAAATTAACAATCCACAAGACTATCTTTTTGTCAACTTGACCCCATAACATTTTACTTTTAATATTTCATATCTGATCCTCAAGTGCTTATGGCCATCTCATAATTGAAAATCCATTAGTCCACCTCCAAGAGTCCCTAAAGATTGCTCTGTTCAAAGGCCCGAAGACTCTACTGAGACTAAAGGCAATCTCTAGACTGTATACCCATGCAAAATACAAATTTTTGACACATTTTCAATATACAATAGCAAATAGTAAGCATTCCTATTTCAAAATGGAATTAGGGCATAACAAGATAGGACCATAACAACCCCAAAACCCAGCAGGGAGAACACGAAATCCTGCAGTTTGATGTCCAGCATCTGGGGCTTATGTTCTTACTATATGGGCTCCAGTGGGTGTGAGGAGTCCCATCCATCCAGTTCTGCCACCTAAAGGGCAGAATCCTTCTCTTGGGCCATTTCTATCCATGCCCATAGCTTTCTCCTGTAGATATCACTTGGTCCTAGTAGCATCATCAGCATAGTAAGTCTCCATTACAATGTAGGTTACCGTTACAACATCATGATGGGAATCTGAACCTGCCCCATATTGCCTGGCCTCAGCAATTTCTGGGGCTTTGTTGTAAACATTCATGGTGGCCTAACTGTTGCATTTTGTATGAAAGGCAAACTTGCACCATGTGGATGGTATTCAAATTCCACTGCCAGCTCAAGATGTAGTGTCCTCCTTGCCTTGGATCACAGTAGTCCTCGGTGCCTGAAGAGGGTAGAGGCTGGGATGGGTGATGACTTCCCTAATTGTTATTTTCCAGCAGGAAACCCATCCAACAGTGTTCTCAGCACAGGCTCTTTCCTTTCAAAAGGATTGTCATCTATACACGTGGAGCTTTCCATCCCTGGACTCCTGTCTTCCAGGAGCATCTCCTGCTGAGGAGGTCAAGGTTTCTCTTAAATGGCATGAGTCTCTATATCAGTTGAAACTGCACTCTCTGTACCACTGTTTGTGTGTCTAAACCTCCTCGCTCTTCTGGCCAAGCTTCATGCTCTCATATCTTTCTGGTCTCTTTCACTATAGAGATGGATACAAGTAGTCATGCTACAGCCTTGATGCTATACTGTCTTGGAATTTCTTCTACCAAAATGTAGTATATTATCTATCTATCTGTCTGTCTGTCTGTCTATCTATCTATCATATTTATCTAATCTAATCTATTATCCATCTATCTATATTGTGGTATTGTTCCCCCCAATACAACTACATCCAAACTTTTTATTTATTTTATGTGTATGTGTTTTAGGGAGTTTCTGCAGTGTTAGGTTTCCACGTGGCCTTTTCCAAAGGCCTATAGTGTTAGTTACACCTCCTCATTGTCTCTCCTCTACCCTTCCCTCCACCCGCTCCTCATCTAATCCTTCCTTTCCCACTTATCCCCTTCCACCCTTTATATTACTGCATCTATGTCCCCTCCCTGGAAATACCTTCTCCCTCCTCCTCACCATACTCCTCTCCAAATCTCTCAGGGGATTCCAAATGGAACACAAGTATCTAAAGACTCAAAACTAAGTCCACACATGAGAGAATGCACACAATTCCTGTCTCTGTGTGCCTGGGCAGCCTCATTCTGGATGATTGCTAATAGCGTCATCTATGTCGTTTTAAATTTTATTTTTCTGGATAAATACCTGGCTGTTTTCGAACAGCTAGCCAAAAGATACCTTAAAAACACCATCACCACAACAATTAATAAACATTGTTCAATAAAAATTCTCACTATCAATGGTATCAGTTCCCCAGTATGGAGATACAAACAAACAAATCATCATAGAAAACCGGATCCATCTTTTGCTGCCTCCAAGAAACATAGCTCATCATCCACAACAGACACTACTCTGGCAAAGTGGATTAAGGAACAAGCAAGTATAGCTATTTAATAGCTGATAAAATAGACTTTAAACCTTAAGCACTAACTAGTCAGGAAGAAGGGCATTCTATCTTTATTAAAAGAAGAATCCACTAAGATGATATTGCATCCAAAAGATATATATGTATATATATACTTGAATATATATTCAGACAAAACAAAACTCTAAATTGTGGTGTTAAATGACGTCATAAAGCAAATAGGGCATTTATAGACCATTCCCAAGAAGCACTGAAGAGAGCTTTGTCCTCTCAGCAGCCCAGGAAAGTGTCTCCGGATAGTCTGTGGCCTCTGAAATTAGTTTTATGTATATTTTTAGGACCAAGGGAAGAGTGCAGACAGATTCTCTTTTGCTGGAATGACGTGGAATGGCTAACATGAGTCGCCCCTCACCCAGCATTCAAAACAGTCCCCGTTCCCCACTAAAATCTAGTGAGATGAGCCTCCACTCTCCTCATTTCTCTTGGAATTCTGGTCTTCCAAACTCCCAGCAGAATTGTTCATTAAGCTGTATTTACAGCATTCTGGAGCTTCTAGCTCTAGCTTGCAACCCCAAACTCTTCTATATTCTCCTCACAAGCCTGTTTCAAAGGCCTGCCAATCACCTGGTCAGGCTATCTTAGCAACAGCCTCACTCCTCTGCTCTAACCTTCTGTATCACTTATCTGATTGCTGTGACAAAATACCTAAGAGAAATAGCTTTAGAGGGAAAAGTTAATTTTGATTGACAGTTCAAAGGACTCCAGCCCTCCATAGCAGAAACACCAATGGTGAGTGACTTGTTGACATTTGAGCAGACAAGGCAGGTGGATGGTGACACCTAACTGGCTTCTCTCTTCTGTTTTCTTTTGTTCAGTCTGAGACCCATGGCCATGGGCTCTAGCCAACCACATTTACTGTGAGTTTTCCCTCTTTCTTTAAGCTTCTTTGGAAATACCCTCACAGACATCTAGAGGTATGTCCCCTGAGTGAGTCTCCATTCAGAGGAGTTTGTACTGAAGATTAACTGTCATGAAGCCATACAGTAAAGAGTACAATCATAGGTGAAGAAGCAGGGAAATTTCAGGGCCAGGTTTTGGGGATTCCTGATAGTCTTTCCTAGCTGAAGATGTATGCCCTAGATATCAAGCCCCTCACTTTTCTTTCTAATGAGCCAATAATCCACTGGATGAAATTTTTAGTAAGTAGTTTTCATAATGAATTTAATCTTGCTTTATGATACTAAAGTGGTCAGAACTAATTTTTAAACAATATTTTAATTACTCCCTTGACAATTTCACATACTATATTTTGATCACATTTAACTGCCTTCCTCTGACTCCTCCCACCCAGACCCATTACTTCCCACTCATCTACCTTCACATCTTCTTTATCCTTTGCAAGCTTATCAAGCTCAGCTGTTACCTAAGTACGGGGACATCTGGAGCATGGCTGACTTCCTGGGGAGGGCAGTGTCACATGTTTGAAGAAACGGACTCCCTCTCCCACCAGCTGTACATTATTAGTAGCTTGAGCTCACATAGGTCTTCTCTATGCTTTCACAACTGCTGTGAGTTCACAAATAAAACTGTCCTGTTTTGTTTAGAAAACAAAACATAGTCTCCATTGCCTCTGGCTCCATTGCCTCTTCCTCATAGTCTTCCACTGCCTCTGGCTCCTATGAACTTTCTGCCTTCCCCATCTGAGATAATCCAAGCATTGTGCAGAAATGTGTTATAGATGTCATATTCAGACTGTGCACTCTTCAGAAGCAAGACAAAAATTTCAGAATCAATGCAGAAGGTGGGCATGAGTCCCACCCCTAGGATTGAGTTTTAAGATTGGCTCACCCTGGATCCTGAGCCAGGCTCGGGGACTTAAATGTATAGCTTCTGCTAACTTTCATAGTCTGCTTTACAGGGCAGAGTATGTGTAACACCCTAAAGAATAAAAGTTTGCATATAAGCAATACTGTCCCTTTGCTTGCTGGAGATAATAACTGTTGCATTGGGAATGCAGCAGCCGACAAGAGCAAGGGATTAAGGCAATGTTGAGTTTCTCTTGTAGAGAAAGCAGGCATGATTATATCACTGCAACCTTTGAACAAAGGTAGTAGTAACCTTAGCTGGTCAGCAACTCATTTTTCACCCAGTGTTGCTCTGTTCTTTTCTGGCCTCTTAAGCGCCCTGTAGATGAATTGCTGCACTCCCAGATTTACTGTTTTGCCACCGATGAAGGAAGCAGCTGCTCATGTGGTGACAAGGCATGCAATCTAGAGATGCCAGCCAGGCTTTTACTTCTGTTGATTGGGTGCCATCTTCTTGATTTTTAATAAGCAATTCTGAATTTTATGCTGGTGATGCTATGTCATTGCCTAAGAATGGGTTAACAGTCCACCAGGCCTGATAAGAGATTCATATAGGGGCAAAATCTATTTTCAACAAAAGCTTAAATACTGCTGGGGCAAATGGTACTAGTATAGAAATGGCAGAGAACATTTTTTAGTTCTCCTCAAAAATGCAAAGTAAATTGAATGAGAAAGAGAGATAGGGATACAAGGAAATAGATGCAGGCCAATAGACACACACAGCAAGCCACACCCCTACTTCTCTTCTTGGCCACAGAAGGAATTTTTTTTATAAGGATGACAAAGGAGTTTAGCTAAAAGAAACCAAATGTGCATTCTCAGTTATCTGCACGGACTATTTCAATATCACCTTAAACAGTCTGTGTCCCCAAGGTGTGTTTGCACATGTGCACACAGTGCCATGCACAGAATCCATCCTATATATAGGCTAGTAGAACAAAGTCATGGTTTTGGTTTGGTCCAGTCTCAGTTGAGAGTAAAGTCTATGGCCGTAGACAGCTTCATTTCCACAGTGCTAGACAGTTCCCTTCAGATTTGCCTCTGTATCAATCTATGCACTTATCCGAGCTTCATGAGTTGAAATTCTAATCCAATGCATGACTTGCAAAAATAAGTGTTAGGTTTCATAAAATGTCTTGCTGTAGTCATAAGATTCCCTTTGTTGGTCTCTTGATCATCATTAGTGGTTTTGGTTGAAAAAGGAAAAATAAATGTCTTTGTGAAATCTTGGACTTCATTTTTTGTAATTATCATGTTGTAGCTTTTTTTTTTTTTGTAATGACTGCTTTGTTGCTACTTTTATGCAGAAATTAGAAAACATTACTGATAAGGCCAGATAGTCAGGTGCAAAATATTTTTTTCTTGGCACATGTTAACTCTTGAAAGGAAATACAAATGAGACACCTTTATATTTGAATAATACTTAATAATTTGATAGTTTTTTATGAGGTAAACAGTAGACTTGTCTACTGTTTGTCTGAAGTATACACACTTATACACATAAACATATGTATTCATACACCCAAACATGTATACACACAGACACATGCACATATATAAATACAGACATCCACAAACATGCACCACACCACATCCATACATACCACACACATACACGCACCCCCACCCCAAATCTGAAGAAGTTAGAGTCAGATAATAAAACTGTAGACTCTCCAAGAACAGCAAGGTTAGGAGTATAGCAGTAACTACAAGATCGCGAGAATTTGGTGAATAAGCTGGCCTCCATTCCCTGACCTACACAGGAAAGAGCAATACTCAATGTTACATGCCCTCAATGAGCATCACTTCTCAAAAATATCGCTGAGGGGATGACTGCATCAGCAATTGATACACCATGGAGCAGAGGCCAGCTTTCACAATAACTAAATCCCTTCTCAGCTTTGGGCATCTAAACCAGAAGCTGTGAGAGTCTCTGAGGCTGCCATTTTGGATCATTGGAAAATAAGATAACAGGAAAAAAATGAGACTGTAGAATGAGAAGCAGCACAGACACCATGGCAAATGCCTTCTGAGCAAATGACGCAGACTGCAGGTCTCAGGAGATTTCCCAACCCTTTCTCTTGAGGCCCCCTCCAGTCAGTACTCCAACTATGGCACTGCTTCTCAGGTTCAGTCCCTTGGTATATAAAGAACCAGGCAGAAGCTGGAAGGAGTCTAAAAAGTCCAGTAGCCTAATACTCATGTGTCCAGACTGGTAAATAGAAAAGACAGAGGACTTGATTAAGATCATGTAGAGATACAGTAATTTCCCTGATCACAGCCTGCATAAGGCACAATACAGCTCCACAAATACCCTGCTACAATGATAACTCATGAATATTATCAATCACAATAATCACATCACTGCAGAGACACAAGTATTAACAATATTTTCACTTCAAAGCACTGAGAATGTTTTCTCTCCACATTTTCAGAAAACAAATTGCTTTTGTGATGGATGGCCCAGAACATTCACTCACTATGAGAAAGTGCGACCTATGATCTTTCCTAAGTTCTTTTTCTAGATTAATCTTTACTCTCCATGCACCTGTGATCCAGCCATGTTATTCTTTGAACACACTTAGTTTTTGGTCATATTTTTATTTGTGAAAGAAAGTTTATTCATCTCTATGTACATTTGTTCATAGTGCTTTTTCCATAAAATGGCAATTCTCTATCCTGGTCGTATATTTGAAGTGTCTGAGGAAATTTAGAGAAATGCTGATGCTAAGATCTCTGGAGCCCTGATCTAATTGGAGGAGAAGGGGAATTAACTAACAAATGTAAATTATGAACAACAAAATGTAACACTTAACAACTTCATACAGTTATGGTTGTCAGCATTGTAATCAAGACTTAGCATCTAGAACATAGGCATAGGTCTCTGAAGTGGAAATATCTGGTTTCTTTGGAAACTCAGTAATGTCATATGATATTTTGCTGGAGCACACAGGTGAAAGGATGTTTTGCTAAAATAGACACATGAGAAGACTTGTGATATTTTGAAAGAATAGAAATATGGCCCCAAAGACAGTGTGAGGAGACTCTGGCTTGGTTCACCTTGCACCGCATTGCTGATCTTAGCTTGTCATGACTTCATAGTAAGTAGCTTGCCAGAGAACGTCTCATGATTTTGCAGCAGCTTCTTGCTGCTTCTACCAACTTGGGTCAATAGGTGGAGCCTCGAGGTTTTTTTCTGGATCAAATGGCTATTGATTTGTGAGTGGTGTTTGTTAGTGGACTGGACTTTTGCTATGATTCGCGTTTGATGGTTTGCTAGTGAACTGAACTGCCAATATCCTGACAAAGATTAGAATTGCCCCAAAGAACTGTTTCTAAACAGCCACAACCCCTGTTTCCTTTTTACCTTTCTTTTTCCCTACTTCTGGTGGGTGGTGGGCTAGGAGGGAGGCTGAAGCATTTAAGAACCCTTTTTAAAGTAAGTTGTGAAAAACCTAACCCTACTTCTGCTTACTGTAGTTTCTTCTGGAGGAGTAACTCCTCCCTGTGGTTTCCCTGTTCCTTAGGAGAGTTGGTCTCTTCCTCGGGTAGCTGCGTGCAGGGAACCTTGGATTGTGCTAGCTGTCACTATTTTACCTTGAATAACATGTTATACTAACGGACTCAAAAAGTGTGTAGTGATTTAGGTTTGCTTTCTCTAACAGCCTGCATTGATGTTAGGGGATTTATCCATGTCCTTGTACACATTGTGTCCTTTATGTTGCATAGTAAGATTTCATGGTATGGGTAAGCCATGGTTTGCACAGTGATGGTGAGTTGAGCTGCTTGGCTATCCTGAGCAATGTTCTCACGGGTATCTGCCTGTTTTCATTTCTGGGTCACATGGTAAATGTATGTTTAGTTTTATAGGTAACACTATAGTGTTTATCCAAGAAACTATACCATTTGTGCTACCACCAGAAATATGTGAGAAATCTAGTTGTACTACATTCTCACCAACATTTAGTGTTATTGGTCTTTTTACTGTAGTATTCCAATGAGTGCATAGCCAGCTAAGCCATCATCATTTTTAATCGATGTTGGTTCATTGCATCACTATTCAAAATGTATTCTCTGGTGGTTTTCATGTCACCCTGGATGAAGGCAACTGTCATGCAGTGTTCTATCATGCCATGTCTGATGATTTGAACCCTACCTATTCCTTAGCCCCTAACTCAAGCTCTGATTTTTCCATGAAAATCTCATCAAAGGCAGGAGTCATTTTTTCTTTCCTGAAACCTACACCACTTACTAGTATTTAGCACATGCTTCTTTACATTTGAATTATTTATGAATGCAATTACCTTATCCACTAGACTCTTAGGTCTTCAGGGTCTAAGATTTTCTTTATGTACCTTACTTTTGTAGACCTTAATGAATATTTGTTGAATGACTATGAATATTTGCAACATTTGCTCTGTATTTAATATAACAAAGTGATGATATTAAGTTCACAGACTCTGGAGCCAGACTGTCTGCTTTTGAATGGTAGTTCAGAAACATGTGACCTTTGTGAGCTAGGCAAGAAGATTAATCATTCTAAATCTCAGTTTTCTAAATATGACACATTTTTGGATTATGCTTAGCATGTAAAAAGTAGAATTCCTGTATCAGAGGCATTCTGTGTATGCTTCTATTCTATGTTGAAAATGAAGATTAGGAACCAGGGCGTGAAAGCCACACCCTTATAAAGCAAGGGGAGGATAAGAAGGAAGAGAGAGGCTCAAGTTCTAGTGAGCTGTGTGGTTTAACCACAAGGTGTATTCTGAGAATTCTGTTACTAAGTGATTTCAGCATGAGTGAATGAATATCAGAGTGTACTTATGCAGATGTAGTCCTCTGTGCATACAGGCTACATGGTATCAACTGTTCTGTGCATACAGGCTACATGGTATCAGACTGTTCTGTACATACAGGCTACATGGTACCAGAGTGTGCTTATGCAGATGTAGTCTTCTGAGGGTACAATACATGGTATCAGAGTGTACTTATGCAGATGAAGTCCTCTGTGCATACAGGCTACATGGTATCAGACTGTTCTGTACATACAGGCTACATGGTATCAGAGTGTACTTATGCAGATGAAGTCATCTGTGCATACAGGCTACATGGTATACAGGCTTGATGCTACTTCTCACTAAAGGGCTGCATGGTATGCTCTTGTCTTGATTGCTGTAGTTGGTTGTAACACACAGTATTTGTCCATAAAAATGAATGGTTACAATGAAAATGTTAGGCAATATGTAATTGTTCATACCATTACACTCCTGTGGTCATTCATGAAAATGCCCTTATATGCCCATGACTATGCTGGCTTTGGGAAAAGATGGAGATCAAGTATCCTTTAAACTTCTGTCAGTTAAATTTTCTACGGTGGGACTGCACAGTTATTGAAGACTCACCTTCCTCTTCCCATGGTCGGGTACATGAGCCTGTTTGGTAATGCCTGTTTTGGGAGGTTTTCCACCTTCAGTGTGCCTCCAGTCACTTGCTGATACCACTTCTAGAGGTGGCTCTGTCCTCTAGCCAGTGGGTTTGGCTTTAAGCCAAGCTTCTCAACCAACATTGTGGGTTCTTGTCTTTGGTCCACCCTTTCCTCATGGTTTGTCCCAATCCAGATAGTATTGTTTGGGTCACTTGACATAGATAACTTTTATTACAAGCATCCTTTTGTCTTCAAGACATGTTTTTGCATCCAGGAACAACCCATCCTTTCCAGAAACAGAGCCTTATTCTCATGGGAAGAGAAAGCTGAGCTACAGCAGTACCCATAGTGATGACCACTTCTTGGAATTTTACAATGTATTAAACATGGTGCTCACTATATAGGCTATCCCTTTTAATCTCAATTGTATTACAAAGAAGAATCTACTGCTCTCCACAGAGTATGAGTGAGGAGGCGGAGGGTTTGGCAAGTTGTTTAATATTGTACTGCAAATAAGAAGCCAGGCTCTCCTTCTTTCCTTATTCACTCATTTGGCTACTGTAAAACTGGTGCTCACATTTCCTAGGTTTACTTGTAGCAGGTGAAATACCTTGTAATATTTGTTATTATTACTGTAGGGATGTGTGCATGTGTGATGTGATGATGTGTGTGTGTATGCGTGCATGCACATGTGTGCATATATAATGTGTGCATCTGTATGTATGTGATGTGATGATAATGTGTATATGCATGCATGTACATGTGTGCATATGTGATGTGTGTGTCTGTAGGTGTGCGATGTGATATGTATGTGTGCATGGGTGATGTGTGTATCTGTGTGTGATGTGTGTATGCATGTGTGTAGAAACATGCATATGTGATGTGTATATGTATACGTGATGTGATATGTATGTGTGCATAGGTGATGGGGGGATGTGTGTGTCTGTCTGTGTGTGATGAGTGTATGTGTGTGCATGTGTGTATATGTGATATGTACATGGTCTTTCTGTGTGATGTATATGTATACATATGATACATGTGTGTGCATGTGTGTGTATGTGTGTGAGCAGAGGATGATGTTGGATGTCATACTCTCTTACTCTCCATTTAGTTTTAGAGACTAGATAGATGTCTCACTGAACCTAGACATGTTGATCCAGCAACATTAGCTGACCAGTAAACCCCAGGGATGCTCTTGTCTCTGTCCCTTCGGTTCTAGGATTACAGATGCTACTACTCAGTTTTTTAATTAGGCACTGAAGATATGAACTCAGGTCTTTGTGCTTGCATGACAAACACTCCAGCAACTGAGCCATCTCCACAGAAACATATTGTCTTTAAAAGCAGAGATCTTAATTGGCAGTAATAATTCCCTTTCCTTCAAATTCCCTATTTAAAAGATGTCCTTTATCTATAGTGTGCTTGTCCAGAAGCGAAGCTAGAATATGACACAAATATTTGCAACAAAGGCATCAAAGTAAGAGAAGTTGTTGCTATACTTCTAGCTCTTTGAAGTCATTGACCAC
Organism: Mastomys coucha; assembly: GCF_008632895.1. Lineage (NCBI taxonomy): Eukaryota > Metazoa > Chordata > Mammalia > Rodentia > Muridae > Mastomys > Mastomys coucha. The sequence continues at coordinate 93,552,526 of NW_022196905.1, forward strand.
ATCTGTGTTTGGGGCTCTTGAATGGCATTGCAGCGAGAAAAGCAGGCATCTTCAGCTTTAGAGGGATGAGCTCAAAGGCCCAGAAAAGATCACACTCAAACTCATAAGTAAACTTTATGGTTCTGATTTAGCATGGCATTCCTGAAAGCAACCTTGTGGGTGGGCATCTGCAGGAGTAGTGTGTGTGTGTGTGTGTGTGTGTGTGTGTGTGTGTGTAAACATTTTGGTGGAATATATACTGAATATTCCTCCTTTTAGCAACTGGTCAAGCATCAGCACCCCTATGTTAAAGACATAGGACACTTTTATGTCTTCAGTGTGGAATTGATGGTATTTCCAGTTAGGGCAGCTGCTAAAATTTGTTGATCCTATCTCTCAGGAATTTTGAAATTTTTTCACCTTTGTTCCAAATTACAGCGTATCTTTTCTTCCATGATGGAGAAAAAAGCGGTATTTGTGAATTCCAGGGGATACCTTCATGTAAGAGCCAGCTGGCTTGATTTCCCATTGAAATAAATAAAATATTTCATTGGCTCTTGGAAACACCCGTCTACTTGTACTCTGATTGTGTTCATGCCCTGGGAGGGAAGGAACCACGGAGGTTATTTGAAGTTTAACTGCTGCTCAAAGTGTGGAAGAAAGCAGCATCGAGTGAGGAGTGTCTTCCAGGGTTCTGTGGTGAGGCTGAGGGCTTCATTTATTCAAACATCGAATGTTTTGCAGTCACCCTATGGTGCAGAATCTTACCAGATGTTCCCTGGCTCCCAGGGAGCCACTGTAGGGCACAGAGAGTCCGCTGTTCTCCCTGCTCATGGAGGTCTGGCTGGGAGCTCTCTGCAGGATTAGAAAATGGTGCTAATGAGGCCTGGGCCACAAGCTGGATCCAGGTGTGAACCAGTTACCTTTTCACAGAGAAAAGCTTTGTCCTTTTTGCCTCCATTTGAGATCACTTCTGTCAGTCATTCTACAAGTGGGAACCAGGATGAATGAGGGATTCATTTGTCCTTGGAGGACTTACAGGGCCTTTGCTAGCATCATCTTTACAGGTGTGGGCCAGTGAGTGGAATTAACAGGGGGCAAGGACACAAGTCAAGCATGAAGCTTCACAGAAGTATCTACTATGTAAACAAGCTCGAGACAGTTTTTATACCCTCCCTATCCAGGGGAAAACAAGGAACGTAACTGAAGATGTTTTTGTCTGATGTGTCCAGTATAGCTCTTGTTCGTATGGTTGTTGAGTGGGTCTTTCAGTCATCCCGATGCTAGAGGGAGATGGATGGGAGGTAAATATGTTGATTCATAAATACCACATGAATGCCGGTCAACTGGAAATGTTTCCAAAACACCGTAGGAATTACGGGAGAGAGGTTACGATTACAGAATAAGCTATTGATTAGTCAAATTAAAATTCCTCTCTATTTCCCATTCTAAGAGACTTTAGACTTTATTTAGGACCCACAATTTGCCATGTGATAATAGGTTTCATGGGAACTAATGTCAGTCCAGCTTCAGAGAGTTTAAGCTGATTATCTTAAATCAATACTGAGAATGTTGTTATTTTCTCATATGCATAATTTATGAGCAGTTATGCAGCCAACTTTGGCCAGTAATGGTTGGGAGGGAAAGCTTCAAGCAAAAGCCACCTTATGAGAAGTGGGAGGAGAAAGAGGGAGAGGAGAGAGAGAAAGAGAGAGGGAGGGAGAGAGAGAGAGACAGAGAGAGAGACAGAGAGAGACAGAGACAGAGAGAGAGACAGAGAGACAGAGAGAGAGACAGAGAGAGACAGAGAGAGAAACAGAGACAGAGAGAGACAGAGACAGAAAGAGGATCTTTCTTTCTCTACATGTTGCCACAATGAAGATGGTACCTGTGTCACACTAGTAGTTAGTGTAGCATCTGTCAGTCTTTCTCACTGATGTTTCCTGTGGCTTCAAGGTGAATTTTATACAAGTTGCATCAACATAATGTGGGTTAGGAAAATGTTCTGAAAAATGTCAGTCCCCTTCTCTGAGGAAGGGGAGGGGGCAATGGTGGGAGGGATTTGTAAGGGTGGGACTGGAACAAGAAGAGGGAGGGGCTATGATTGGGATGAAAAATGAATAAATGATGATGATGATGATGTCAATATTTGAGGAGTCTAATGAAAATAGCATAGAATTTTGATAACTGGAATATAGAGAGTAAAATATTTCTATTGATGAGATTAAAGTAAGATAAGAACATTGCTGATTTTAACAATAAATAAGAAAGGAAGGCATTGAGATTAGAAAGCTAGTTTTGATGGGCATTTGATTTTCACATATGGCCGTTATTCCATGAGGGATATAGTCCATTCTTAGGAAACAAATTAGTGAGGCTATTCTTTTTTTTTTTTTTTTTCTGAGACAGGGTTTCTCTGTGTAGCCCTGGCTGTCCTGGAACTCACTCTGTAGACCAGGCTGGCCTCGAACTCAGAGATCTGCCTGCCTCTGCCTCCCAAGTGCTGGAATTAAAGGCATGCGCCACCACTGCCCGGCCAGTGAGGCTATTCTTAAACACATAAAATAGCTAGATACATGGGAGATAAGAGTGTGGAAGTTATAATAAACATTTAATAATTACACGAGAATGAAAGCCAGACCATGTAGATTTCAATACGACTTTCACAATTATGAGGACCAAAATGGGAAAGAAATTTGATTACTAAAGTGAATTCATTATATACTTAAAGACAATACCCTGAGTTCTCAGGAGTTTTCATTTTTACATTTACCTAGGGCACAATGAAAAACATAAAGGAGAGTGCCCCCACCAAATTCTTCACTGTGAATTCATCAAAAGAGCTTTTCAACTAAGGGCAAATTAAAGTCTATAAAATTCTCAGATGAGCCTTGAGTGGCAGAAAAGGAAGGGAAGTGGGTCCATGTAATGGGAAGAGTTAGCTGGGGTAAGATCTTTGGAGTCTGTTTTATTCCTCTCACAACCCAAGGGGGAAAGAAAGGAGTTTTACTGATCTGAAAAGCTTCACATATTGATGAGCAGTCAGTGGCAGCTACAGGAGAGTTGAAGCTTTAAGGAAGAAAAACATAATAGAAGAAATAAACACAGGGAAAAATGATAAAAGCAATCCTAAGAAATGACAGCAGATACATTTCATGCAGATACATTTTAATACCTGTTGACAACATATGAAAATTTCTAGACAAATAGAAAACCCAAACTGATTTCAAAGCAGAGCGCGTGAAAGAGCCAGAGATGGAAGTGCATGATTTCCTCGGTGTGAATCATCTCTGCAAGTTACAGAATATGCCAAAGTAATGGATACTGATAGAAATCGGGGATCATGCAGACAGTGTGGACTGATTTCACGGGACACCAGAAAACACCTGGAGGTGGTAAAAGTGTTTTAATTGGAGCAGTAGTTGTAGGGGCTTGTATTCTAATGCTAGTTGGGTCTCTCAAAACAGTTTGCATGAGAAGGTCTGCACACTGCTTCTGGGAGCCTGCCCCAGTTAATTCTGGTTGATAAATAAGAATGCTAGCAGCCAATAGCTGAGGAAGAGGCAAAGAGGCAGGACTGAGGGTTCCTCGGCTGGAGACCAGACAGAGAGGAAGGAGAGAGAAAGAGAGACACCATGCTGGAGGAGTGTGCAGGGCAGAGAAGCAGAGCTGCCATGTAAAGGGGCCAAGAGAACGTGGCACAGAGGGCTGCTCAGTTGGGTCAGGAGCAGCCAAGATGGAACGCAGAAATTAGCAGGTAGTAACTCAGAATTATTGGCCGGAGGTAGATTCTAACAGCGTGGAGGTTAGGCAGCTGCCCAGCTTTTGTGCTGCTTGAGGCATATTAAAATATAAAGGCTGTGTGTCCTTCATTCGGGAATATAAACCTTTGAGGTGCGGGTGGCAACCCCCCACCAGGGCTTTATTAAAATATTGATACTTCAAATAGTTATAATTATATACATTAGCCAAAACTAATTGACTGTGTGAAAATTATAACTCTAGGGAAGAAAGGCACAACACAACAAATCAAAACCTAAACCTGAAAGAGAAAGGAAACTGGGACAAACTGGAGGCTGTTGAACAGGAGGGAAGCTGTTCAAAGCTCCCCCAAACCACAAAATCCTGATACGGTTATCATTAAGAGTCTTCCAGTTCTCTAATGACCAGCAAATCTAATGCCTTTATGCATGTGCTACCACAACTGCAAGTGTGGTCTAGGACCAGCAGCTGATCTATGCAGTGGCTGTCATATGTAACTTAGCGACAAGAAGCAGAATGAGAACTAGCACGAGGACTTCCTAAAGCTAATAGATGAGTGCACCACATTGATTCACATTCTAGTTCACCCTTATCTTGATGAAGACAGGCTCTTCTGTCAGCTCTGGTGTGTAAGGATACAGATGTAAATGAAAAATATCTATGTCAGTCTTGGCTACCAGTGGACAGAGAAGGCATGTTCAGCCACAGGTGTCTCAGAGAGCTTCTGAAGGGACTACTTATGAAGATGTAGACCAGACATAAGAACCATTGAGAACAGAGCAGCCTACCCTTGTCTGGTAATGACAGAACACCACAACGTGGCATAGGCTTAGAGGGATGAGGAATATGAGTGTTTACCAGAGCCCAGAAGAGAGATGTGCTAGATGCAAGATATATTCATTGGCTCCTTGTGTATTTTATCAAGAATGTATATTGAATTTTGTTAGGTTTCTCTTGGGCATTTTTACACTATAATTTCTCCAGAGTGGGACCACTATTTAGTAAATCATTGGAAGAATGTTTACTAAAGCCAAAGAAACATTTGTTATTACTATTCTTTATCCTCTTGCCCTAAGTCAACAATAGAAATATGCAACATAAAGGTGAGGGATGGAGATGTAGCTCATGGGTAGAGGGTTTGCACAGCAGGTGTGGGGCTCTGAATTTGTTTCTTAGTACTATAAAATAATATTAGAGGTAATATAATAACAATAAAACATGGAAAGATGGTAACACTAAAATATTTGAAAGAGGTGGGCAAATTCTGTTGGTTACAGATTACTTATTTAATGAAAATCTAGGAAATAAGTTTACATGTTAATTAAAATGTCATGGTAGGATAGCCACAAAATTACTATAAATTAGTAAAAAAAAATACAACAAGCATCTCATTAGGAGACATAATTTCAGGGAACACTCCTTTTTATAGTAGCACCAAGACACAAAAATATTGAGGGTAAACTTCACCGAAATCATAAAGAATTGAAGGAACATGCTGCAGTCATGTGGTGTGTCACATGTTTGGAAACTCAACATCATAAAGCACTCAATGTTCCATGAGCTCTTCTATAAATGACCATGTTCCCATTGATAGTAAAAATACCAACACACGAGTTTTGAGGGATGCAAGGACAAGCGAGCAATGCTGAAGAGAATTCCTAAGTGTTAGGAAAATGAAACTTTTTCAGAATTTTATCTTTAGAAAATAAGAGCACCCTCAAGGAGGCACATTTCAGATGCTGCATGTGTCAGATGTTCTCATTAGTAGTGTGTGTTTACACTGTGAAAGTTAAGCAGAGTAAAATAAAACAGACTGGTAAGATTGAGTGAGCAAGGCTTGATAGACAGAGTCACCTACAAGAACAGTGCATCGTAATGGTGATCCCTCCTATGCAGGGAGGATGGACACACAGACTCTCAGAGTGTGTTGGGCTCAACAGGCTGACATTTGGAAAATGAAATAACAAATCGTCCTTTCACTCCATTTGCCACTACAAATACTGAAAGAATCAATAACTCCATCACATTAGACATAAGTAATATGACAGAGAATGAGAGAATTCTTCAGCAATTTTGACTGAATGAGGGACTTTCTCAGTGCAACTCAGAATCCAAGACAGCAGACTAAAGGAGATTTCCTGATTCATGATATGAAAGGCTAGCCACCTTCGTCAATGAAGAAGCACAGACACAACGAGGGAATGGACATGGGGCTGACGGGAACTCACAGTCAAGAGTTCATATCTGTTTTATACCTAAAGGGTTACTGCTTGTTACTAATATAGCTGACATATTGATTCTACTTATGTGTTAGATTTCATGTAATACACAATAGTGACTTGTGATATGTCATATGTGTTGGTATAACTCTATAATATTAATGCCTGGTTACTATATTTTTCATCTATAATTACATTTTTAAAATATAGCTGGAAACAAGTAGGTGAAGAGAAAGATGTGTACCACCATGTATGTTCTTTGGGGCTTACACATTCTTCCTTTTCAAAACATCATCCCATACTAATTTTAAAAGCTAGCATACAAATCAGTAGATTTCATGACAGCATTTTTATTTACTCTTTCTTCATTCGTTTTCCGCTCCCCTCCCATTCCTGGCCCCTGCATTTGCTCCCTCTTGCACTTTCATGTACGTGTACAAACTTCAAGCCTACTTTTCAGTGGGGCTGTTGTTTCCACGTCTGATTGCATAAGATGAACTGCAAAGTGTAGCTGTGACATCTCCACAATATGACATTGCAGGCAAAAGTATCAGGCTTGGAGTGGCTGCTTTCCTTGTAGATGTGACTGAAGTTTAATCTCTTTTATGCATGTGTATTTTTCTGGGCTGGAGAGCACCCTATTTTATATACTCTGTCAACTTGACCATCTTGTACCTGAGACTGTACAATTTAGAAAGGACAGGAATTTTTGACTCACAGTTCTTGAAACTGACCACTTTAAGGTCAGGGATAGAGGCAATATCATTGACACGAAAGGAAAAAAATTTCCTAAGTAATATTAGTAGATTCTTAGATTGTCCACAGGCACATATTGAAAAATATCAGGTTTGATTTTTGCAAACCAAAGAGCTGTGTCATTCCCATATTTTTGAGTCCATTTTTTGACTAAGTTAATACTAGTTTATAAAAAAATATTTATCCATTTCCAGAGTTGAATATTATATTGTTTAAACTATTTAACGTCACAATATTGCTGATGAGATTCTCAAGCACATATATTAATAAGCATTAGATGTTATGCTATCATTCAATAAGCTAAAAGAACACATAAAATAATCACAGAGAAGACTTGGGCCTTTGGAAAGACAAAACTCATGACTGTCAGGAAGAGGAGTGGACAGTCCCTGGGCTTCCAGGTGTACGTGGGACCTAAAGCGTGTCTCACGCTTGCACTGATCTTGGTTCTTATGAAGTAGTTTCTCTGTAACAGGGACCCTGGATTTCTTTATACAACTTTGTACATATTTAAAAGATCTTGAAGTCTGTTGACTTGAAAGTGTTGTACTTATTTTTAAGAAAAAATCTGAAGAAAGACAACAGGCTCTCTTTCAACAACTCCAGGCTCCTCGGCAGATGGAGTAGCTCTCCATCAGTGACAGGCAGAGAGCCAAAATTTGCTTGGAGGAACAAGCAATAAAACAAAACCCCTGTTTTCAAGGCTTCTCTCCCTGCTCTCCAGGGTCATATCTCACTCACAGGTTGCATTTATTTTGAAAGTGTGATCACACAGCACCTGGACTCAGCTCCTACATACTTGGCAGCAAGAGCTGGTCACAGATTCCCAACTACCAGAAGATGCTAATGTGCGTTGTTATCTCTTATTTACAGTATGTTGCCATGTATATAACCATGGTACTTGCCAGATGAGTCCGTTTCCAGCGAGAGAGATTCCTAAATAAAACTCAAGTGTTCTTGCAGAAGTAAACAGAGTGAGGAAATTCAGGTTTCAGTGTTTCTATATGATCAGTTCCGAACTTTGATTCGTTTCTCATGCTTAGACAGGCTTCATTTACTCCCTTTTGGTGATCGCTGCGTGGCGGGTAAGCCCTTTCAAACCGCAAATGGGTTTTTCACAGTTTGTCCTTTCACTTTCCTCGATTCTGCTTAATCTGAAGGCAGTGGGCTGCTCTTTTGTCAGTAGCAGCTAGAAAGAGGACCCAAGGAAAGAACTGTTATGTGGGACGGTGCAGCATCACCTGCATTTGATAGAAACAAGGGCTCCATCTTGAGAGAGGCCTGTCAGAACCGCACAGCCATATTTTGAAGTCATCATTTTACAACTTGTATCCACTGTGATCAAGAATAAAAGCTGCTCCTTAGCATTCACACAAGATGCTTCAAAGACCCATCTCTTCTTTAGCCACAAAACTGGATGTTTGCCGTAGCAGAAAACAGTTTTCTGCTGCTTTCTGGAGCCTGGCGTTGAACTGCCTCTTTTCCCACTGCCTTGTCATTCTAGGTTGTGGTCAGTCTGTGCTCATGTCCCATTGATTCCTCTTCTGTGAAACCTCTCATGAGTCCCAGGTAGATTCACCTGCTCTCCATTCACCTGCATCTTGGTATTTAATCTCAGTTACTATACAACTTGTGTTATATGATGAGTTCAATGGCTTCATTACTAGTTTGTTTCATTATTATAAAATCTACAAGAGTCTTCCTTAAAACTAGAATCATTTGTAAGACAGATAAAGCTTGTTTTCTTAGTTACTTAGAAGTAATCTGTATGTTCCTGTTTTGGTGTCATTTGTACTGTTGAAATGGGCAATAAGTTAGTAAAGTAAATAAATAGAATCCTGAATTCAAAGACTTTTAAGGAGCTTGAAGCATAAAATATTAGACTGTCACTAGTTTTTTAACTTGTAATATTTCACTTGAATTCAAACACTTAAAGCAAATCAAAAAAATCAAAGGATATTTATTGCTGGCTTGAAGTCACGTAAAATAACAGCAAGACTTGGATATGATATTGATTGAATTCTCTTGGAGATGTATAATTTAGTTTTATGGTGAGTTTGGTAATGGAATTTGTCAAATGACACCTAAGGAGTCTATTAATTCCTATTAAGTTTACTATACTGATATCAGAATGCCAGAGCTCTTATTATGTACTTTATAATATATATCCCTGGTAGTTCGTGTAGAAATTATCTACTCTTTTACAATATTGCTACCCTGCATAACATTCTCTCTAATGAGCAGTTATTTAATTAGATGTATTTCACCACTAAGATCACACCAAATTTTAGGCCTTTGACGTTGACTAAACATATGCCATGTGGCTTTCCTGTCTTGTGTTGGCCTGCAGTGGTCACTGGTGACACCTCTTCCTACCAATTACCACATTTCATCAAATCTAAGACTTTCATCAGTTATAAGTCATGATGATATTTTATGTTCCATTAAGAAATAAAAATGCTGCCAGTTAAACTAAGACATGCCATTGATTATCAGAGCCCTCTGATTTCAGACATACTAAATGAGAAAAGTAAATCTTCCCTTAATAATGGAGATGTTAATTCTATCTCTCCCCCCCTCTCCACACAGGAGACTCTCTGTACCTCTCCTGACTCACACACTTTGGAAAATGATATTATTATCGTGGACATCAATAGAAAGAATGTTTGTATATAGCTGTTAATTAGGAAAATCCAATATGGAACTCATCAGTTACTATAAGATAAAGAGTTCTCAGTCTTTTGTCTCACAATGGTGCTAGCTGGAATTAAACCTATATGATAGGACATGCTGAAGAGGTGACTGCTCCACCTTTCGTCAGTGTAGGCCATGCATGTTCAACACCCGTAGGTCTCTCCCAAGCCCTTCTGACATGCCAGACCCCCTGGGTCCCATATTTAATACCTACATCAGCATGGTGAAAACAGGAAGCTGTTCTGACAGGCATGTTACATTTCTCAGTGATGAAAAATAATATCACCAAAGTGTTGTGCACATCCATGTATCCAAGGAATCAAGTTCTAAGAACTCTTTAGGATCCTTTGGTGATTTTTCCAGGCATTACTATACACTTAATGGACAATACACACCATCCTCATATATACACACCTTATGCCAAAATACATGAAGATGGGGGAAGGCTAAGGAACTGAGAGTGAGGATAGTAAGCTACCAAATGTAAATGAGTTTAAGATAAACAAGAAACCAAGTGTTCAAAGCTTGCTTTTTCTCCTCTTGTTTTTTATTCTGGCTAGAGCAGTAGAATGTCTCAGTCTATCCTCATGTGGATGTTCTTTCTAATTCTCTAGGGATGTGGATACTCTTCCTTTCTTTCTTTTTTTCTTAACTTTAATTAAATAACTGATTTTATTTATTTATTTATTTATTTATTTATTTATTTTGGTTTTTCGAGACAGGGTTTCTCTGTGTAGCCCTGGCTGTCCTGGAGCTTACTCTGTAGACCAGGCTGGCCTCGAACTCAGAAATCTGCCTGCCTCTGCCTCCCAAGTGCTGGAATTAAAGGCGTGCACCATCACTGCCCGGCTTAAATAACTGATTTTATTTTGAAAGAAGTGGAATGCAAGCTTAGGACTCTGGAGATCAATGCTTTGGCATTTTGGGGGTGCATTTATTTCATACAGTTGGCAACTGGAAATAAAGAGTCTTCCCCCAGGCCCAATGGATGGTGTTGGCTGTGAGGAAAACCAGCTCTACTAAATAATACAGTTTGAGAAATGTCAAGGTACAGAATTTGGATTATTCCAGTCCCTGAATGCTAATGACAATACGCTCATCGTTTTAATGGAAACATTGCCGGGAGCCTCCCAGCTACATAATCCATCATGCCACCGAAGACTTGCTGACTTATGCTTTGTGACAGGCTAGTGAGAAAAATATACAAACTCATACACCAATGCTGCAAATCAATTCTGCAGCAAAGTGGAAATAACTTGTGTACCAATAAGCAGTGAGACCTGGAGGGAAAAAATCTCTTTCTGAATTTCCAACTTGTACCTAGAAAGAGAAGTCATCAATCAAAGGGGGAGCTTCCATTTCAGGCCTCTTGTTCCTAAAGACAAACCAGATGCAATCAGACAGGACCAGAATATGCAAAGGCCTTGGGGTTTTCCATGGGCTTAGGACAGAGAGGAAACAAGGGAAGTAAGGCATTTCCCTCCTTCTCTTTTGCATGTGAAATAGGAGTCCGGCAAAGGCATGTACGTAGGCTCACGTTTTTTGTCAAAATGACTAATTAATCACTCTACAAATGGCTATTCATCATACATTAATGAGATACTGTCTGTACTCTGGCAGACACAGGTTCTGTGGAGACCCTTTCTCCTTGGTACCCAAAGCAAGCTAAAAGCATGCCGAACTCAATTAATCTTGGAGCAGCGTGGGATGTTTGAAATTGCTGGGTTTGAAAAGGAGCATATAGCAAAGCCATTTAAACTGTCCATATTTCACCGTGTAAATTCTGAAGCACTTAATCATCGCCCATGATTCTTTTGTTGCCTTTCTCCCTCTGTCGTGTTCTCACCGTGTCTCAAGCCTCCCCATTTCCCCACCAACCTTGTATCCTGAAGCACAAGCCAAAAAGAGTGAGGTTGCTAAGAAATTGGATTCTCAGTGCTCCTCAACAAACAATGTGCAGGCATACATGTCTACACACACACACTCCCGGGAAAGAAATACCTGTACCTACCTGCATTTGTTACTGAATGTAATTGTTTACTGATCAACATGTAGGCGAGGGTTCTAGTTCTAGATGAATATAGGATTAACCTGTGAGGAGGGGGCAGCTATGAAGTCTGCCTCAGTTAAATCCTCTCCAGTCAAGTGTTATATTTTTACAACAGCATCCTTCAGGCTGTTGAACGTTTGTTTGGTGGCATGTCTTGTTACAGATACTTAGAATAGGTCCTAGTTTTATCTTGTCACTGGTCTAAAGAACCTTGACATAGCAGCTGAGGAACGACAGGGTTTTTTGTTTGCGTTTTTTGTTTGTTTGTTTGTTTCCCAGCTCAGTTCCAGGTTGCAGCTGCTCATTGCAGGCAAGCCAAGGCAACAGGAACTTAAAACGGCTAGTCACGTGCCCAGTCCAGGGCAGAGGCAGAATGCATGGGTGCCTACCCGCTGAGTTTAGTCTCTCCACTGGCCAGCCTGGTCCAGGCAGCTCCGCCTCAGGAGATTAAAGTCAGGAAGAAGAGCCAGCATTGGTTTTACCTGCACCAAATATACAAGGTGTGAAGGGATCATTAGTAACAAAGGGGGTCTAGCTGCTGGCCACCTTAGGAAGGCAGCTGATTGATTCTATGACTAGAGGTTGAGGCCAGATTGGAAGGGTATTGCACATCTCTCTAAATGTGTTGAGAGTCATCAGTAGTTTTTACCAGAACTTTGTTTGAGACTTTGAGTCTACAGACATGATTACAAAAGGTATTTGTTGGTCCTGGAAGAATTAAAGTGAGTATATTGGTTATATTGGAAGAACATAAGTAGCTTCATTCATGAGAGGTGATTGAAAAATATTTACTTTATTAATGGCACCATCCTTCATCCTTCTCTGAATCCACACTCTGTTTACTTTGAAGTGTCCTCCTCCTTTTGTGGGCAGAGCTTTCTTCCTCCTGGGTATGGCCATAGACTCTCTTCTTTCCACACATTGTCTGTTCTGACTTTCTGAATAAGGTCTCCACCCCAGCATATGCAGACGACATGTGGACATCAGTGAGGTCAGTTGTCTAAGCTTCAGTGCAGTCTGGAGAGAAAAGCCAAGAGTTGCTCCTCATCCTCTGTGGCTCATAAGCTCCCTTTTATATCACTTGGCCGCAGTTTGCTAAAGAAAACCTCCAGCTTCTCATATGTGTAATCTGCTTAAGAAGCATCACATGGTGGCCTTTTCAGAGCTTCTGATATCATCCTACTTCACGTAAAGTATTCTGGTACTGTTGACTCACACACACACACACACACACACACACTCACACACACATTTGTTGAAAGTTTATTTCACTCTCTGGGCTTTTGACTGCCATTAATGTTTATTGTACACCGTCAGACCTTAAAAAGCATGCCTGGCATTGGAATACCCTGAATCAGGCATTGAATAAATCCCATAAATGTAATAATGATTGCCTATGGAGAGGCTAGGCCAATAGGCTTGGTGCCAACAAGCTGATGCCAATGTCAGCACAAAAACATCAACTCTAATACAACACTATTGATATCAATGGTTTAGTATTAGAGTAATATCATTGGCAGCAGTCAAACTGACCTGCAACCAATCGGCTATCTGACCCCCTGCTAAGAGTTATTCATCCCCTGTCCTACAAGTTTTGAGGCATGTGGTAAGTCTGTATATGGGGAATAAGTGAGGATTCAACGGTACTAATGGAATCCATGCTGTATGCCATTTCTTTCAAGCAATTAGTTTAAATTTTACTTTTTTTCAATTTAATATATCAGTATGGCATGATATGACATGAGAAGGCTGGAGTTTTCTTCTTGTTTTAACCCACATGTGTTCTCACTTCTGGGACAAGTAATATAATTTCATGCATTTATACTGTTTTTTTATTTTAAATTTTCTCATGGGAGCATACATATTTTATCTGTATTATCTCTATTTCACTTTATATATGCTCGCATGTACATTAGTTAAATTTCTTTGTTGTCACCATTGGAGATTTAAAGTTGGGCATAAAGGTATAAGATCCTGTGTCCCCTGTCACTGAAAGGTCCTTTACCATCACAGTACTTATAAGAAAACATGGGACTAACATTTTCTAATGAAATTATAAAAGAACAGCGGACAAAGGAAATATTGATAGATTTAACTCTGGTGAAGTGAGGGAGATTTTCACAGATGACCATAACATGAGGGACATTCTGTCCTAAGAGAGAGCTTGCTAGTCATGCTGCTGTGAATGAGGGACCAGCCTGTCATTCAGAGACTACATGGTTGAAAAGAAAATTAACTGAACCTTAGACAAAAAGTGTGGGCCTGAGGAACAGGCTGGAGTCCAAAAGAACTGAGAGGTTACAAAAACAAAAACAAAAACAAAAAACAACTTTCTCAGCCTAAAACATTTATTCTTACCACACATTTTGCCACGTAGCAGTGAGTTTCCATCAAGCATCCGAGAGAAATGACAGACCTCCTCACTTTCATAGAGTGCAGATTCCAGTGGTTTGTTTAGGTCAAATCAAAGGAGAATCTTAAAAAGCGTCTGAAAGCAGGGTCCAAATTCTTCCCAAATCGAATATTGACAACATCAAGTAGTTATTTCAATTCCAGGATGCTGGAAGTTAGGCTAACCATGCATGGAACGGAGCCAGAGTCTAGACCCCTTCATCCATACATGAAGTGCCATCTTGTAGTATTTATATGAAATAAAATAAAAAGAACATCTTCTCCATTTCCATTATTCTGTGAGCTTCCATATGTGAGCTTCTAGATGCATTTATTTTAGAGAACAGCATTGAGCTTCTATATTGAGAAAGCAAGAAAATGTTATTCATAATCACAATATGGTCCATAAACCTCTCAGTGGCTCAGTTATTTGAATTAGCAACATGAGGTTCAAAAATTATTTTAAAAGTGTTAAAGGGTTTGGAAAAAGAGAAATTTGTGATAGTGAAGAGAAGGGATGCTGTAAGAGAAAAACACAAGCTCTGGAAAAACAGTGAGAAGGTTAAGATGCAAAATGAAATGTTAGAAAATAATATTTTTGATAGATTTAACATTGTGAGGGGAGAGGGAATGGCACCAGTAAAACTTCAGAAAATATCAATGAAGTATCTTACTGCAGTGATCAGAGAAAGAATGGAAACAAAGACACAGAAGGCATCAAAAATGTTCAGCAGTTACTGAGCTCCAGAAAGAAAGGAAAGAGAACTTCCTTGAAGAAGTAATGGCTGAAAAATGCCCAAGTGTGATGAAAGCAGTTCTACATAAGACCCCGACTCAGCAGACCTCAGACAGCGTAAGCAGCAAGGTTTACCATACTGAAAGGTTCACCAAACAGAAAGACACACTGAGGTATTGTCACAATCAAATTATTGAAAACTGAAAATACAAGGTGAGAAATCCACCCTAGCTCACCTGAACTATAAAAACAGGAGATGACACCTTCAGCTGAGGGGACTTGCTGCTGGGGGGGAGGAAGAACCACAGGAATGGAACACATGTCATTAAATATTGAAAGGATGTCTTTATTTAGCATTATAAATTCTACATAGATGAGAATAAATTCAAATAAACAAAAATAAAATGTTAGTGTGGGTTTTACAACACACACAGATACTTCAAAGTCCTCAAATTTAGTGTGATCATGACATTCTTTATGACTTGGGTCTCTGTTGACCATGAAGTGATGACTTGGGTCTCTGTTGAGTGTGTCATGGTGACTCGGGTCTCTGTCTTGCTTTTGGGCCACTTAATTACTCCATTTGTTCTTACTGATTTTCTTTCTAAGATTATGTTTTTAGTCTTTTTTTTTTTTTCAAGACAGGATTTCTCTGTGTGGCCTTGGCTGTCCTGGAACTCACTCTGTAGACCAGGCTAGCCTCGAACTCAGAAATCTGCCTGACTAATACAGATGTAGAGGCTCACAGCCATCTATCGAACTGAGTACAGGGTCCCCAGTAAAGGAGTTAGAGAAAGGATCAATGGAGCTGAGGGGTTTGCAGCCCCTTAGGACGAACAACAATATGAACTAACTAGTACCCTCAGAGCTCCTAGAGTCTCAACCATCAACCAAGGAGTACACACAGTGGGACTGATTGCTCTGGCAGCATGTGTATAGTGGAGGATTGCAAATTCGATCATCAATGGGAGGAGAGGACCTCAGCCCTGTGAAGGCTCTGTGCCCCAGTGTGGGGGAATGCCAGGGCCTATAAGCAGGAGAGGATGGGGTGGCAGGCAGGCATGGGGAGTGGGGAGGCAGCTGGGGTTTGTTTTTGTTGTTTTCATTTGTTTCTTTGTTTTTTAGAGGGGAAACTGGGAAGGGAGAAATTTACATGTAAATAAAGAAAATATCTAATAAAAAAAAAAAAGAAATCTGCCTGCCTCTGCCTCCCAAGTGCTGGAATTAAAGGCGTGCGCCACCACCACCTGGCTATGTTTTTAGTCTTATCTTTTACCTTATATATCCATATTTTCTTGCATCATTTTCTTTGTCTCCTTTGGGGATTAAAATACATACTTTTAACCTCCCACAACCTAATTTGAATGACTATTATACTTATGGGAGAAAGGTATTTGATAAAAGTCACTATTTCTCTATGACCACTTGTTGCTCCAGCAGAGGACCTAGGTTCAGTTCCCAGCACTCACAGAGTAGCTCACTATTATCTCTAACTACAGTTACAGAGGACCAGGTATCTCCTCATGGTCTCTGCAGACACTGCATGGATATGGTACATAGACATACATGAAGGGAAAAATTCATATACAGAAAATAAAAATAAATGAACCAAGGGCTGTAGAGATGGCTCAGCAGTTCAGAGCACTTTTTGTTCTTGCAAAAGATACAAGATCCCAAGCACCCATGGTGGCTCACAACTGTCTATAACCTCAGTTCCAGGGGATCCGGTGCCCTCTTCTGATACCTGCAGGCACCAGGCTTACATGTAGTGCACAAACATACATGTGAGCAAAACACCCATACACACAAAACAAAGTAAATAGTTTAAAATACTTAAAAATAAATCTTTAAAAGAGTCCTGAAATGTAGAAACTGGAAAGAATTTTCTCAATACTAAAACATAAATCTTAAAATAACATCATGAAGCTAACATTATAAAATGGTGAGAGAAATCTCTTCAGATCAGCCACAAAACAGATTTTTGTCTTCTTTATTTGCATTGAGATTGTGTTGGACACTTACAGAAAATGAAACAAAAAACCATAAATATAAAGATGGGGGAGTTTGTAGGGGTAAGGAGGAGGAATGGGGAGATGGTCTGCATGAAGCGGTATGGGGAGGAGAGGGGATGATATCAGGATGTAAAATGAATAAATAAATTAATTTTAAAAAGCAAAAATATCCACCCCAATAAGGGTCATTAAAAAAAGTAATCACATCACAAAATTGTGTTAGTACTCAGGAACCCACAAAAATGCTACTAAGATGAATGAGTTAGTTTAGCAAAGTCAAAGGGTCAAAGTCAACACAAAAAAGGGAATATATCTTTCTATATCACTAACCAACATTTTGAGAACAACATTGAAAAATAGTTTCAGTGACAGTATCATCAACCAGCAAACTATTAAGAAGTAATACCTAAAAAAAAAAAAAAGCACAAGTCTGCTGCAAGGTGTCTGATTACCTTCTGAACCCCAAGATTGTATTATTTACTGGAAAACCAGCTTACTGGAAAACTAGTTGTGGTGTTTAACCCTAATGCATACATTTGATCCAAGAGCTTTCTGTTTATTTTAAACAGAATTAGATAAAGTCAGCAATTGGTCAACAGGATGACCAAGCAACAGGTAGACAGCGAGTGAGCCTAGGAAAAAGCATAGAGACGAAGAAGTCAGGAGGACAGACAGACACACAGGAAACAGAAGAGAAAGACATTCAGACTGAAGGTTTGTAGAGGCTCCCTGGAGGAGAGCTTGCTTTTCCTTTGGGACATTGGCTGAGAACTGTCAGCTGGGTGCTTTCTCTGCCTCTTTAAGCTTTTCGCTCCTGAGTCTTTATTGGCAAAAATCAAACATTTGATATTTTAATTAGAACAAGTCCACTATATAAGTTATAATCTTTTCTAAAAGAATTATAAAGTCCTAAGTAAATAAAAACATATTTAAAAATTCAAACACTGTCAAATTTCCTTGCCATAAACAATTTAATTCTAGTTAGTGGGAGTAGATGCAAAAACTCATGGCCTGATGTTATGCGGACAGAGAGTTGAGTCTCCATCAGGTCCCTTCCTTCAGATCTCAGGGAACCCCAAGGAAGACAGGAAGGCTGTAGGAGTCAGAGGGAATGGGGGACACCAGGAGATCACAACCCATTGAACCAGCTAAGCAGGGCTCACCTGAGTTCACAGAGACTGAGGCAGCTCGCACAGAGCCAGAGCCGCAGGGTCACTGCATAGTTGTTACCTTGTTACATATTTGTTACATTTGTTACATTGTTAGCTTTTGTTAGCTTTTGTTATTGTTAGACTCCTAACAATGGGATTGGGTGTGTCTTTGACTCTTTTTCTCCGATCTGGTAGCCTTGTTCACCTTGGTGTGCCTGCTTTTGGCTTGCTTTATTGCAATCTGTTTTGTCCTGTTTGGTTGTTGTCTCTTAGAGGTCTGAACTTTTCTGAAGAGAAACAGAGGGGGAACTGGAGGAGGGGGAGAGAAGAGGTGGGAGGAAGCTGGGAGAAGTGGAGGGAGGGAAACTGTGGTCTAGGATGTATAGCATGAAAGAAGAATCTATTTTCAATTTTTAAAAAAGACAACAAAAGATAACGAGGGAAACTGCAAATGTAAAATAGGAAGGGTCCTAAAGAGTCAATATAATTACAAAAGAATATCTGATTAAGAATTTTTTTATTCTCTAACTTTGTGACTTACTAAAAGTTTAAAATAATTAAACCCCATCATAAAGTTATGAAGACATTCACACTATTAGTGGCCTAGCTAGGCAACTCCAAAAATGGTTCTATGCTTGTCTAGATACTAAATAAAATTATTAAATAAATCTAATCAGGAAAGAAACATGGTTTCAATACATGGAGCTGGAAAATATGGTCAATGTATGGGGAAAGCATGCATGATATACACACCATAGTTGATGTGTTAGAACAGTGGGTCACATCAGAACATACCACACACTAGGCCCAAGCAGTTCTACGTGTAAGAGGTTTAATTGAGAGGGAGAGAGGGGGAAGTGGCACAGAAAGAGAGGAGGGTGAGAGAGAGAAAGATGGAGGAATGTTCCCCATATATATATATATATATATATATATATATATATATATATATGGGCTGTGATGAACGGCCATAGGTAAAGGTGGGAGGCAAGCCCAAAGGATTCTGGGAATATGGTGGCTGTTGCCCTGGCAACAGGTGTGTGGACCTGCCCATGCATCACCATAGACTTTGGATGCTCTGATGTTAACATACCTCCCTTTTTGATATTATAAAAAGGAGGAAAGAAAAAGGGAAGGGGAAGCCAATGATGAAAAGGGAATGAGGGCGTCGTATCTCTTAGGCTACTTCCTGCTGTCTAGGGGCGTTGTCAATGGGGGTAGCTGGCTTTCACCATCGGGATCTACTTGGTAAACATTCGCATCAGGTTCCTCTGTGGACAGTGGTTCATCTGTGGGCAGCTGCTGGTAATCCTGTAAGAGGAGCTGATTAATAGTTTGGTTAGAAATTTTTTGATTTGTTGTTGAAGAAATGTAGAGACAAGATTAATGAGGCAGGGAGCAAATAATAACACCAGGAAGATGACTAGGAGAGAAGTTACAAACGGGAGTATCCACTTCCATATGGGGTTTCTGAAAATCTCAGAACTGGAGGTCTCACGGTCTCTGAAATTTTTTTATGTCTGACTGAAGCTCCTGGATTTTATTTCTTACTATCCTGGATTGGTTGATGTAGAAGCAGCATTCTTCTTGGAGGAACAGGCAAAGACCACCTTCTTTAGCTGTCAGGATATCTAGTCCCCGTCTGTTCTGAAGCACCACGGCTGCCAAAGAATCGATCTGTTTCTGGATAGTAAGCATAGTTTCAGACATTTTTTGAAAATCGCTTTGAAACTGAGAAGTGAATGTAATGTATTGGATCATGGAAGTTGTTATCCCTGAAATTCCAGTACCAACACCCATGGCTATTCCTGTAGCAACCAAGAATGGCACAACTTGGACTGCCCTCTTATGTTGGGCAGCTATCATATCTACAACTGGGATTGGCAGGGGCTCATTTCCCTGGATCACTCCCAGTTCAGGGAAAAGAAGTACTAATGTGCAAACTCCTGACCAGCAGGTAGGCGATAATATGCCTGAGTACCACAAAGAATTGACGTGTTTTGGATTGTAGAGCATTGTGGCAGAGAGAATATATCAAGGGTTATGGTTCTATTGAAGTCTAGGGAGTTTAGCATTCCCACTGAATGAGTCCCAGAGGCCTTAAAACAGGTTGCCACACCAAAGAGAGGGACAGAGGTAAGGTATGGAGTCATGGCAACACTGGAGGCAGGGCAGCTGACAAAGGGTGAGGTAACGTTACTTGGCAGTATTACTGGAGACACTGTAAGTGACAATTGTGAGTTAGTTCCAGGGGGGTATACATAACTAGCACCTCTTAAAGCATCCAGGTCTAGTGACATTAAGGAGTTAGTATGCTGAGGTCACGGTCTGAGGTAAAAGGCGAAATGACAAGTTAGTGCCATTTATGAGGGGTGATGACAAAGAGATAAGGACCTCAGAGGAGTGTTTGATTATCTCCCCTACTTTTTCAATATCCAGGGGTTGGGCAATTGAGATACATCTTTTCTGAATATGGATGGTACTTACTGGGGCCCTGGGCTGATTTTTATAATAGAACTTACCAATAACTCATCTCCAACCTGGAATCCCACGGCTTTTGTATGTAGAAAAAGAGTGTCTTGCGATGTTGATAGAAGAAATGATTGATCCGTGATCCTAGCATATATATTTGACAAGACCAATATGGGCAGCCCCCATATTCGTCTGGCCATTTACTACAATAATCTTCTGTCTGGTCAAAGAGAAAGCAAGTATAAAGATCATAATATTTAGATGGGATTACAGATACCGGGATGATAGCAATTTGGATTGGTTCCTGGCATCCGGCTATGGAGCAGTTTCCTGACCCTATTTGGAAAGACTGTTTGTTATCTGTGGGGGTTTCTTGAACCTCAAATCTCCAGATATAAAGGCTGCCCTGGATAGGAATGAACAGCGGGGAGAGGATGAGAAACCCATGTCTAATCCAGTGACGTCAAGCTCGGCTGCTGGAGTGGAGTCTCATTTTCTGGGATTGGGGACAAGGTAGACGATCTCGGTGTCCTCTGGAGCTTACAGTCTTGTTAAGATTGATGTGTATGAAGAAGAGTCATTTTTTAGGTGGAGGAATGAAAGGTTTGAGGTGAGACAGATGGACCCAATGAGAGAGTCCCTCGAGTTTAGCAGCTGTAGGGGTCACAAGAATTACTTTAAAAGGGCCCTGCCATTTGAGAAAGAGAGGTGAGGGCTGATGACCTGGAGAGGATAGAAGGACTTGGTCTCCAATGTTGATAGGTAGTGGATAGGAGACAGTGCATGGCTGAGGTAGATGGTAGTCAGCAAAGTTCCATAGGAGAGAACAGAGGTGGCAAAGTAATGGAGTAAGTAGATGGTCTGGGAGGGGAGAGCATTTAGGTCAAAGACCAGGAGTTAGGACTGGAGGTCCATACGTGAGTTCAAAGGGAGAGATGAGGAGAGGTCACTTTGGGAGAGATCATAACCTGAAAAGAGCCAGAGGTAGGAGTTTTACCCAATCAAGGTAAAGTTCTTGTGACAGCTTAACAAGAGTGGTTTTTAAAGAGCGATTAGTTCTTTCTACCTTACCAGAAGATTGAGGGTGGTAAGGAATGTGAAAATGCCAGGGGATATCTAGGGCCTTAGATAGGATTTGAGAGACTTAGGAAGTAAATTCAGGACCATTGTCTGATTGGAGAGAGGCTGGGACACCAAACTGGGGAATGATCTCTTGGAGGAGGAGATCAGAGACTGTCTGAGCCCTTTTGTTAGTTGTGGGAAATGCCTCTACCCACCCCGAGAAGGTGTCCACCAAGACCAGGAAGTACTTGGCACATCTGACAGTAGGCATGTGGGTAAAGTCAAGTTGCCAGTCAGTTCCAGGAGGGGAACCTCTAGCCTGATGGGTAGGAAAAGGGGTGCTACGATATTTTGAGTTGGGGTCAGACTTCTGACAGATTTTGCAAGAAGCAGTGATCGATTTTAAAAAGCTTAAGTTCTCATGAGTAGTCTGTAGGTGGGTCTTAACAAAAGAAGACAATGCTTGGGTGTTAGGATGAAAGAGTTGGTAAAGATAGAACAGAGTTTGGCGGGTGTCAGGAGTTAAAGAAGGTGGAGAGGAACTACTGCAGAATTAATGCGCCTGAGGTCTTGTACCAAGTGATAGTTACCATTAGGCTTCTTAACTGCTAGTATAGGAGTGTTAAAGGGAGCAGATGTGGGATGAAGGAGTTTTTTTCTCAAGAGATCCCAAATACTAGGCTTAAGTCCCCTGAGGTTCTAGAGAGAGATAGGGTATTGAGCTTGGTACCTGGTAGAGTCCAGAAATTGGATGACAACAGGAGAATGGTGTTTAGCAACAGAGGGTTTCTGGACATCCCAGACTCGGGGATGTACCTGAGAAGCTGGTAAAGGAAATAACATGGTAGTAGTTTATATTATGGTTAGTAGGTTACCTGGCTAGGAGAAGGAGCAGAGGAACCGCTGGCAAGCCTGGGTTTAGGCGAATGTGGGGAGCAAAGGAAATAGAGGCTCCTAGCCTAGCTAGAAGATCCCTTCCCAATAAGGGGACAGGATATGTTGACACTACCAAAAAGGAATGGGTGAAAGGTACACCCCTAAAAATGCAACTAAGTAGTGGGGTCTGAAGAGGGAAGTAAGGTTGTCCTCCTACCCTGACAATAGGAGAACTAGAAGGAGAAGTGGGTCCCCAAAACTCCGTCAGGACCGAGTAAGTGGCTCTAGTGTCCAAGAGGAAGGAGAAGGACCACACACATACTATGGTATCTACCCGGGGCTCCCTGTTAGTGATGTCAGTGGTTGGGTCAGGGGAGCTCAGGCCTCCTCAGTCAGCCATAGCCAAGCCTAGGAGATCAGTTGGAGGGTTATCTGGGAGTGATGTCCCTTTGTTCTGCGTAACGTGAGGGCAATCAAGAGCCCAATGTCCCTCTTGATGGCACCTAGGGCATGGCCTTCTTGGCTTGCAGAAGGTAGGGCAGGATTTTGCCCAGTGACCTTTTTTACCACATTTGTAGCAGGTACCTGATGGTCTTTGAGTCTTAGGAGACCATGAGTCCAGGGTAGTGGCTGGGGCTGGTCGGACAGGCTTTGTCAGCATATGGTATTTTTGTTTACAAATTTTATCATCTCTCCATGGTATACTTTGAAGGCCAGTGCTAAGACTTCTGCCTGTAGAGTTAGGTGTCCCCTCTCCAGTTTTTTAAGTTTAGCTCTTATGTTGGGGCAGCTCTGGAAAAAGAAGTAGGTCATCAGAAGTTGCTTACCTTCTGGGTTTTCAGGGTCCAGATTGGAATGCTGTAATAAAGACTTTGTAAGGCATTCTAAAAATTGAGATGGATTCTCCTGCTTGTCCTGGACAACCTCTTGGAGTTTTTCAAAATTTACTGGCTTTAAGGCCGCTTTTCTAAGACCGGCCAGAAGGCATGTAATGAACCTGTCTCTGGCTGAAATACCACCTGCAGAATTGTAATTCCACCGGGGATCCTGATCTGGCACTGTCTCAGAGCCAATTGGGTATGTGTTGTCTGGTGAATCCCGTCTGCATGCACTTTTGCTGCTTCCCAGACTCGTCTGTGTTCCTCAGGAAGTAAGTTGTTAGTAAGGATCATATGAACATGATAGAAAGTCAAGCTGTATGATTGAGTGATATACTGGAACTCTTTAATAAACTTGGAAGAGTTAGAAGTATGGGACCCCAGCCTGTTTTCTATTTGGGAAAGTTCACAAAGCGAGAACAGAACATGTACTCTGACAAGACCATCTACTCCAGCAACTTCTCTTAGAGATAGGACTGTTGCTGGGTCAGGTGTCTCTGGGGAGGAAGGACTTGAAGGTTTGGCTGTAGCCTTAGAGCAGGTGACAGGAGGAGTGAAAGTAGCTGCCAATGTGGGGCATTTGGAGCGGCCCACAGCTGGCACAGAAGAAGGGGAGGGGTCTGGTAGAACTAGCAGGCTTTGAAGCATCATGGTGAAGAGGAGAAACTGAGGCAGCAGTTTGGGTTTTCGGCGGCGTGGAGACAGGTCTGCGGTGAAAAGGGGGTGGTTCATTAGCTGGATCTAGCATTGTAGTGTCATCTAGAGGAGGTTGTATAGATTTCATGGCTAAGAGAAGTTGGGTTGGGGAACAAGAAGAGCACAAGGAGGGATTGGAATGGAGATAGATAAATGCTTGGACATAGGGAACCTTCTTCTATTTACCAGTTTGCTGGCAGTATGTACTAAGATCTCTTAAAATAGTTGGATCTAGGGTGCCATTAAGTGGCCACTTTGAACTCTCCCATCTAGTTGATATTTAATCCAGATTTTATTGCAGAGATATGTTAATTTTGATGCCTTCAAGTCAGGCGTTATCTTTAAAGGTATGAGATTTTCCAGGAGACATCACAGTGGGGTGCCTGGAGGTATGGTCGAAGACATTCTGGCACCCATTGGCAGGTAGTTGGACTGTTCCTATCAGCGTCCTAAGAACAATCTAAGCACCAAAGAGTTAACAGCCAAAGCTAGTGGTTCGAGTCATCACAAGAAACCCCTAGTGGTTACCCAGCAGACCCCGGCGGCCTGCTGTGGAAAGCAACCCACACTGGATCCAAGGATTTTTTGGCTGCTAGAGCCTGGAAAAAAAAAATTGGGATCGAGAGTTGTTTTCGAGGGAGGGGCAACCAATGGCAGAAGTCCTAAGACATATGTCAACTGGGAGGCTTGACTGTAAACCCCGTGGTTCCCAGAGAAAGCTGGACAGGCCATATCTGGGAAGCCGGAGGTCCTCCCCTTAACTGATCCTATTAATTAATATGCCGGTGTCTGTGTGAGAATTATAGCGGAATGGTAAATGGAAAGCATTGAATTGAATGGGAAGGAGTAGACCTGAGCAGAGGCTAATGGGGGGGGAGGGAGGGGTTTAGACCAGGCGGGGCATGGCTCACATGGTAGAAGTTTGTATGTCCCGTGGTGCATGGCTGCAGCTCCAGTTCTGGCTACAACTTGGTGGTGGTATCTTTAGCAGCAGCAGCTTCTGTGATGAAAGCCTGCTATTGTTGTAGCCACCAGCTGAGGGGGCCACGAACTCATGTACTGATGGCAACCAAGGTTGCTGGTGCTGGGACTGATCCACGGGGTCATGGCCGCTGCCCGCCCCACTGCAGGGTAGCGGAGTAGGTGCTGGCTGACATGTACCGCCAAATCCCAGGTGTCGGCACCAAATGATGTGTTAGAATGGCAGGTCACGTCAGAACATACCACACACTAGGCCCAAGCAGTTCCACGTGTAAGAGGTTTAATTGAGAGGGAGAGGGGGGAAGTAGCATGGAAAGAGAGGAGGGGGAGAGAGAGAAAGATGGAGGAATGTTCCCCGTGTATATATATATGGACTGTGACAAATGGCCATAGGTAAAGGTGGGAGGTAAGCCCAAATGGATTCTGGGAATATGATGGCTGTTGCCCTGGCAACAGGTATGTGGACCTGCCCATGTATCACCACAGGCTTCGGATGCTCTGATGCTAACAATAATCAAACCCAATTTAGGAGGTATGCTTGTTCAGTTTTTTTTAACTTAATGGAATCTAGCATCTCTTGGGAGGAGGGAACCTCAGTTGGAAGATTGTCTCCATCAGACTTACCTGTAGTTGTGTCTGGGGAGAGGCATTTTCTTAATGATTGGTGTGAAAGGGTCCCTGTGGGTGGGGCCTCCCCTGGGCAGGTGGTCCTGGGTTGTATAAGAAAACGGGCTGAGAAAGCCCTAGGGATAAGGCACTGAGAAGCTTCCTGTCATGATTCTTGAGTCTCTGCTCCAGCTTCAGCTCCTGCCCTGCCTTCAGTCAATGCTGAACGTGACTCAGGGAAATAATTGTAGGCCAAATAAACCCTTTCCTCTCCATGTTGGTTTTGGTCATAGTGTTTTGTCATAGCAACAAAATGCAACGTAGAAAAAGATGAGTCAGATGTTAACAAGAAAAATAGAGCCACAGAGCTTTTGAGATCACAAAGAATATATTGTCATTGTGAAACATTGATGTCTTAGTGTGCACAGAAAAAGCCCACTGATCTTTAAAGGAAACAACAGACACATTAAACTGTCAGAATGAAAATGTCTTTAGTAAAGAATGATGTTATAAAATAAATAAATCATCATTGGGGACAATATAATTGTCACATGTAAGTAATATCTACAACCTAATAGTAATGAGGACAAGCAATCCAATAACAATTTATAAAGGACACGAATGTGTACTTCACAATTAAGAAGTAGGTATAGACAGTGAGTACAAGGTATTAAAGACCATTAGTAATCAGAGAAAAGGCCAGTTAAAACCACAAGGAGACTCCTAACTGCTCAAAATGATATGAACGGGACATTCCGGTTCACTCCTTCCTCCCAGGTTTAGTCAGGGTTTCTCTTCCTGCACAGACATCATGACCAAGAAGCAAGTTGGGGAGGAAAGGGTTTATTCAGCTTACATTTCCACATGGCTGTGGATCACCAAAGGAAGTCAGGACTGGAACTCAAGCAGGTCAGGAAGCAGGAGCTGATGCAGAGACCATGGAGGGATATTCCTTACTGGCTTGCTTCCCCTGGCTTGCTCAGCCTGCTCTCTTATAGAACCCAAGACTTCCAGCCCAGGGATGGCACCACCCACAAGGGGCCCTACCCCCTTGATCACTAATTGAGAAAATGTCCCACAGCTGGATCTCATGGAGGCACTTCCCCAACTGAAGCTCCTTTCTCTGTGATAACTCCAGCCTGTGTCAAGTTGGCATACAAAACCAGCCAGTACACTCAGGAAACATCAGAAAAGAAGAGACAGAGAATGTGGGAGCTGGAGACTGAGGAGGAGTGCTGTGGAAAGCTGTCTTCTGGGTGTGGCGTGACTGCTGTACTCTAGCTCACAACAGCTCCAATTACATGTGTAGAGTATGTGTGAGAGATCAAGGTAGTCAAGACTCCAGCACTGATGGAAGGCACTCAGGAGGTCCCACCCATAAGTGAGAAGATGCTGGCAATAGATAGCTTCTGGAGGAGGAAGGGCTGCTGTTAGATGCTGCACACTCTTGTGTGCATGACCTCACACCTGCAGACACATGAGCACTAAGCTTAATAAGTTTTTCTATTTTTTAAAAGCAGGAGATGTAGTTTAGGAAGAGGACATGTTGAGGACTCTGGAAAGTAGAGGCTGACATTGCCTCATTTCAGTGTATGTATTTAGATAACATTCTAAGACACAACTTAGCAACATGGCTAAAATTTAAAAAAAAATCACAGCAGAAGCTACATCTAAAAGGGATCTGCATCCTACTTGGTGAGATGTACAATAGTGCAGATTATTTTGGGACAGTTTATTAAAAAGTTCAATGCACATATACCTAGTAGCCTAAGAAATTATTTCAAATATTTATTAATTAAAAAATCATCCTCTAAAAAAATGGCAGTGGCAACATCCAGCAGAAACTGCTAGGTCTTGGCCAAGTCTGCACGTGTCAGTGGGAGCGACCAGGTCCTACTGGAATGGCAGGAGTTCTCTGTTGTGCCTCTCTCAGTGAAGTGAAGATCAGCAAAGAGGCAAGACCAACAAAGAGTCGCACAGCTAGCTATGCAAGCGCCCCATCACTGTCCATTGAGCCCCACTTATACTCTCTCCAAACATCACATGTCCTCCCAAGGGTCTTGCCTCAGCAAAACACCACGTGAGTCTGCATCACAAGGATACAACCAGAAACTTCCACTTCAAGAGGGTATGAGTTAATTGTCTTGTTGCTTACAAAAAGTAACTGAATGAAGGAAAGTTTTATTTGGGCTCACAGTCCCAGGCAATGGTTCCTCAAAGTAGAAAACTATCGCAACAGGAGCTTGAGGCAGCTGTTCAGTCTTCACAGCCAGAAAGGGATGGATGTCCATGCTGCTCAGCATTCATTTGCTTTGGTCTGGTGGAAATGTTGTGAGTCCAGATTGGGATGTTCCAAAGATGCTACAATTTTTGGAGCATATCGAACTCAAAATGAAGCTCTGGATTGTCTTTATAATTATCATCCAGGGATGCAAAGAGAACTTCATTTTCCATATGAAGAGAAAGTCATCACTAAACAATGACAGTCACAAGGAATGATCGAGAGTGGGAAAAAAGAGGATGAGTTGAAGGTTCTTCAGAGAGATGAATTTTTATCTCACTGAGAGCTAAAGGTAAATGGAAGCTAGCTAGGAGAGTGTCCTTAGAGAGAGGTTTAAGGTAGAAGATGGAACTCACAAAGACTTTGAGAACTGGCAAGCACAAGGCAAATTCAGAAGACCGACCATTGTGGCTGGCTATCTACTGAGGGGTAAACCAGTAGGATAGTTTGTATATGGAATATGCAAGATCACAGTTTGTATGTGGGATATACAAGATCACATTAGTTTTGTGGGCTTAGTTTCCTAAGGGTACTGGTAATTGTCTCAAGTATCTTCCCAGGAAGCTGAGATGGTTGGGAGCACATAAAACTTGCCTTTTGAAATGTGACCGATGACTGTAAACTGGCCAACAGTGGGGGAATGGAAATCACTTGGGAGGTTACTGCTGTGACCTGGGATCATGGTGTAAACTTAGGTTAGGACAAAGATGATGGGGAAAGAGAGATCCAGGGAAAAGTCCAGCAGGACCTCTTCCTGCATGAGATCAAAGGTGTGGTGGTTTGAATATGCTTGGCCCAGGGAATGGCAGTATTAGGAGGTGTGTCACTGTGGGCATGGGCTTTAAGACCCTCATTCTAGCTGCCTGGAGGCCAGTATTCAGCTAGCAGTCTTCAGATGAAGATGTAGAATTCTCAGCCCCTCCTGTACCATCCCTGTCTGGACACTGCCATGCTCCCACCTTGATAATAATGGACTGAACCTGTAAGCCAGCCCTAACTAAATGTTGCCTTTGTGATGGTGTCTCTTCACAGCAAAAGAACCCTAACTAAGACAGAAGGCAATGATGAAGAAAAACCGAAACGAATGTAATACCAGCAGCTAAGCTAAGACTCATCAGACAAGAAAGCGAATCATAAGGGCAAAAAGGAGCTGATTGTTGAGTAGATATGGATTGGTATGCCTTTGAGACCTCTAAGTGGATATTGATTGAGTAGTTGGAATGCACAAAAATGATCTGGGCTGGAAATGTATTTACTGGAAATTTGGGAGTCGTTCACTTCTGCTAATGAAGCATTTCTGATGTCATTCATGAAGTGATTAAAAGCCAGAGAAGAGTTTGAGGCCAAGCTCTGAGAAACCCCAAAACACCAAGAGTTGGCAAAGGAGAGAGGTGACTGCTAGAGAAATCAGAGTGGTGGATAGCAGCTGGCATGCAAGTCGGCAAAAGACACCTGCAGGAATGGAGAAATGGTCACCAAGGTGTAATGCCACTGCTTAGTTCAGTAAGAGAACTAGAAAATGCCTAGTCTACTTATCAGGACAAGAGATGTCCTCAGAAACCAAAAATAGAGGTCTCCAGACAAGAAGAGGACCCTAGATTCACAGAAACCCTCTGGAACTGTTTGTGAGCCATGTGTCCTTTTCTGAGGACATGATGTGTAGATTCCATTGTATTATCCTATGAGAGTCACAGACCTGCTTGCCAAGGCTTGGGGGTGTGCATGCATGCACATGGGAATCCATGTTCAGACTCTGGCATCTACAGATCCTTGCTGAAGAATATTGATATTTATTTTATGTTTCTCACATGACCAAGGGGAGAACAGTTTTGTTTTTGTTATTGATCAACAAAATACAGAAATTCTGCTAATATTTCATAGACCCTTTGAAATTGGTGAAACAGTGTTGAAGATATGCTTCTAATAATTGAATTTATATGCTTCAATTTCTTTGTAAAATAGGTAACTAGCTGAGGCAGGTACAAAGTTGGCTTAGAGAGAACTTTGCAAATTAAACTCTTATAAAATAGTAAGTCATCTTTATTATATGTACTTCATGTGAAGAGACGTAAAAGGTGAGGAGGCTTTCTCAGTGTCATTACTGGTAGCCAGGTACAAGGCAGAGGGAAAGACATGGTTCTCAGGCATCAGAGGAAAGTTCCAGAACTTTCAGTTCTTCCAACCTTCAGCACACTGCAAGCAAAACAAAGTAAACCAAAACAAAGCTCCGTGTATCAAGTGACTGATGATAGTGTACAAAAAACTATTGGGGTTCTATTTTGTTTCATTTGGCTTCATTTTGGTAAATAGAGCAAAATAAGCCTATATACGTCACTAGTTGTGTGTTAACCAGTGGGCAGTCAGATGGAAGTTAACTAAGGAGCAAAATGTGTTGAGACTTAAATGTTGTCCCTGATTTTCTGTGACTTGTTAGTTCTTGGGTATTCACTCCAAAATGCATTTGTGTTTCTGTAGGAGAAAGGCAGCAAAATTAATTCATTTTCCTTTCTCAGTAGTAGATAGATTTTTCTTTGTCTGTGTGTCAATGAACACATAGCTCACCACTCAGGGTCTAAAATGTTAATGTGCACCCATTTCCCTACAGAGACAAAGTTTCATTAACATCTCCATGAATGCTACACTGTGTTGCCTAGAACTTTATCATGAAATTTCCTCTTTTCACTCAAATATGGAGATCCTTCCTCACTGAAGATGTTTGGGATATTGTTTCTGATTCCGTGATATGAAATATATTCTGTGTTTGACAAGGGGCGGTAAAGTCATTCCGGTCTTTGGCTTTCTCTCTGTTCATGGTGAGAGGAGCCCACAGCACTGTGGTGGTAGGTCGAAGTCATAGAAGACCTTTTCCATCTGTGAGACTCTCCTTGCCTGTGTCATTCAGGAGGAAAGCAGTTAAGGAGAAGAACAGAAACTATGGTAAGGAAAAATCTCTTATACAGCAGTGACTCTGAGATCACAAAAAATGATACAGGTTCCCTAAAAATTGAGGTATTGTTTCCAGGGAAAAAAGGTTTCAAATACTTGAGAAGATGAAAGGACTTTAGATATAATTTTATTGATGTATAGGGTCTTTTGTCATATGTTAAACTATATTAAATCTTTCACTTTATTTTTATGTATACAGGTATTTTGCCTGCAAGTATGTCTGTGTACCACATACGTTCAATGCTAGAGGAGGCCAGAAGAGGGCGTTGAACCCTGGGGAACTGGAGTCACAGGGAGTTGTGAGCTACTGTGTGGGTGCTGG
This sequence comes from Mastomys coucha, assembly GCF_008632895.1. Taxonomy (NCBI): domain Eukaryota; kingdom Metazoa; phylum Chordata; class Mammalia; order Rodentia; family Muridae; genus Mastomys; species Mastomys coucha. The sequence goes on from NW_022196905.1 coordinate 93,583,396, forward strand.
AGATCAAACCTATGGCTCTGGGAAGAGCTGGCACTGCTTTAACCACTGAGCTCTGACTCCAAGATGTATCAAGTTTTTAAAGCATGGGTTATGACTGTAAAGCATCAGGTCATTTTCTTTAGCAGTTTCCCACCCTTCTTTATAGCCCCACGAGGGAACTATTTCAATAATACCATGAGGTCAGTGCTTCAAATATTCCCCAGAACATAGTTTGCTGGTGGTGTCATCTTCCCATTAGACCTTACTGCGCTTGTTCTCTGTGAGTCTTGACTATTTGGAGGCAGGAAAATTGTCCTCAGAGATAAAGGGTTTTCTGCCACAGAGCGTATTACACAATTCTACTCCAAGCTCTGCAGACTGTGTTTTATGTGGGCATTCCAAATCTGGTTTTAGGACTGACAGCATTGTTGAAAAATAGAGTGTAGCAATTTTGGCTTGGTCAGCATTAGGGTGGCATCCTGACTTCATTTGCCCAGATTGCCTTACTTTAGCACTGAAAACCTAATGTCCTTGAAAAGCCCCCAAGTACAGGAAAAGTGAGGAGGCAGTGATGGTGAGCTTGGGCTCTCTGGAACTCTATTAAAGTATGTGGGGTTGAATCAAGAATACCAAGTATATGGGGAAGTTCGGGTCTATTGTACTATCTGTTCTGTGCTGCAGTCACTGTTTATGGCAAGAGAACTGTCGTAGTCAGGGTTTGTATTCCTGCACAACATCATGACCAAGGAGCAAGTTGGGGAGGAAAGGGTTTATTTGGCTTACTTCCACATGGCTGTTCATCACCAAAGGAAGTCAGGACTGGAACTCAAGCAGGTCAGGAAGCAGGAGCTGATGCAGAGGCCATGGAGGGATGTTCTTTTCTGGCTTGCTTCTCCTGGCTTGTTCAGCCTGCTCTCTTATAGAACCCAAGACCTCCAGCCCAGGGATGGCACTACCCACAAGGGGCAATTGAGAAAATGCCCCACAGCTGGATCTCATGGAGGCACTTCCCCAACTGAAGCTCCCTTCTGTGATAACTCCAGCCTGTGTCAAGTTGACACATAAAACTAGCCAGTACAAGAACCCTAGCTGTCTAGACACAAAGCAGCCCAGAACAAAGCCGCTTTTTGCTAATTTCTCTTCTGGCAGTGTGTGATCACTTGATGAAGAACTAGCCAAAGGGACCAGATTGTAGGCAATATGAACAACTTCTAGAATATGTTCATATTACTCCCTTTGCATATAGACTTTGCATTTTCAGAACACTCAAGTTTTCTTTCCCATCCAAAAGACTACTTTGTATTTCTTTCACTCTCTACCAGGGACTTCAAATTTTTTAAATTACAACTTGAACATTAAAACTAAGTATACACACACACACACACACACACACACACACACACACACAAATGGGGGGAGGAAGACATCTATTATAAATGGTATCACTACTTCAGAACTTCCCTCTCCCAACCAAAAGAAAAAAGAAATAAAAGATACCTTTTCTATAGTAAGAGTAAATAATCTTGTTTTTATAGATAAAGTTACTACGTGAAATGTACCCAGTTTTCTAGATGTCTATAATGGTTTATTTTACTTTTTTTCTACTTGGCTCAAAATGGTATTTATCATGATCAATCAACTTTATTGAATGAATCCACTCACAGTCTATGGAACACAATTTGAAAAGTACTCATTGAGTTCTTCTCAAAATGAAAGGTAAAAGAAGAATGTCCTCAGTATTTTCCAGAAAAAGGCTGGGTAAGATAATAATGACTGCTCATTCTATTCATGGTGGTAAAACCTTCCTTGCCAACATGAAGTGGAGGCTGGGGCTCATCTGCTTTTGTGTTTTATACACTATTTCTATGTTGACCTTGTTCACAATGCTGCTGTAGCTTAGACTATCTGCTGCTTCAGTCTTTTATAGCCAACTGCTTTATTAGAGTACATGACTCAAAATCTATATTGTTTCAAAAACAAACTGATTGAAATGAACAACTTCCGAGAATGGTGTGATGTGTGGTTGTTATCCTAGGAGGCAGAGGCAGGAGGATTAAGGGTTCAAGGCTAGGGAGGGGCTGGAGAGATGGCTTAGTATAAGGTGAAGATCACTGGCTGCTCTTCCAGAAGACCCAGGTTCAATTCCAAGAACCCACATGGTAGGTCACAGTCATGTGGAACTCCAGCTCCAGAGGAAACAATGCCCTTTTCTGGCCTCTGAGAGCACCAGACATACATGTAATACACACATACATGTAGACAACATACACATACACAGAGACAGACACAGAATAAACAAGACAATATTCTAGAACTAAATATTAAAGAGTTCAAGACCAATACCACAATGGCAAATACATAGAAGAAGAGAGATACAAAGAGCCGAATGCCTGCCCCAAACTTGCTTAACATGGGTATGTATGGTCTGAATATTTGTTTCCCTATGTTCATGTGCTGGAGCCCAATCTCTTTGCAGTGTGATGTATCTGGAAGTGAGACTAGGGAGTGAGTGGTAAGAGAGAGAGCCCTCTTGTATGCACTTTGTAACTTCAGCCATCCAGTCTATGGTGTCCTGCTACAATAGCCCACTGACTGAGACACACATTGTGGTCTCAGTATCTGTCCTTGAGTAGCATGGGCTTCGGTTACTATAGAAAGCAGGATCCCTTCCTTGCTATAGTTTTGTTGTCCATTCTGCTACCAGGTTGTTCTAGGAGCTGTTGTACATTGAAAATATGTGTTCTTCCCTTTTTCCATCTCCAGGATCCTCTACAGGAGGAAGCTTGGGCAGAGAAGACAGCCTTTGCCTGGAGGGAAGGAAGCTACCATCCGCGTTACTTTCGATGGAATGTGAACACACCCAGTTCAACAATATGTCTAGAAATAGATTTTGACCATATTATTCTTGACAAGGTATCTAGTCAAAAATTTTATAATGTGGTACATTATACAGATTCTATAAACTCTTACAAAAGTCATCCATTTAAATGAGACATTTTTAATGACTTGAAGATTAATTTTCAAGTAAAGGAGAAATTCAATGGCTCCAGTTGTGTGCAGGAAGTTAACTAGCTTCTGAATGCAAAGGAAAGTAGGCAACTAAGCATCCCCAACCAGAGACAAACTGAAGATCATCTATACTCAGTGCCTGGGAACTGCAGTTTATTCTGATGGACAAACTGAAGATCATCTATGCTCAGTGCCTGGTAACTGCAGTTTATTCTGATGGACAAACTGAAGATCATCTATACTCAGTGCCTGGGAACTGCAGTTTATTCTGATGGACAAACTGAAGATCATCTATACTCAGTGCCTGGGAACTGCAGTTTATTCTGATGGACATACTGAAGATCATCTATACTCAGTGCCTGGGAACTGCAGTTTATTCTGATGGACAAACTGAAGATCATCTATACTCAGTGCCTGGGAACTGCAGTTTATTCTGATGGACAAACTGAAGATCATCTATACTCAGTGCCTGGGAACTGCAGTTTATTCTGATGGACATACTGAAGATCATCTATACTCAGTGCTTGGGAACTGCAGTTTATTCTGATGGACAAACTGAAGATCATCTATACTCAGTGCTTGGTAACTGCAGTTTATTCTGATGGACATACTGAAGATCATCTATACTCAGTGCCTGGTAACTGCAGTCTATTCTGATGGACATACTGAAGATCATCTATACTCAGTGCCTGGTAACTGCAGTTTATTCTGATGGACATACTGAAGATCATCTATACTCAGTGCCTGGTAACTGCATTCTATTCTGATGGACATACTGAAGATCATCTATACTCAGTGCTTGGTAACTGCAGTTTATTCTGATCTCTTTTTCTGTCGTCAGAGAGGGTCTCATAATATAGCCCGTTGCCTGCCTTTGACAGCCTTCCTGTGTACACAAGACTGGCCTTGAACTCATAGAGATATTCCTACCTTTGTCTCCCAAATGCTGGAGATAAAGTTGTGGAGATAAAGATGATAACCATGCCCAGTTCTTTTTATTTTTCTTATATCAATGTTTGGCTATTAGAAATATATCTATCATATGTTCATTAATATATATATATATATATACATATATATATGCAATATATATGCATATATGTATATATAGAGAGAGAGGGAGAGAGAAAAAGAGAGAGAGAGAGAGAGAGAGAGAGAGAGAGAGAGAGAGAAGAACATTTACTGAGCAGAAATCAATAAAACCCAAATGTTTCAAATGCTAGAGGAATTTGGGTTTTAAGTTTTCTCAGCATCCTCAGCATACCACAAACTAGAGCCACATGTCACAGAGAAAGTGCACACTGGGCCTGAGTACCACGTCTTCCTTCTATCAAGGCTTGGGGACATGGAATGTCCCAGTGTTGGAAGCTCTCTTGGGAAAGGCAGGGAGGGATTCTTGACAGTGAGGTGTGATTAGAGAAAGGCACGATAACAGAAGATTTTATAAATGTTCTCCTCTGCTATATTTCCTTGGGGCCCAAGTAGCTAGAAAGTAAGACAAGGCTGGGCTAATGTCTCATGGGAAAAGATGAGCCTACTGCTAAACAAGTGCTTGAAGAGCAGGAAGAGACTGTGAGCTTCATACAGTATCTGCTCTAGGTTTCCAGGATGGAAAAACCTCATGGTCAACCCACCATAAAGTTGTACACACTAATAAGTGGATATTAGCCAAAAATAAGTACAGAATACCCAGGATACAGTCTACAGAGCTCAAGAAGGCTAACAGGCAGAAAGGAGCAAGTGGGGATTGCTTCAATCCCACTTGGGAGGGAAAAGAAAATAATCACAGGCGGCAGAGGGAGGGACTGCCTGATCTGACCTCAGTAAGAGAAGATGCACCTAACCCTTGAGAGACTTGAGTCCCCAGGGAGTGGGGAGACCTGGTGGGAGGGATGGGGAGACATCCTCTTGGAGACCAGGTAGGAGGAGTGAGATGAAGAACTGTGGGAGGTGAGACTGGGAGGGGAGCAACAGCTGGACTGTAAAAAATAAAAATAATTTTTAAAAATGTTGTAATTGGTCATGAAAAGCTTATATTTGTTTAGCAAATGCTTTAGGATTTCTTAGTTTAAGGACTCTATTCTTTTCATCTATCACAAGTACATGAGACACAGTGGTATTCACCATCGTAACTATATTTGCTTTTTAGATATAGCCACCGTGAGAGCAAGAAAGGGTGGAAGAAAGATTGTTAGAAATAAAGACATATACAAACCCATATGTACTTATATTTAATATATGTGTGACAGTGAGATTTAATAGTTGCTGGCATTTACTCTGATGTTTTTCTTCCTCTAAAGGACTGAGGTTGATTTTCAAAATGATTTATCCTCATGGCTCATACTAATATTTCAACTTTAAAATGTTGCTTCATACAGCTGTAGCTTTACCCATATGCCACAGGAAAACAAACCTTTTTAATATATGAAGGGTGTCAATGTTAGTCATGTGATTTGTAATGCTTTTGCTTAAATATTGATTTTTTTCCAAATCCAATTTTTATTGATTTTGCTTAAATATTAATCATTTCTAATGACAGCTTAAAAAATAGGTTGAGCCCCATGAACATTCTTGCCATCCACTCCTGGTAGAAATAGAGTACATTTTAGTATGCTTCAAATTAAGTCAAACAAAAACATACTGCTTTTTCATTTCAGGGTTTAATGTCATGAATCAAAAGGTTGGTTTGTGTGAATCCAGGAATTGGTGCAGGGCATGAAGCATGGCTGTACAGTGTACCTTAAGTGTGACGTATGGCTGTGTAGTGTCCCTTAACTGTGAAGTGTGGTTGTGTAGTATGCAGTGTCTCCCCAAGCCAGGCAATGGTACCTGTGTCTCCAGATGCTTTGTCTATGTCTAGCTGCTGTGACTGCTGTAGAAGCCATTCCTAGACTATAGGTCAGAGTGTTGTAGACTTGGGGTTGAGAGGGCACAGCTTAAGCATTTGACCAGCAAGTCACGAACTGTTAGCAATTACAGTGGATCTGGCTTCCCCTCTCTTAAAAGGGTGGGAAACACCTTAAACTTCTGGGAAACAGACAACGCTTTGCTTCCTCACATTGCCTAAGGACTGTACTTGTGATTGAGAGACCAGGGTCTCTGAAGGAGAGAGGGCCTTGGTTATAAATCAGAAGATCTGGTGGGTTGTGTTGTCATTCTGTTTTAATACTAGGGACTTTAAATTTCCTCCCCGATTTCTTCACCAATCCAAGTGTCTTCCCAAAGTGCATTGTTTAAGCTGCAAGTTTGTGTCCAGCTTCTATTGTTTTTCTTGCTGTTGATTTTATTTTATTCCGCTATGGTCTGATGAGATACAAGGATTTTTTTAAATCTGTTAAAACTTTATTTGTGGTCTGTCATGTGGTAAATTCTTGAAAAAGTTCTAAGAGCTGTTGAGAATATTATACATTTTCCATCTATTTGATGGACTCACTATTCTTATATTGAACCATGATAAACCTTCTTTTATCTCACAACTAAATTGGGGGAAAAATACAGCATAGTAACCAAGATGTGCTAGTCATTGATGATATACAAAGACTCCTTCAGAAGTCAAACCAGACAAGAGCAGGGGGCTGGTGAACTGTGGAGAAAGGGCCCAGAGGGAGTAGTGTGTACCAAGCTTCAATGTCAAGAACAAGCTCTTTGTAATTGTAGGCAGTCAGTTCTGCATATGAACATTCCATGAATTTACAGAACTTCACTTTTATTACAGACCTGATCTAATCAAACTCACGTTCCAGTTCAAGCTATTCAATATCAGCACTGTGCAGCTGCAGGAAAGTCTTCAGTTAAGTTTTCTCACTCAGAAAAAAGTCAAATCTAACCTAAATTCAGCCATTCTGGAGCATAGGTCAGCAGAGTATGCAGTGCATTCAAAACGCTGGCCAACGTGTTTCTAGCTTCAGAACGTTTTCCCCATCTAGAAAGAAACTTACAGTGAGCAGTGGCACCCTATTGTCTTCCTGGAACTCAATGACATACTCTTCAGTCGTCTGGGCTGACCTGTTCTAAACATTTCATATACAACCACACTTCTAGCCTTGCATGCACTTTCAACTTCTTGGACTTCTTTTTGATGCTTGGGTTCTCCACCACCTTCCCAATTTAACATGCACCTTTTTTGATCGTGGTATGAACTTAAATGATATTGTTGATATAAAATACCCTTCCTGCTTGTTGTTGTTTAGACATGACACAAGCAAGAATTATCTGTGAAGAGGAGCCTCAACTGAGAAAATGCCTCCGTACAGATTGCCTCTATGCATTTTCTTGATCAGTGAATGATGTGGGTGGGCCTAGCCCATGGAGGGGTATTGCCATCCCTGGGTGGTGGTCCTGGTTGTATATGAAAACAGGGTGAGCAAGCTAGAAGGAGCAGGCCAGGGAGGATCATCCCTCCATGGCCTCTGCATCAGCTCCTACCTCCAGATTCTACTCTGGAACTCTTCCCTTAACTTCCTTTCACGATGCACGTGGCCTGAACACATAAACTGAAACAAACTGTCCTCCAAGTTGCTTTAGATTTCAGTGTTTTGTACCAGTAATAAAAAGTCTAAGACAATATCCCAAATACAAACCCTGCAGTAGTGTCAACTGTCAAATACTTTCTCTTTGACTGTTTGGTTTTAAGTCACTGATCCTTGAATGTAGGTATTATACTAATCAGTAGGGATTTACTTACCATAAACCCTCCGCTCCTCTCATTGGTGAACTCCTTTAGCGCCTTGTTGGTGTAAAGCTATCCTGGGACTTTCTCTCGGACTGCAATGTTGCCCTTTGCTTTCACCTTGTCTCCCGCCTTCTTCTCTAAACACAGCGACAGTTCCATCTATTCGGTGGGTCCTGGAAATTCCTTTTTCATATCTGTGAAAACAGCATGCTGACAAGTTTTGCCTTGGCACGACACAGCATGTGAGGCTCTATGTCACGTCCAGGCAACTTTGTTCATAGTTAATTTGTCAAATTCTTTGAGAGAACAGACATGGTGTTCCCTACTGAGTAATCGGCACAGCTGCGAGGCTCAGCACTAGTCAAACAGAACCCAGTGGGAAATGTGTATTCAACATCCAGGGACAGCAATCATGGCTGAGTCCCTGAAAGTTTACTGCCCACACATTGGGGACATAGCATGCCCAGGAGCCCCTGCTGCCAACAAGCTTAGGAACATAAATTGGCTGTCTATGAAGGGGTAAACTCACAGAAACATCTGCAATTGACACTATGATCTCATCCTGTCTCCACTGTCTCTCTTCTTTTTTTATTGTCATCTTCTCTTTCTTTTCTCCTCTCTGTGTCTCTGTGTCTGTCTGTCCCTCTGTCTCTCCTTCTATGTCTTTCTCTGTGTCTCTGTGTCTCTCCTCCTCCCCTTCCTCCTTCTCTCTCTCTCTCTCTCTCTCTCTCTCTCTCTCTCTCTCTCTCTCTTTCTCTCTCTCTCCTTTTGGTCATCCTAATTTTTCCCTTCCATCTCCCTAGCTGCTTTGATCTTTGTGTGTTGCCCCTTTGACCATCAAGTGATGGAGGCTGGCCCCCCCTGACAAGACATTGTGAAGGGAGCTGGGCTTTGAAAAGAAATAAACTTTAGCCAGCACTGGTGTGAGCAGGCAACTCCATAAGCCTCTACCTTGACTTGGACAGATGGTGGGTGGGCAATAGCCAGTGCATACACAATCTTCAGCAAGCACTCCTGATGGCATTGCCCCAGCTGAGACAATCAAAGGCTGCTTTTCCCAAAGACAACAAATCCAGTGATTGCGAAAGACACCTGGTATCTCATAGTTAGGATCACAGATCTTACAATACCCCATGTAGTCCAGGAACTGGTCTTTGCCATCACAGATAGGAAAGCAAGTATAGACCCATGAAGACTGGATGTAGAAATTCAGGCAGTGAGCCTAGTGAGATGGTCAACAGCATTAGTGTCTTGTGCTTCAGTTTAGTGTGCTGGTATGTGGTACTCTCTAAGACTAATGTGTTCATGGTAGAAAAGAGGGGCTTCTCATGGGAAACAAATGAAGGCTACAGAATTCCCCTTCATGATTCAAGCTCTGTAGAATTCTGCTGCAATTTCTCAGTATGCCTACTATGTTAGTCTCACTGAACTCTGCAGAGATACTGTATAGAGAAAGGAGATTCTGGTAACTTCCAATGAAATCTCTCAATGTGAATAATCTGCATGCCCATGTATGTGCCCAGGTATGGTGAGCTCTGTGTTAAATCTGTCTGTTGCCCTCCTTGTCTCTGACAAATGTGAGTTGGCTTTTGGGAAAAATTGAGATTGTAAATGGAAAACAACATGCCCAAACTGCCAGAAAGCCAGGAGATATCAGGACAAAACTTGACCAGAGTTATCTCTGATTCCAAAGACTGTGGTCCTGCCATCTGCCCAGTGAAGGTCGGCATCATGCTTAATGGCCCACTGCTATCACAGACAGCTCAGGACTCATTCATTCACTCAACAGATGTTGAATGCACATCTCTATGTGGTAGGGATGGGAAGGGCCCATTTCCTTGGGGACATCACAGTCTAGGGATAAGAAATAGTCTCACAGACTTAGGAGGAGCCAGTCTGGGGAGGATGGAAAGGATAGGGAGGCTGAGTTTCATTTCTAACTGGAGTATAGGGAAGGTTTGGTGCTGAGCTGTCAACTAGTGATTGCTTTGAAGATGGAGGGTTCAGAAGTGCAGGACAAGAGGCAGACTAGGAGGTGCGGGGGCAGAGGAAGAGACTCTAGTGAGAACTCACACCCATGACTGCCAGGCTCACAGCTAAAACCACCTAGGTTAGGATCACCACCTAAGCAGTTCAGACAAGTTAGTTACCAGGGAGAAAAAAAATACTGGGGTACTAAGCCAGATGTTACAAATGAAAGATCAAAATGAGGGTGGGTTTTCACCTTTTCTTTTCTTTTTTCTTCTCTTCTCTATCTTTCTTTCCTTTCTTTCTCTTTCTTTTTTTGAAAAAGAAAATTTAGTGATTATTTAAAAGCAGAGGGAATTCCCATGCAGATCAGCCGGTATGGGGGGGGGGGCAGCCATAGCTGCTATGGAGATGTGGCTGTTTCTGTCACCCATAGGCCCACATTGGGAAAAGCAGCCCTGGCTCACTGGGGAAGGTCACTCTGCGTATGTGTGCAGCGTGAAGCAGACCAACCCGGGTGCTGCTCACAGCATGTTTTTGGAAACATACTAGTTTTCTTCTTCCTTCTAAAATGAACAGCAACAAATGTATTTGCTGGTACAGCAGAAATGTATTGTTGTATTGTTCTCCATGTCAGAACTTTAAGATGAGTCTTCAGAGAAGGATATGGGAGGAGGGTCTAGACTCAGTGAATACATAACTGTTTGCATGATTAACAGCTGGTCAGCGGTTCCGCATGTCATCATGAGAATTCCTGGCGAGTTCACACTTCCAGCCCTCTTCTATAGGTATATAAACATGGTTCATTTTAGGGGACTTCTTGGGTCCCCTAAATGAACACAGCTAATCAGACAGAGCCAGGCCTTATGCACAGATATGTTCAACTCCAAGCCACACCACAAGGTGGCCTGCTATGTAACTGCTGTGCTTGTTATCATCCAGGCTTAATGATTTAAGAACATCTCCAGATGCTCACTCGCTTTGAGAATACCTCTAGAGAAAAAGACTAAGTTGCTTTAGAACACACAGCTTGGATCAGGGTCTATTAGAAAGACAGGAACTATTCTAGGTCTTTTCAAGATGGAGGATATAACAGGCAACATGTTATCCATGGCCGAGTGGTTGAATCCTGAAAGGCTGGCACTGGGTCAGAGTTCAGAACCTCGTGAAACAGCTGGTACTTTCCAGTTGGGGTATGCATCATGAGGGGTTACCAGAACCTCCAGGCAGCTTGTAGATTAGCACCTACATCACTGTACTTGTTCCTCTAAGAAAGGGTATAGCTGACCAAAACTGGTACCTGTGAGCTTCCTAAATGGTGGAGGTTGGAGGGTAGGGGGTGGGGCTTAGCAAGGGAGCAGAGCCTCAGCTACATTGTGGACGAGACACTGTTGCCAATGGAAAGCTCCTCCTGGCTAGTCTCTGCCTTTGACTCTCGCTCTAGCACCTCCCATCACCTCTAGCCAGCAGAAGCAGACAACCATCCAACTCTGGGAAGGACTGCAGGACCTAGATGTAGCACAGAGGACAGAGGATAGAAACGAAAGCAAAGACCCATGGACAAGGGCTGAATTGTCAGTACATGTGCTGTGCTTGCTAGCCATGTATTTATTTACATTTAGTGCACTCCAGGCATTTTCCTGCAAAACCTTAGTCAAGTTTATCATCCTACAAGGTACCCACAATGAGCCAGAGAGAAAAATCAACAGTAGAAATTGATTATCAGATATTCTTGGTCCAGCATTCCTTTCATTATTCCTATGGATCCCAAGTTAATCTTGTCTGTGTTCCTTCTGAGCTCATTTTCAAACATGTATCTTATTAATGACAGATTTAAGTAGATGCAGAATCTCTTTGTGTGGGAAGCCCTGCTGTGCTCTCGGAGATTCTCAAACCGAAACTACAAGTTGACAGCTAGTC
>NW_022196905.1:93599204-93623161 GCF_008632895.1 Mastomys coucha
AGGTCCCTCACATTCCCGGTTCGTGGAAACCCACGCAGGTAGGAGCTGCGGGACGGCATCCTACATCTTTGATCATACAATATCTTACTGAACTAAATAAATCACATAGTCATTCATGTCTGAAGGAGCACTAATTACTTCTCTTGCTAGGTCTGTGTCTACAAAATTGTACAGTAGCTTGATACCTCAGTTTTCTAATCTGTAAAATGAGTAGATTCTCAAAAGGTCTTTGTGATTTAACTATCTTAGTATATGGAAAAGTATTATCCTGGCCTTATTGGTCGCCTTTTAAAAATATTTTTATTGTTGTTAAAGTAAGAAACAATCCTTCAGGATAAATTATTTGCTCTGCCAATCACTAAACATTCACCAACAAATGACCTATGTTCCCTTATTTAGAGGTGGATTTTGTTTAGATTTTTGGCTACCAGATAGAAGCCTACCACCTCTTCTAGCATGGCAACTTGCCTGGATTTACTTCACTGTGTCTCTGATGTTTTGATTCAGGCTGGGGCTTTCCCTTTGAAAGTCTGGGCTAAGTATTTTTGCCATCTGAATGAATGTAATCAGACACCCCTCAACCTTGAAGGATGAGCTAGTTTTAGAATCAACTTGGTGGGTCTCAGCTGTGTCTCCCTTCCCTTCACTGGTCCTGATTAAACTTCCTGGTACCACAGGTCCTATTGCCCAGTCTTCTGTATGAATAATTTTATGCATTCTGTCTGTTCTGTTCACCTGGCCTCCTTGGCTGGTTACTGGGTTGCCTCTGTCAATCAGCAGCATTATGGTTGTCTGAAGACATCATGAGATTCCTTATGAGAGAAGGAATGAGGTGGGAAAGCATTCCAGGGGGAGCTCACTGCTGCTCTTGGCTTTCTGCCTCAGGTGTGTCTCCCTGTTTGGGTTTTTTCCATGTTTTATTTATGAGACAAAAGACAAAGAAGAGACTCTGTAAGTTCCCATTGGAATAGAAAGAGGATCCTATACAGTACATGGTTGCATGCGAAGGTCCTGGACAGTACATGGTTGCATGAGAAGGTCCTAAACTGTACATAGTTGCATGAGAAGGTCTTAGAGAGTACACGGTTGCATGAGAAGATCCTAGACAGTACATGATTGCAAGAGAAGGTCCTAGACAGTACATGGCTGCATGAGAGGGTCCTAGACAGCACATGGTTGCTTGGAGGCAAATTCAACAAGGGCATCTGAGGACACTTGCAGAGGTAGGAGACATAGGGGAAGTTTTGACTGAAACTGAGACAGGATCAGATCTTTCACTCCCAAGCCAAGGCCTGCTCAGTGCTGAAACTGTATATATGACACTCACACTGGGAGAAGAGTAGTGATGGCATGTGTGCCTGTCACCTTCCATGCCCAAGGCTTGCAAAGAGTTGGATCTTTTTAAGGGGTTGAAAAGAAATTATCTGGAGTTGGCTTGTTAGCTGTAAGATACCTGTTGACTACTGTAGTCGATAAATATGCATAAAGTTCCTACTGTATTCAAGATTAAGTCCCCACAGGAGCCTTCTCCTCCTGCACCAAGGGTTTTCTTCACAACCCCTCACAGCACGGTTCATACTGTCCTATGGTTGATTGTGTGGAGCTCGCCTCCTTTGTGTTTAGTTCTGCATTCCTGGGAGCTGTGTTCCTTCCTGTGCCTACACCCCTCAGTGCTCAGCCTCAGTAAGTAGGCTTTAAACCAAATAGACTGTCAAATATGCCATCTGTTGACGGCAGCAAGAATTCTACAAATGGAGTGTGTTTGCTAGTCATCCACTTGACTCATGAAGCTTTATTCTTTCTTCCTCATTTTCCTTCTGTATAAATTGCATATAATGACAGAACATATCTCCAAGGACTGTATCATAAAAGTAGATCAAAATATATGTCTATTTATAACATAGTATCTGTTACATAGTAAATGACATTTAAGGGCCTTTTATAGGTATTCCTGAATTCTGTTTACATATGCTATAATTCTTTTCTCATTAACAAGTCTCTTACAGGTACTTTTTCACATATGAGTAATATGAGACTCAAAGGCTGAATCAATCTAGGACTTCACTACCTAGGCTTGCCTAAGATTTATCTGCTGAGATAGGCCATCATCAAGACACCTCCAATCCCAGAGACTGCTGTGTTCCTGGCATGAGATTTTGATCTTCAAGAACAATGATGATGAGAACTGTTCGATGTCTTTCTCTCTACACTTCAACCAAACATCTTCATCCGAACATACTTCCTCCTCTAACTTCCGCTTCATTACATTCTGCATTTTCCAATCACCAAGCCCCAGCAACAGTGTTCTCATAATATTATTTTTCTCACTGATTTGCACAAAAGGAGTGGATTAGCAAGATAATTTCTGCTGTACAAATTAATAAAATAGAATTCCTAGGTGCTGAGTTCAAAATTTTGAAATTAGTAGAAAATACTACTTCTCAGCCATTCCAGAAGAACATCCTGTGTATTCATCAAGAATTAGGGGCAGGTAATTCAATTATTGCCCTCAAGAAGTTCACTTTAAGTCCAGTTTCCATTGCTGTGATAAAGCACCATGACCCAAAAACCACTTGAAGGAGGAAGGGCTTATGTCAGCTTACAACTACTGACCACAACTCATCACTGAAGGAAGTCAAGGCAGGAACTCAAGACAGGAACCTAGAGGCAGGAGCTGAAGCAGAGGCCATAGAGCGGGTGCTGCTTATTGACTTGTTCTTCATGACTTACTCAACCTGCTAATTTATACAGTTTAGGACCACTGCTAGGGTGACACTGGCCCACTCTAGGCTGGGCCTGCTCACATCAATCGTTAATCAAGAAAATTTCTCTATAAACTTGCCTACAGTTAATCTGATGGAGACATTTTCTCAGTTGAGATTCCTCTTCGCAAATAAATTCTATCTTGTATCAGACTGACAGAAAATAGCCATGAGCATGAAGCTCAACAACTGGCTTGGAGGAAGGAAGAACAGCCATCACGGTAGAGGATGCTTCTGATGTAAAGTTGTGTACAAGCTGTATGGAGGCACTTGACATCTTGGTGGAGGGAGGAGCAAAACATGCTCAGAAAAGACTCCTAGACACAAATCCATGAGGGCCGGGCCTTGACTCAAGAGGGCCCTGGGTCAGAGTCGGGAGACAGAGACTCCAGAGTCTGAGGATTTGAATTATCCATGAACTAAAGAGCAGAAGTGTGAGACAATAGCAGGCTGCGCGACTTCACCAAGGCTGGACCTAGCAGTAGAATAGCATTGTGCTAATTAACAATGAAGGCTCAGCTGCGAAGCATCTCATGCACTATGCAAAGGAGCACGAACTTGGTTATGCGTGTGATTGAGAACTTGTGGAGGACTTCGAGGAGCAGAGGCGTGACTAAGATGGAGATGACGATGCTCTCAGCTTGAGAAAGAGGAACAACAGGTGGAAATAGACCTTGAAGGATTTTAGGTAGAAAGTAATGGAGAAAAACGAAGGGGGTGAGCCTGGGAAGGAGGAAGGAACAAGCACTCTAGAGCAGATAGCATTCAGACAGACAGTGGGCGTGGCAGTGTGGAAAGGGGTGGTGCTCTGTGCTGTCTCTCACGTTTGTGCTTGGCAGCTGCAGTACTGTGAGCGAGTGATTTCAATAAAATAGGAAATGCAGAAAAGCAAGCCACTTGGTTGGGAACACAGTGCATTTAAAAAGAATATAGTGTCAGGGGTTGGTTCTTGCCCATGGGATGGGTCTCAATTTGGGCCAGTCATTAGTTGGCCATTCCCTCAGTCTCTGATCTGTCTTTATCTCTGTACTTCTTGTAGACAGGAGAAATTTTAGGTAGAAGGTTTTGTGGGTGGGTTGGTGTCCTTATCCCTCCAATGGGAGTCCTGCTGGCTATAGGAGGTGGCTGCTTCAGGCTCCATATACCCCACTGCTAGGAGTCTCAGCTAGAATCACCCTCATAGAGTCGCTGAAGCCTACTTCACCCCAGGTCTCTGGAATTTCCTAAAGAAGCCCCAACCACTGCTGATTTCTCTTCAGTCTCTTGGCCTTCTCTCTCTCTGGCTCTCCCTACACCTGATAGCCGCTTCCCCTCCCTATCCTTTCTCCCACCCAGTTCCCACCATCCATCCACCTATGACTATTTATTATTTTATTTCCCCTTCTGAGTGAGATCAAGCATCCTCTCTTGGTCCCTCCTTGTTATTTAGCTTCTCTGTGAATCATAGCATGTATTTTATGGCTAATATCCACTTATCAGTAACTACACATCATACATATCCTTTTGGGTCTGTGTTACCTCACTGTCTTAGTCAGGGTTTCTATTCCTGCACAAACATCATGACCAAGAAGCAAGTTGGGAAGGAAAGGGTTTATTCAGCTTACACTTCCACATTGCTGTGAATCACCAGAGGAAGTCAGGACTGGAACTCAAGCAGGTCAGGAAGCAGGAGCTGATGCAGAGGTCATGGAGAGATGTTTCTTACTGGCTTGCTTCCCCTGGCTTGCTCAGCCTGCCCTCTTATAGAACCCAAGACTTCCAGCCCAGGGATGGCACCACCTACAAGGGGCCCTACCCCCTTGATCACTAATTGAGAAAATGCCCCACAGCTGGATCTCATGGAGGCACTTCCCCAACTGAAGCTCCCTTCGCGGTGATAACTCCAGCCTATGTCAAGTTGACACACAAAACCAGCCAGCACACTCGCTCAGCATGATATTTTCTAGTTCCATCCATTTGCCTACAAAGTTCATGATTAGGAATCTTTTTTTTTAAAGGCCTATGAGCCTCACTGTCATCTGGAATGGATCTTCCTTGGCCCTCATTCTGTCTACTGTTTGCTGCCCAGCATTACATTTTTGCATTGTTATGTGTGACATACGCCAGTTTTAATTAGATCCCTCATGTAGCCAACTAAAAGTAACTCTGAGCATGGTGAACACTGCAAACCTGGCCTAGGCTGCTACTGCATGCCCTTGTATGCTGGCCTCCTCCCTGTCCATCGGAATGATCGGACCTGGCAGTCTTGGGACTGTGAAGGAATACTTCTAAAGGATTTCCTCAGTAAGTGTTCTGTTTCCTTTTGGTAACTCAGTGATTTCAGTGTACATTATGATTGCCAGAATAACTTATTCTTCTCACAGTCTCTCATTGATCTGTCTATTTCAATCCTCTGTTTCCACTTCTGCTTCTCAGTCTCCTCCGTTAACTTTCAGAAGTCTTGGGCACAGTGGTCTGCAGATGAGTGACTTTATTATGCTCAACCCTGAACCCCACGAGGCATATTTCCCAGTCTCTCTGATTTATTCACGTTTCCTAAGTGTTCACTTACCTACCTGATATTAATAGCTACTTTTTTTTTTAAAACAAGGTCTTCATTACTTCCTAATTCTGCAAATTCCATTTCCTTATTTATCTTGCTAGAGACAGAGTTGGAAAAGGAGTTCATTATCTCAGCTGTTTTAGAGTCATTATTAATTTCAGTCTTTTCCTTATTTGTTAATGGCTCTACATATGCTCAGATATTTCTTTCCCTAGCACAGTTGTAAAACACCTCCTCAGTCCCTTAATGTATTTAGCCAGCAGGAGCTCATTATCCCTTTGGGCGGTCTGTTCCATTCTGTCTATGGGAATCCTAACAGATTTGTGTCTTTGTGGGACAGAGGGAAGGACGGGGACCATGTTCGGGGTCATCCTTATAAAAAGCCATGTAAGCATGGCTATGAATTTTTATTGTAAGTCAAAACTGATAGGTACTTCACATATCACAAAAGCCAGAAAAGTGTGTTAGTTCATTATTAAACAGACAAACCTTTTTAATGCTTTATTCTCCTCCCTGAAAGTGTTTGCTACATGAGCTTTGATAATTTCTTTCCATACTGATGGTTTTTGGATATATATTTGCTAGGTTTAGTTAAAAATATAATTTTTAAAATTTTAATTTCATATAATTATTAAATTCATATAATTATTAAATATAAGTATGTTCTGTGCATTATTTTATAATATTATTGGGAAATTGTTATAGTATATATCCTCTTCTATGTGGAATCTAAATAAAAAACAAAATAAGTCAAAACACAAAATGTAGGCAATGCTTAGCATGGACTTGGGGGTATGAGATGGGCAAATTCTGGTCAGGGTAGCTAATATTTCAATTAAGCCGGAGGAATAAATGACATGTATTAGAGATGACAGATATATTAACTAGGCTGACTCAATCATTCCAAATTATAAATAATATACATGTGTCACAGTAGCACTTTATTTTCCATGAATATGTGAAGTTATAAATGATCACTATTTAATAAAATAAAATAAAATAATTTGAAAATTTATTTACTGTTTATTTGAAGTTCATATTTAATCAAGGAGGGGGCTATATTCTATTTACCAATACTAATAATTTCATGTTATATAAAATAATACCAAAATACTTTAGTCTGTCCTCCTCAGCAGAGGTCCAAGAGTAGAGGACTTACCACAGCTTCATAAATTATTACTCATCATAAAATGTAAGCAAACAAACAAATAAACAAACAAACATCAACATAAGTGAGAGAAAGTTTCCTTGGTTTACAATTCTAAGTTCCAATCCATCACTGAGGGAAAGTTAGGGCAGGAACTGGAAAGAACTAGTCACATCATGCTCATAGTCAAGAGCAGAGACAAATAAATGTCTGTTTCCTTGCTCCTCTCTTGTACAATTCAAGACTATGTGCTATGGGAATGGTGCTACCCACAGTGGACTGGATATTCCTACTTCCATGAACAATCCAGATAATACCCCACAGCCATGCCCACAAAGCCAACCTTCTCTATACAAGTTCTCAACTAAGACTTTCTTCCCAGATAATTCTA
This sequence comes from Mastomys coucha, assembly GCF_008632895.1. Classification (NCBI taxonomy): domain Eukaryota; kingdom Metazoa; phylum Chordata; class Mammalia; order Rodentia; family Muridae; genus Mastomys; species Mastomys coucha. The sequence continues at coordinate 93,606,047 of NW_022196905.1, forward strand.
GACTTTGTCAAGCTGACTTAGACCACATAGACCACAAGAAATATTGTCTCTATGTTCTCAGACACAACATTTTGGTTGTAATTCCATTGGCTATTTCTGTATAGCAGCTTGCACTTTTGCTGTGTGATCCTGTGACTATGGACACTGAATTCAAATCAAAACTATCTTAATTTACCTTGAATATAGATAGAGCTATAGATGTTTACTGCCTATTTCGGGGTCACCTGCCTGGAAGACATAATGGAAAGAGAAGACCCAGTGGTCTTGACTGGTTTTGGATTAAAGAAATAGTTGTGAATTAAACTAAACATGTGACCTTTGAGAGAAGAGGTAAGTGGTGTAGGGTCACAAGGCTTAAACTTCAAGAGATTCAGGGTAAGTCTTCTGGCATGGTGTGTCTATGTGTGCTAGGGGAAGAAGCCCCACTCTCTTCTTGCTCCTCATCCTGTTTCCCTTGGTTTTTCTCCCCCCTCTTTTCTTCTCCTCTCTAGTGAATATCCAGCTTGTATTTCCATATGGAACCTTACTTTTCATGGAAAGAATCCTCTGGACCTCAAAGGATATTACTTTTTATTTTCTCTGACTCTTGCTTGTTAATGCATTTCTCCTTGTTCCCAATGCCTTAGTTAAGTCTTTATTTTCCAGACAGCAATCCTTTGAAACCTGACACTGGTACTTAGGGGTGATTCTTCTCTTGGGTTCAGGTTGTTCCTTAGCAGGGACATCAGACTTCCTTAGTAGTGTTACATTTCCAGTGGTTTGGCTTTAGTTTGGAAGATTCTTAATGGGTCTTCCTGTGGTAGGCTTTCTGTTGACCTGGGTTTGACCCAGCTCCATGCATGGCTTTAGGGTCGACTGCATAATTAATGTTATCTGAGTCTCAGATCTCTTGGACTGAGAAAATGAGATTTTTGTATACTGTGTGTATTTAGTCTGAATTTCTAAATTAGAAATTTGAGGAAGAACCCCTGCCTTCAGAATTAGGACTCCACAGCAAGGATTTCTTTCGCCTTGGATCTTTGTACAGTTTTCCTTCTGCTGATCCTTGTTGTACACTACCCCCCAAATCCCTCTGTAAACACGCTGTCTTTTATAGAGATGTTTCTAGAAACTGACATCACCACCAGTCTTATTTCTATAAGCTCCTTGAGTGACTAACATAGATGATCCATTGCACCACCTAACATTTTCAATTCTTGTGAAAATATATTGAAATGACTTGGATGAAAATTAAAGTCAAAATTGATCCCACAAACCATGCTTAAACTACCATCAAGTGCCAACCATCATCTTTATAGCATTCCTTGTATGCTGACACAGTAGCATGGCTTCAGAAGTGTTATGTAACCCAATGTTTACACGAGATTACTGGAGGAAGAAAGGGCTTTCCATTATTGACAAGGAAGTAAAGTATTTGCTTCTCATCACATATTTAGTAGGTGGTGATCTCATACCCATAGCCCCAGGTTTTAAAATATGAGATTTAATCACCATGTAATATGATGTATGGAACAGGATTTCCAATGGGACTGCCTTCAAAGGAGCAGACTAGCCCTGAGCTGGTCTGCTCTGTTTTAAGAGGCAACGTGAGTGCCACACTGCCAAACCACTGCTTTCCACTGTCACTGTGCCTGCATTCTTCTTGGAATCCTGCCTCCATTCCTTTACTATCATCTTGCATCCTGTCCACTTCTGATGGAAACTCCCATATCCTCTCCTCTGTAATGATGAACAGCTGAAGGATAATGGATCAAAGGGCTTATTGCTCTTCCTTTGAGATGGCAAACTAGAATGGGATAACATCTGGCCTAGAGTTGTGTCTTAGGGTTTTACTGCTATGAACAGACATCATGACCAATGCAACTCTTGTAAAGACAACATTTAATTGGGGCTGGCTTACAGGTTCAGAGGTTCAATCCATTGTCATCAAGGCAGGAACATAGCAGCATAGAACATAGACTGGCATGGTGAAGAAGGATCTGAGAATTCTACATCTTCATCTGAAGGCTGCTAGCAGAATGCTGACTTCCAGGCAGCTGGGATGAAGGTGTTATAACCCACTCCCACATTGACACTCGTACTTCAAAAAGGCCACACCCCCTAATAGTGCCACTCCCTGGTCCAAGCATGTACAAATCATCACAAGTTGTTTGTAGCTATTAAAAGTTCAACCTTCTCCACACTGGATGGACTCTCCATAAAGCAAGAGACAAGCATCACCTAAGGATAGAGGAAGCAGAACTTTAACAATGATGGTGTCTGGGTATAATATCCCAAGGACCTGTATCCCAAGCTGTGCCCCAAGACACAATTACATGAACGAGTGAATTTTTTCCATGGCAGTTGTCTCTTCCTTGTCTTATATATTTGTTGGTAAGAGTCGAGCAGCAAAGAGCATATCATTAGGTGAACTGTGCAGGCCCAAAACAATGCAAAGTAGACAAATGTTTCAGGTTGCAAAACTCCACAAGCTGGGCTTCAGGAGAATCATTCTCTTCTACTGTGTGGTACCACAGCTAGATGTCAGCCTGTGAGTAGAGGTTTCCTTCTTAAAAAAAGAAATGCTATTGGCCAATTGTCAGTCCTCTGGGAAAGGTACAAGTTCTGTTCCTTGGCTTAGTAGGAAGGGGACTGCAGTGGGTCTTCTCATGGCTTTCAGGTTGGCAGGATCAGGGCTCAGAGGGAGCAAGATGTGGAACCCATTACTTCTGAAGAGGGACAGCCTCCTCCACATGGGAATGACAGGGACAAATCCAGAGGTGATGCCACGAGATGCCACTTGCAGAGGACAATGTTCCACAAGAGCGTGGTGGTGCTCACTGAATCCACCAACAGAAAAGGTTTGGCAGCAATGTGGTGGGGCTGGGGAGGGAGAAAATGAGAGGAAGGTTGAACTTTGAGAGTGACGTTTTCTGGAAGTTAGGCTCCAAGAAGTTCGTATGGGCACGGGAACTTCTGAGTATCATCGGGATGTGGTCTTCGAGCACTGATACTTGATGTTTGCTGTTACCTGGATTTTCAGAGACTTGCTGGACAGTGTGCAGTCCCGAGATTTTGTGCCCACCTCCTTATTAAACTGATTTGTTCACATGGAATGCTGCCAGAAAACCACTGTTCTAACACTGTCTCCACTTGGTTGTGGCTGTCATTATAGGTCATAGTTTATGCACTTTAATTAAAATGGAGATGATGTTCTTTAAACTTGACTCTGAGGTTTGTCCTGTGGCTGGCACTATTTTTTTTTTTAAGGAAAGTAAATAAAACTGACATTTTCATTCTTAGTGTATCTAGCCCCAATTACACTTCCAAATCAACTCTCTATCTAAAAATCAGACCTTACTGGCACACGAATTCTTGTCATCTAACAATGATGGTAACATATATGGCTTGAATACCACCTTAATATTTACCAAGAGTTTATAGGGTCTCTGTCTTTCCTATTCAGCCTATAAGAGCAAGGATTATTGTTATTCCAGGTATGTGGATGACACAATTAGGTTTAATGAAGTGAAGTGTCTGTTCTGAGTTCAAAGAGATGGTGACTACTGTTCCTATGTCTCTTAGGTCTGGATTTTACTCCCTTCCCTTTCTGCTCCCTTATTTCCTACCCAGGTTTGTTAGTGGAACAAATTCATTAAGGTGATTTGTAGACCTCTTACAGTAGGGTGAGGAAGACTTTGGGCTGGGTCAGGATATTCACCTTGGATTCCATATACACTCATCACAGTGGGTGGAGCATGAGGATGCTGAATGACAGGTTGGGGTCCAGCTGAATGCCACTCACATTCTGTCACCCAGAGAACACAGTTTGCTTTCTTCACATATGTAGGCCAAATGGCTAAGTGATACTTGATTTCCATCTAACTGGTACACACAAATTCTTCTTCCATCTTTTGTTTACATGATTCACTGTTTGACCTCATCTCTGGGAGCCTTACCTCGTGCTGTTTATCTGCAGTCAGTAAATACTCTTACCTTAGTCACCTTTATATAAGATCTTTTTATATGCCTCTTGTCTCAAAAACTTTTAGAACACTCTCATTGGATAGAACTAATCCCCTTATGCCCTTGTGCTAATTGATGGTCAGCAATGTCTTCAGTCCCATCCCATTGTTAACATAATACAGAGAATCCGATTTGTAAGACATTTAGGCAAATTTCTCCTTAAGATGTGTCCTGTTCATAAGAATCATGTATTACCACAGATCTGTGAATGACCAATAGTGATTCCTCCATGAAAGACTCAAAGAAATAAAATCATGACATATTCTTGGAGGTTAAAAATTCATTAAAACATCCTTACATTTGTGTGAATCTGTGACCAAAAGGAGATGCTAGGCACTGACCTGAATTGAGTCCTTCCAAAAGTCATACATTGGAGGTATTGACCTCACAATGTAGCTATATTCTTAGGACCTTTAAAGTAAATTAAAGGAATGTTCAAATTAAATTAATTATCACATAATTTATTATTGATTAATTTAATTAATTAAATTGAACTTAAAAAACCATGAAAGTAAATTAAGATGAAAGGCTCTGTGTGTGTGTGTGTGTGTGTGTGTGTGTGTGTGTGTGTGTGTGTTTGCTTAAAACAAGGTCTCACTATATTGTTCTGGCTGGTATGGGACTCACTATGTAGACCCACAAATTGCCCTGAACTCAGAGATCAGCCTGTCTCTGCTTCCAGAGTGCTAGGATGTAAAGTTGTGGCAACATTACAATAATTTTACTGGCATTCTTGTTCAAAACAGAAAAAAAGGCTATTCAGAGAGATGCCAGGGATGAGCACACAGAGAAAAGACCAAGGGGACTCACAGAGGGTACCATCTGTGAGTGTTTTGCAGGGAGGCCTCAGAGGACATCAAAACCTCCGACACAGTGTTCTGGACTTCTGGTTTTCAGGACAAACGAGCACATGAGCACCTGCTGTTGAAGTCACCAGATGTACAGCTGGTATTCCAGTGTGCATCTTAGTTAGCTGAAACATACTGCTTAGTTGGACTCACGGACTATAGAATCAATGAAAAGTTTTCTTCATCCCCAGCTGAGTGAAGGGGATTGAAGTGGCGTACTGTAGGGCATATGAGTGTACATGAGTGTATTCCAGTGACTACACTCTCGTATTTAAGACAGTAGTGACTACAGGGAAACATGGGGATCAGGCCTGCAAAGGCCACAGTCATGTGAACAAACCTGCTTGTATGTGACTCCAAAGTCTTTGAACTTATACAATTGCCAGAGGGATCAATAAGTACAGAGACGGAAAGGTTGGGTAAGTGGTGGCCATGGAGTGGTCTAGGAGTTCTTTCAAGGCTGGGGGACGGGCCTGATTATTCTGTAGATAGCTGGAGGAGGGAAGCAGGCTCTTCTAAAGTAAGTCTGTTACCTCTAAAAGGAGGACCAGTGGCCAGGGTGGCCCAGGCCCACAGCGCCCCCTTGCTGGCACTGAGTGAACTGGAGTTTCCTGGTCTTGCAGCTTCCCTGAACCTTAGGCTAGTGAGCAACATGGAAAAGCAGAGTCTTCAGTAGACTCCTGCCAAATTCCTGAGCCTCAGCTCAGCTCCTCATCTTCATAGAAGCCAGGCCTTCCTGTGGCGTCTGCTCTGTTCTCTGCACATGCAGTTGGTGTTTCCTGACAACTGCTCTCTTAATACAGTCTTTTGGTAGGTACTATCTCTAAGGGGAGGTGGTGGGTGATGTTCTTTTCTTCCTTTTATCCTATTCTCTATTTTACCATCCTCTCTAAAGTTTGTATCATAAACAAGTGTGTAAAATAAAATGCTTCCATATGTGGAAGAACAGCACCAGATGTTAAGACCTCATCAACAACCTCTGATACTTTCACCAGGACTCACTGTTCAATTGTTTTCGTGTTTCCTTTCTTTGTCAACACTTATGCATATTGAAATGAGGTTCCCAAGATTAAAAGAATGTTAAGAGCTGACCACCTTAAGGACGTTTCATGGACTATATGTGAAGCCCAGATCATGAGCTATACCTGTGGCCTGACAAGGTAACTCAATGGGTGAAGGCATTTCCTACCAAGTCTGACAACCTGAGTTTGATCCCTAGGCCAGGAGCTACATGGTGAAAGAAGATTAGCAACTGCCACAGGTTGTCTTCTGATCTCCGCATGTGTGTCACCACATAAACTCTGTCCTAAATAATTACAGTGAGTCATGTCTGACTCTCAAATAAATAAAATTTGTCCTGATAGTAGTAACATTGTTAATGCCCCTCAGCATAGATGAAGACACTATGGTAGAAAATTTTACCTAGGATCTTAAATGTTATAGAATACAAAAAATTCAATTTGAACTTGGTAGATTCATTCCTATGACTCCCCTGCATGAGTACATTATGAACCACAAACCACAGTGTAGAAGGGTATCAAAATGGTAAAGACAACTTTGAGACTGACATCCCCAGAAGCACATACTACTAAAGCTCTGTGTAAAAAGAGATAAGATAGTCTCCACTGGAAACTGAAACAGAGCTGAGATATATGCCTTTCATCTTGAGAAACAGGTTAGTTGCTCCAGGAAAGATAATTGTAAGTCATTGATTGGCTGTTGCCACTCAAGGGTCTTCTAAACCAACATGGAAAAATGGCTATGCTATGGCTTCTGCCAAATGCCTCTGGGTCTCTGCACTCATCATAATCATATATACTGTGTCTGTCTTTACCATTGTACTGTTTGCACCCCTGGTTTCTTTTTTAATTATTTTGTATGTTTAGTTGTTTGTCCTGCATGTATGTCTGTGCACTGCATGTATTCAGTGCCCTCAAAGATCAGAAGAGGCCATTGGTTCCCACGTGAGCTTCAGTCACAGATGACTGTTCAGCACCATGTTGGTTCTGGGAACCAAGCCTGGCTCTTTTGCAAGAGTAGCCAATGCTCTTAACTTATGAACCATCTCTCTAGGTCAGTTTTCTTCAACCTGTGGGTTACAACTCCTTTGTAGGGGGTCACTTGAGACTACCCTGTTTATAAGATACTTACATAATGATTCATAGCAGTAACTAAATAACAGTTACAAAACAGTAAGGAAAATAAGCTTATGGTTCTGGGTCAGCACAACATGAGGAATGTATTAAAGGATCGCAGCTTTAAGAAGGTTTGGAACCACTGTTCTAGATCCACAGCTCTAGTTTCTAGCATAATGTTCATTATAATATTAATAAAATCTTGTTGAGAGAGTAATTAATTGAGAGATAGCCACAAGGAGGTGAGAGAAGAAAGGTACAGGATCAATGCCTTCGAGTAGGGACACTCTCACCAAAGGATTAAGTTGATTTTGCACTGGGGCTAAGCATTTATTGAGTGTGCCCATTGTAGAGCTAGGGCAGTGCAGTGTGTGACATTACAAACACAAGCACCACATCCCATTGACACTGGACCTGTGGGACAACTCACAAGCAGAGGAACCTAAATATGCGCCAGGCCACTTCATAGGAGGGAAAAACTGGGGGGGGGGGTGACCAATCTCAATAGTCTTATGGATAGAAGACGCAAAGGCTGTCACTTGGTTAACTATGCATTAGTATTCATGCTTTATCCTTTCCAAAGCTGAAGCCTTTTATCTCAAGAATTAAAGTAGTATCAACTTTATAATTTTAATCTAACTGTATTTAAACATTTGCTACTTGCTTTGTTAAATTTTCCTATTTGGATTTAATTATGTATTTTTTAACAATTTTCTCCTTGTGTCCATAGATTTTGATCTATGTCACATTTCTTATAGTAAGCAGTAGGGAATTTTGTATTTAACAGGGACTCTTTGGCTTATCCAATCCAAGTGCACTTTGCAGATACAGAAATTTAAATCTAGAAAGTTGAATGCACTCAGATGAGTTCAGTATAAGTTTGCATCAGGACAAGAAGTCAAGGGTACAGCTCTACCTTTTAGCCAGTTTTTTTGCACTCTACAGTGTTTCCAGGGAAAAGAGTGATATACCCACAAGAAGATGCGTTGGTGACATGGCCCTCAATATTATTTATATCTCAAGTTTTGTGAAAGGGAAAACAAAATATAATAAATGTATGCCTATTAATTTTTCACTGTTAATACTATACCTCAAAGATACAAAGAATGAGGGTAAAGTCTCATTGAAGTCTTAAAATCCTCGTTCATACAGCATTATTACCGTGTATCCTTCTCAAGGTCAATGAAATTCTGAAACAAATCTGTTTTGTTATATTGAAATGGGGCACTGGATGAACTATTTAATAACCATTGCTTCTATATATTAGGGAATAGAGAAATTATCATTATCTATTTTAACTATTAACTGAGCCAAAAACACTTTTAGTATGGATTTAATTTAAAAATAATTTATTACCTTCTAATGTTACCTTTTAATTTTTCCTAAAACTCTAAGTTCCTAGACAATCAAGTAATATATATTAGTCATTTCCATTTGTAGAAAAATCTGTCGAATGTTTTAATTGTCTACCTTCTGACTAAAGGGGATCTTTCTGGAAATGTTGTGTAGGAGAATACTTGTGTGTATTACTTTTCACTGTGAAAAAATTTAACTTTTTAAAATCATCCACTTTAAGGATTTTATCTCAAAAAATTCCATTTGGAACATAAAAGATGGGGTCCAAACACATGCTTCTTATCACGTAGCCCATTCTGATACCGTGTAGTCTCAGTACATAAAAGGCTCAGTGTTTGGACTTCATGTGGCGCTGTGTGTGAATTTAAGTAAACATGTGGAATGACTTGCTATTTAAATAGTCAAGAAACCACATTTAAAATTAACTTTATCTCCAAATACTCAGTTTCAAAACCCTTGTCATGAAGCCTCAGCCCTGGGGAGAAGAGGAATAGAGAGTAATTTATTTTCCTCACTGATTTCATTACACGTGGATGTTTACCTGCCTTGTCCATTTGCGACCGGCCGGCTTTTTAGTTATCGTTAATGGACTCATTTAGACATTCCCCTCTAGAGACCTTTAGCTGCAAATTTCTTTTTTATCTAGAGTTTGAGGTAAAATATTCTGTTTTAGTAGAGATAAAAATGACTGAAAATGTATTTTATGAAGGATATAGGAGGTCAACATTTAAATGTAAGGGTAAAAGAAAACACCGAATGGACTCTTGGGGTGGGTACATACACACCCATAAATGAGTGATCCATCCCTTCCATGCTCTGGCTTGACATGAGCAACACCATGCTGTCACCGTACACATGTCTTACATCATCATCATACTTCATTACTTCATTAGGTCTTCATTCTGTGAGAATGTGGAATGGTGACTACGAGGTCCGCTTTTTAATGGATGAGGGGAGGTCTCATAGGCCTGTTAAGAAGAATGTACAAGACGTTAGCAGAGGGGTTTCGTGAGTATTTGAGTCAGGCCCAGGCACAGGTTCTCTGATTCCCTCACTGTAGCGCCATCTACAGGTCCAGACTGTATAAGTGATAATTAATTCCAGAGATGGACAGATGCCTCAGCTCCTCTTCCTAAAGCAAGAGTGAACATTCATGAGGCTTTGCAGTATGATTTGAATTTGGAAAAAGAGATTGACAGTTGTTCCTGCCCTTTCATTTCAGCTCCTGAGATGCAGCCATCGATGATGAAATGGGTCTTCTCTACACATTGTGACACCTGGTGCATCTCAACAAAGCAGAACCTCGCCTTTGGTAGACTATGGGAAAATACGAATTAGAGAATATAATATTTCCAGACTAAAGTGAAGTAGTAATGAGGAGACTGTTCTCTTTTTTTTAAAGGTTAATTTTCTATTTTTTTTATTGGATAATCTTTTTGTTTGTTTGTTTTGTTGTTTTTTGAGACAGGGTTTCTCTGTATTGCCCAGGCTGTCCTGGAACTCACTCTGTAGACCAGGCTAGCCTTGAACTCAGAAATCTGCCTGCCTCTGCCTCCCAAGAGCTGGAATTTAAGGTGTGCACCACCACTGCCTGGCTTGGGTATTTTGTTTACATTTCAAATGTTTTCCCCTTTCCAGGTCTCCCCTTTAGAAACTCCCTGTCCCATCTTCGCTCCTTCTGCCTCTATGAGGGTGCTCCCCCATCCACCCTGTCTTCCTACCCTGGCATTCCTCTACACTGGGGTATCTAACACCCTCAGGCCCAAGGCCCACTCCTCCCACTGATGTCCAACAAGGCTATCCTCTACCACATATGCAGCCAGAGCCATGGGTCCTTCCATGTGCATTCTTTGGTTGGTGCTCCAGTCCCCAGGAGCTCTGGAGTTCTGGCATGTTGACCCTGTTGCTCCCTCCATGGGGATACAACTCCCTCAGCTCCTTCAGTCCCTTCTCCAACTCCTCCATCTCGGAGCTTATAGCTCAGCCCAATAGCTAGCTGTGAGCATCCACATCTGTATTTGTCAGGCTCTGGCAAAGCCTCTCAGGAAACAGCTGTATCAGGCTTCTGTCAGCAAGCACTTCCTGGCATCCACAATAGAGTCCAGGTTTGGTGACTGTATATGGGATGGATCCCCATGTGGGGCAGTCTCTGGATGGCCTTTCCTTCAGTCTCTGTTCCACACTTTGATTCCATATTTCCTCCTGTGAGTAGGAGGAGATTATTCTTATGAATACTATTAGATATCCATTCAAGCTGGAGACATCAAACACACAGCCATGTTGCTTGTCATTACAAACATTCTACCATGTAGGCTTCAAGAACCCATACTTGAACCTTGTTAGACAACACACACACAATGCCAGGAACACGAGTAGGATGTGTAAGTTCGGGGGCTGCCTACACATTTGAAGAGAAATGGATACAGATGCTGTAGGAGGTCTGTTGAAGATGACTTGGAATTCACAGTTGTTAAGTCTGAGGGTTATAGCATCTGGCAACAGAGAACTTGCTAATGGGAGGGTGTCTCCAGGGATTCCTAGGTCCCGGGTGTCTCCAGGGATTCCTAGGTCCCGGTGTTACTTAGACAAGCAGTCTTCATAGGTTCCTTCGCAGGCCATGCCCATAGCACTCACAGCCCATGTTCTCTCTACCTGTGACATGCTAGACAGTGTAGTACCTTTGCAGAGATAGTGATGAATTTTGATGGCTCCCCCATCGCTCTGCCTTATGATGGCAAGACTGGCCAGGCCAAGACCATCACCTTGGTTAAAGGGATGGTGATCATGGAGCAGTGTGGGATAGCTAGAACATTTTCATTTTCTCCTTATTGTGGCTGCTTTAATCTGAATGTATAACAACTCTGGAGTATTTTCAGTCTTTTTGAGGATTAAACTATTCCCTTTGTAAATCTCTTTCACTTTTATTCCTTCAATAGGATGAGCCCACACAGTCTGCCTGCATGCCTGTCCATCCCACAGTCCTGGGAGGAAGAGTAAGTTGTCCAGCACATGTTACCATGTTCTCGGATCAATCTGTGTGAAGGAGACTGAGCTAGGCGCAGATAGTGGCAGTTAAGACACACCATCTTGGCCAGCAGGTAACTTCCAAGGAAGGAAGCTTCGACTCTGAACAAGGGTGTTGATTTCCCGAAGGAGCTACTAAAACTGTGTCAAAATCCACATGTGTACAACACAAAAGATATCAAGGTAGAGTTGTGGGAGGAGGAAGATTATATTTGCAGAAATTTTTAATCCTGACCCCGGGTTTCTAACCTAGCCTTGATCATTTAGTTCCCAGATAAAAGTCACACACAACCTTTATATTTACAATCAGCCTTAAAGAGGACAAGAGCTGGGCAGATATCCACTCTCTATGCTATTAGAATCTACTTTCCTATTGATAACCCCAAATTATTATATTTCATAACAATCTTGCTCATTGAACCATAAGGTAAGTCCAGCACGGAGGAATTCTTTTAATATTTGTGGAATTTAATTAGAATTCACTTGGTACTTACTATATTTTGTCTGGGCTGCTTGACTCCAATCGGCCAGCTCTCAGGACCACCTAAGGCTTTTTTATGGCTCATCTAACCATGGTGGCTTCTCCTTCTTCCTTCACTTTCCTCTTGCGATTCTTCTCCAACCCCCAAGCCTGGGAACCCTAAATGCCACCTATGTCTCTTCCACCTAGCTATTGACTGTTGGCATCTTTGTTTACCAGTCAGAAATAACTTGAGGGCAAGGTGACACAGTGTCACTTGGTTCTATGTGCAGAGTCTTCTGGGACAATCAGGTCTTGGGGGCCCAATATTAGCATAGAATACAAGTAACATCAGGCCAACCCACTACAATAACATACAGTTGTAAGTATCTCTAATTAAGTATTCCACACATACCAAAAGAACTCCTCCATACTGTACTTACCTCACGGTTCAATGAGCAAGATTGTTATAAAATATAACAGCAGGAGAGGTGGGGTCAGGGGGAGGGTACCTGACTGGCCCATGCCAAGGACCCCCAGAGAATCCCACCATACAACAGACATAATATAAAGGAGGTTTATTTGGGGAAGAAAGGGGAGTGGGGGCCTGGAGAAGGGGTAGAGACTGGCAGTAGAGCCAAGGAAGCAGAGAAGAATGGAGCGAGAAGGACAGAAAAGGGGAGAGAGACTGGCTGGGAACATGTGAGAAGAGAGAGAGAGAGAGAGAGAGAGAGAGAGAGAGAGAGAGAGAGAGAGAGAGAGAGAGAGAGAGAGAGAGAGAGAGAGAGAGAACGAACTGGGGAGGCAGGGGTGAGCAGGTGAGCAGTCCTTTTATACACCACCTGACCTGGTGGCAGCAGGTAACAACAGATGATGGATGACAGAAGCCATTGTTAAGTCCCTGGGAGGAGCCTAGAAGAATCACCTGTAAACTAACGATAATAATATGTGGAAGCCTATTTGTGGGAAATGGGCAGGATGAAGTAAGGAAATAGACCTAACAACAAATACAAATAATAAGGGGGTGGGAAGAAGGAAAATATATCAAACATCTTCCCCCAAAAGAGATGGGAGGCCAGAAGGAGAACCAGGAGAAACGAGAGCACAGCCACAGAGCTTGACGCATTTAAGATTGGAGGATAGACAGAGCCAAGAATTTGAAAGCATCGGGCAGCTTTCTTGCATGAGGTAAACACTCCTGAACTCTGCAGCTTCCTGAAAGGGGTCTGAGTGCATGATGTGGGAATCCCAAGTCGGAGAAAGAGCCACCGTGAAGATGGTAGGAAAAGAGTCAAAGCTCAAAGCCAAAGAGCAAACATAGGAAGGGTTGGCAGATCCTGGGTGCTGAGGGGACAGGAAGCCAGCAGGTGTCACTGAGGAGAGCAGGAGCCCAGCCAGGAAGCTGAGAAAAACCTGCTCAGACATTTCCTGGGCTCTAAGCCCAGCAAACACTGTCCCAGCTAGTGGATCAGGTGGCTAACAGGGAGGAAATTCTCATCTGATGCCAATGGAAACAGGCTTGAAGTACAAAAGAGCCAAGGATTTACTCATTCAAAGGCTGAAATAGAGTACAGCTGAAGCGAGGAGCTGAAATAGGTGACCCCAGAGTTCTCCAGGGAAGATCTGTGGACAGGAAGAGGGAGCAGCTAGGGATCTGCAGAGGGGCCCGTCACTTCTTGTCCCTATGCTGAATTTGTCCCTTGGCTCAAAGTTCAAAAAGGTCCATGCTTGTGCTGTCTGAGCTTTCGTTCTTAGGCTTGAATGTTCTGCATCCAAGTGGCCTGCAGTGTGTGGTCTGATACGACTAAGTGCATCCTCTTAAATTCAGATGTGGGACCATGGATATAGCTCAATGAGACAGCACTTGCCTAGCATGGACAGGGCCCTGGGTTCGATCACCAGTACCAAAAAAAAGGGGGGGGGGGAATGGAAGAAGAAAAAAGGGTGGGGGAGACGGGAGGGAAAAAAGAAATTCTAACACATTGAATTAAAGTGAAATAAGATTTAAAACTCTTGATCATCAGAGTTACATTTCAAATGTCTGACAGCCACTCCTGCATGTGACTCCTATTGGACAGCACACATTTAGAATATTTCTATTCTCACAGGAAATTCTCCCAGGCAGCACTGCTCTCTAGTAGGAAACTGACCTAAGTATGGACTTCACCTAGAGGGAAAATGCCTTTCTTCCCAGTGAGTCAAGGGAAAATGTCCTCACAGGGAGGGAGGACATACCGTTGTAGAGTCATTAACTCTTGTCATCAGAGCCCACAGACCTCTCTTCCCCTAGCTCTGCTTCCCCCTCTCCCCTCCCCTTTAACAGTCTCTAGTACAGAAAGCAATAGGACAGACAAACAGATGGAGAATAAGGAACAGCATCGCCAGCAGGGCTTTCTGCGGGGCAGACACAGCATCCTGTTTTTTCAACATTGTTTGCCACAGACTCAAAGGTTTAATGAAGAAACACACACTCACTGCACAGCTCCATGGGGTCACTAAGGCGGGTTTGAAAAGCCACAGATTTCTCCCAGTATGTTCCTGGCTTCACACCCCAGCACAAACAGGTTTCATTTGGCTCCACGTTCCAGACCACTCTCCGGGTTATAATCACTTGGCTAACAGGCTAACCTGTCATTTCTTACCAAGATCTCCAGGATGAGAGCAGTGGTCACTCCTGCAAAATATGTGGGCTCTTCTGTGGTTAGAGAAACAGGGGTGAGAATACTTACCAGAAAAAAATATAATATTTTCACTGACAGTTGAGGGCAGTTAGTTTCCCAGGGAGAAGCGCTAATGGCAAAGGGTTTTACACAGGGAGGCCTTTGTCATTTTATGGGCACTCATCTGTCAACTGTCAGTGTGTTTCAAAGGGACTTGGGCCATAGTGTTTTCCTCTGTACCTTTCCAATCATGGTGGCCCAAATTTCCCTGACTAACCATTCGTCTTCCTATTTGCCTAGTCTGGCCACTTAACAATGAATAGAGATGTGATGGTGATTCTGCAGCTGGGGATGGTGAGGAAGAGGAGCCAGCAGCCTGGTGAGGGAGGCCTGGGAGGAGGGGCTGCTATCCAAAGGATGGGCTTAGCAACTCTATGGAAGTGCTTCTGCCCAGGGAGGAGTTTGTTTGTTTGTTTGTTTCTACTGTTGTTTCTTATGGGATAGGGATTGAGCCAAGTGTGGGGCTGGCAAGGCAGTAGCAGGGATCCTGAGAAGGCTCAGTAAATCATAACCTCCTCCCACCACACACACATACACACACTCACACACACATACACACACACACTACACACACATACACACAGACACATACACACACACACCACACACCTAAGGAGGCTCAGTAAATCATAACCTCCTCCCACCACACATACATACACATACGCACACATACATACACACACACCACACCTAAGGAGGCCCAGTAAATCATAACCTCCTCCCACCACACACACACACATACGCACACATACATACACACACACCACACACCTAAGGAGGCCCAGTAAATCATAACACCCCCCAACAACACACACACACACATACACACACTCACACACACATATACACAGACACATACACACATACACACACACACTACACACACATACACACAGACACATACACACATACACACACACACTACACACACATACACACATACACATACACACACACACCACACACACATACATACATATACACACACAGACACAGACACAAACCACACACATACACATATACACATACACATACACACATAGACACATACACCACACACACACACACCACACACACATACACACATACAGACACACATACACTACACACACATACACACATACAGACACTCATACACCACACACACACAGACAGACACATACACAGACAGAGACACACACATACAGACACACACACACACACAGGCACACATATCACACACACACAGACACACACACAGACACACACACACATATAGACACAGACACACATACCACACATACACAGACACACAGACACACACACACATATAGACACATACACACATACACACCACACACATACAGACACACAGACACACACCACACACATACAGACACACAGACACACACCACACACATACAGACACACAGACACACACCACACATACATATATACACACACAGACACACACACACACAGACACACACACCACACAAACAGACACACCACACACACACACACACACACACACACATACACACACACATACACACATACCACACACACACACATACACACACATACCACACACACATACACATACCACCTCTGAGGTGCTCCGGGACCCACTTGTGTAACAATATCATTGCTGGAAGTCTCAGAAGGAAATGAAGTGCAGTTGTGTGAGTTGTGATGGTTTGTGTTGAAGCTGTAACAGGATTGGATCACAATCCTATTGGCTGTATGGCACAGAGAATACCTTAACTGGGTCTGGCTAGTTAGAAGCTAGAAGTGGGAAACAGCATCAGTAGCTTCCCGTTCCAGCTCTTCCACATACTTGGTCCCTTCTCCTTCTTAAGCTGTATTGCCTCCACTGTAAATAGGGAAAAAAATCAAAATATCTACCTTGTATGGTTGTATATGGTTTAAAATGAGCAAGATCATGCAGTCAGCCTTTGACTGTATATTAGCCTTCATGTATGGCTCCACCATCTGCTCATTCCCTGACTGGTGTCTATCCTCGTAGAGGTGACTTTTCCGCCTTCGTCTATCATTTAGATCCACATGCACTAAGCATGGCAGGTGGGTGTGTCGGATTGCCAGGCTCTGCAGTTTCCCATCCCTCGGACTGGGCAGAGCTCCAGCGAAGCCAGGCTTCTCTTCACCTGTCCCGTGTTTAAAGTATTTTCCATTCTAAAGCCTTTCATCATGTTAAGGTTTGAAAAACTTTTCTTTGGATTTTGTAAGTGTTTTGATTATATTTATTGTATGTAATAATGGGTTTCATTTTCATATGTGTACTTGATGTATTTCAGTCACATGTATTCTCTCTTGTCCTTGAATGAAAAGGAGGGCATGAACATGAACTCTCCATTTGCTTTTTAAGATAGGGTTTCTTTGACTGTTGTAGATCTCATTCTGGCCTGGAACTTAGAGATCCACCTGCCTCTGTCTCCAGAGTGCTGGGATTAAAGGGGTGAGCCACCTCTGCCCCAGGGAGGAGAGGGCTTTATTGTAGACATGAGAAAGAGAACAGCCAGAGGCACAAGGAAGGGTACAGACTGAATACAGTCAGTAGGAGAGAG